>NW_026000016.1:6265251-6277101 GCF_001458135.2 Marmota marmota marmota | reverse complement strand
AAAAAAAAAAAAAAAAACACCCAAATGTCAGCATAGAATCCCTTCCCATGCTGGTCAGTGCTTCTTGGATACCCATTTCCTTGGGTCAGGAGATTGTAGAATCATAATTACTTCTTATTATAAATGTATTCAATAGACTCTCTGTTTAACTGAGAAATCTCTCATATTCTAGCAGAAGCCAATGAAGCACATACAACACAGAGAAGTTAGCATAAGTTGGCCAAACACTTCAATTCCAAAAAAAAAAAGGTACTGTTTTTCGTTTGTGAACTAACAGGATGACTTATAAGTTTTTGAAAGCACTAGAATGTACAACATAACAGTGAGGCAAAGTCATAACAAGCAGGTTTAATAACAAGAGTAGCAATAAAATATTTCCATCCTATTTCCCCTAACAAACCTTGGAGGATAAAAACTCATGTGTTATCTGCATTTTATTGATGGACAGGGAGAGAATCCAAGAAACTAACTGGATCTACTACAGCAGATCTTCTCCTGATCCCCAATTTTTAAGTGTGATTAACTCAAACAACATTGCTCCTATGAGTGTTCTCCATCTCATAGATCCTACAGCTCAATTCCTTTACTTCTTTTCAGTTACCCTGTTCATAAAATTTCTTGGTAGTAATGCTATATCATAAGATCAAAGGTTATCATTTTGACCTAAAAGAAAAAAAAAACAGAGAATTTCATAGATGATGTAATGATAAATTGCCTTCCCCCTGTCCAATGCAGAGTGGTCCAACCACATCACTCCATCACTGAGTATACAGAGGAGATCACAGGGCATGTACAGAGTTTTCAACACTGCTTATCACTAGAAGGGCAATTGGCAAGAAGAGACTGCATTTCTGCCTTTCCTACTACTTACAAGTTTACTATTACTTTTTAAAATCAATTTTTCAGAGGAAGAAAGGAAACAATATAGGCTGGCCCTCTGTGTCTGCAGTGAAGACCCTAAACCAGCAATAAGGAACAGCAAACTGCAATCATCAGAAAAAGTATCCTTCACTGAAAGCAGGAGGTTTAGAGTCCTATAGTCTTGGGTGCCAAGTCTCCCTCAGTTATTTAATAATATCACTATGTTTCCATTTCTTTTTGTAAGTAATAAAGATAAGATCTAATTCACTGGGTTATAAAGTTGTATGTTGAAGGACTAGGACTATGTGTTAGACCAATTAGATATTCGATTAAATGTTATCATCTTCTCATTACTAATGTTTCCATTATCTCTTCCCCTAATCAGAAAATCCCTATGAATGTCTAGGTTCCATGGCAACATGTGCATAGAAAGGACCAAAGTCCCGGCAGAATTCCTTACTAGGCCACAGTGCTTGGCTGCTGCTGTCTTCACTTCCACATGAGAGGTTTCTAAGGAACCAGGTACACAGAATGAGCCCATACCACCACTCTTCTTGTCTGCTACAACTTTAGACCAGCTTCCTGGATACATATGAAGAATACACAACTGAATATAAAATAAATCTATCCTAATAGGACCCCAACTTAAATCAGCACCTGACACAGAGGTCCACACTTCACATTCACCTGTCAAAATGAATTGAAACCTACATGAAATTTCAGGCCCTACAATCTCCTGCCAATTAATGTAGAGCAAAGAACCACAAAAATCAAGTAGTCAAACTCTCCCTGTATCAAAAATTCACTTTCCCTGAGCCACATAGACAACCTAATGAGCTTTGACAGATTTTTACATACAGCACTGACTGTTAATGGGCATCAGAAGTTGAAGTGATTGCTCTATTTACATGAAGAGTCAAACTGCATATCAGCTGTCTAGAATCAATGCCAAAGTATCAGGAGAGGAAAGGGAAACTGGGAGGCTGTGCAAGCCACGTGAATGCCCCAGGACTGCTCTCAGCCACTGTGCCCAGGTAGAGCATGGCAGCCCCTCCCACTGCTGCCCTTTCCCTGCCATATATAGCAGTGCTGGAGCGCTGGCATAGATTCCCTTGGCGCTCATGGCTGCCTGTAAAATTGTGCAGAGTAACAGCATGTCTCTGCTAGTTGAAGGGATCCCCAGACACTCTGAACCCATCCAAGAAGCAACAAACTGCCAGGCCTGGCCAATCCAGATGACTGACAGAACAGCAGAAACCACAGCTGTTCAGTTTAGTCAATGCAAACCTCATTCCTGCATCTCACTGGGGTCTAATCACTCTCCATGATATCACTTAGAAATAATAATAATAAATAGTACAACAACTTAATTTTATAGTTAAAAGGCAATAAGCCAGTCAGTTTTGTCTCCTAACATTACCTATAGTAGGGGAAGATTTGCAAATCTTGGCATATTTACTCTGACAGATTCCAATTTTAAAACACATTCACCAATAGAGAACAAAATGGTGGGTAGTAGAGGTTAGGGTGGTTAAGCAGGAGGGGCAGGAAGAGAAATGCTGGTCAGAAGATAACTACAGTTAGATAGAAGAAATACACTTGAAGAGATCTATTGTACAGCAATCTGACTACAGCAAATGACGACATACTGTATCCTTGAAAAACGTAAAGAGAATTGATAGTATATGCTAAAGCCACAAATATTACATGTGAAAACACATTTGTTAATCAGCTAGGTTTAACATTCCACAATGTACAATGCTGTTGGTTTTTAAATAAAATATAAAAATAAATAAAATGCAGTCACCATTAAGGAATTCAAGGGCTGGAGTTGTGGCTCATGCTCGCCTGGAACATGCAAGACCCTGGGTTCGATTCTCAATACCACATAAAAATAAATGAATAGAATAAAGGTATTGTGTCCAACTAAAACTAAAAGATAAATATTAAAAAGAGGAATTCAATAGCTAGGATATTAATTTACTATCTCAAAAGTAATAAAAAAATTTTTAAAGTCAATTCAATACTTGGCTATTTATGATCCAACATTCAGGACTAAAAAAACTAAAAGGAATCTTTTTACCCCAAGGGAAGAGACTCTGCTCATTTTCTTAGTCAGTCTTAAAGTTCTGTTCTGTTCTTTCTTTCTTTCTTTCTTTTTTTTTTTTGGGGGGGGGGTGGGCAGGAGGCAGGGCGGGGGTGTCTAAAGTGGGTACTAGGGAACCCAGGGTCTTGCACATGCTAGGCAAGCACTCAGGCACTGAACTACATCTCCATCCCTAACAGCTCTGTTTTTATGTTAGGTTTTTACAACTGCCATCACACAGCCACCAATAAAATGAGCATAAATAGACATCCACTTACCGGCATTATCACTGGAATCTCTCATTCAAACATCCAAATTTCTTGGCTTTGATTAACTACTTTATAATGGCAAATTGCAAACAATGTTAGCATGTACACGGCAGCAATTGCAGAGCCCAAAATTTAATGAGGTGCCAAAATCTTGAGTAAACATGAAGAGTTTAATACAATAATTGGAAAAAAATTAATGAAAAATCCCTAGATAAAGAAATTGTCATATTTTTAAATAAAAACCAGATGATTTGAGTGTTCTAATAAGAGGAGCAATGAGAAAACTTCTTTCCCAATATTCATCATAATCACAAGCCACAAAGCTCCCCAGAGACCTAAAGAGCTTCTATGGACTTTAGACTAGTGTAAACTCTGTGCTCAGGAGCCTCAGACTAGAGACCTACTACCCCTGACCCTGATCCTTGATCTCCACCTTTTGAATAGGGTCTCATCCAACCTCCCAAGGGAGCACTACCCTCACTTCTGTCTTTCACCTCCAGATGCAGAAAGAGCTAGAGAAACTCCCAGGCACCCAGTTTGTGGCCTAACCCTAGAAAATTAACAGTCTCATTGTTTTACAAATGAGAAAAACAAAACTCAAAAAGGTAAATTTAAGAAATTAATACAAACATTTTGGGCCACCAATTATTTGTGTAAAGTCCAGGACAATATCTCAGATATCCTACCCCAGAGTTGCAAACGTGGGCAGCAATCCTCTGGTGAACAGTCACACAAGGGGACATGTAATGTGGACTTGCCTTCTATTTCTAATTTTAAGAATTTTTAGTTATGCAATTGTAATATGTTCTTCTCATTTGTCCCCTCAGGATTTTTATTCTTTAGAAATCAAAACAAGAGCAACAACAAAAGTAATACTCTCCAATATAACAGGATTTCTAACAGATTATTTGTTCTCCTCTAGAATAAATAGCCTTGAAAACTTCATACATGCATTTAAAAAAAATAATATAAAATAAAGTATTTTAACACACCATAAATCATGGTAAATGACCAGTCACAATACAATTTTAAAAACTAGATAACTAGAACTGGGGTGTAGTCTGTGGTGTGGTATAAAGCCCTTGCTTGGCATGTGCAGGATCTCGGCTCAAAAAGGAAAATAATAATAATAATAGATAACTAAATAATCTTCCTTCTCCTTCTCCTTCTCCTTCTTTTCCTTCCAAACCTAACACTTGCAATTTGGGGTACTTATCACCAATGGTACAAATACTCTTTTTGTGCCAATATGGCCTTAAAGTGACCAATACATTTCTTCAAGTTCCAAAATTTCTCCTTTTTTAAAATTTCCCATTATAAAAAAATAAATGGAAAATGCAGTACTTTTTAAAAAAAAATTGATATGATGCAATTGAAAGTCCCATTTTATAAAGATTTGCAATTGCCAATTCAAGCCTTTGCTAAAGTTTTTTCTTAGGTTGAGTGATCTTGTGTGGTCTATTATTCCTCTAATAAGCTGACCTTTAGCATACAACACCTCTCATAGGGGGACAGGTAATAGAACCTGAATTCTCAGAATCAAGAGAAATCACAGGTTCTCCCTCCCTAAAAAATATACTCTCCAATAGGCAGTCCCCTTATCTCACAGCCAGAAACCGCATCCTTCCCTCCTAGGCAGCAACCCTGCCTCTCTTACTTACATGCTCTAAGCAACTGTGCAAACTACTTAACCTCAGCAGCCTTCTAGCAAAATTCAGACAATACCACCCACATCATAGGTGCAATGTGAAATCAAATCAAGCATACAAAACCTATACACTGTTATACAGTTGGACAATAAAGGGTGTCAATCCTGCAACAGCCTGTCAAAAATGTGCTTATTCAAAGTACTTCTCCAAGTATCTCTGTGCTAAACATTCACAAGAAATGAGACAAAAAACAGGTACAGAGACTTTGTATACTACTGTAAAATTAAGGAGCCATAAAACACTCTGTACTTACATTAATAAACTTCATGGAAAAAACATACTATTCCTTTCACAGACTAGAGGAAGGCATTTACCTTCCCCACACAGACAAAATGGTCTAACTACTATGGTTAAACTTACTGAGCTCATATGGAGCAAAAGAAGCAGTGTACAAGTTCTTAGAAAACAACTGAGAAACAAGGGCACTTCTAAGAATACTACTACCTAATTTCTTAAAAGTATCCAAAGTATTGAGGGCATATTTTTATATTTTTAAAACATGGAAGTCATATATCCCAAGTTTAATTTCCTAACTACTTGTGCAAATATGCCCATAAGTAGCCCCCAAAGTTTAGCAAGCTTCATTTAGTGTAGCAAAAAGCAATTAAAAGCATTTGTAATAAAAACTGTCAACTTCATTGATTTATCTTTTCTTTTGTTGTGGGGGTGGGGGTGTCCCAAAGATTGAACTCGGGTCCCTTTACCATTGAACCACATCCCTAGGTAGCTGGGATTACAGGCATGCACCAACACTCCCAGCTAATTTAACCATTTTTAGTTGCAAAAATAATAGTAATAAATAAAAGGAACTGAAATGAATTTTCTATGTTAAGTTTACAGGAATCTTCTCTGAGAAACAAGAATTTGTTTCTATCATGTCAACTGGAAACTAACTTCTAAAAGATTAATAGATTTCTATGACAGTTGTACTAAAAGGGAGCCATGTCTTCTAAATAGAAGAATAATCTTTTAGAGGTATCCAGGCAGGACACTCCAACTTCTACATGGATGGCTAGGGTGTTGTGCCTCAGGGCTACTGTTTTGATCTGTGGGCCCTTTGTGCAGGGATTGGAAGGTCGAAAAAGTAACCCTGGTTTCTGCTCTGTGTTAGTCAGCTCTCTGCCACTGTTATAAAATACCTGAGATAATCAACTATGGAGGAAAATTTTATTTTGGCTCATGGTTCAGAGGTTTCAGTCAGTCCATGATGGCTTGGCCCTGTTGTTTTGGGTTTGTGGCAATCCAGTACACCATGATAGGAAAAGTGTCATAGAGGAGACTTGTTTACCTCCTAATGACTGTGAAGCAAAGAGAGAGACAGGAAGGGCATGATATGATGCAATTGATAGTCCCATTTTATAAAGATTTGCAATTGCCAATTATCTAAATTACTCCCACTAGGCCCCATCTTCTAAAGTTTCCTCCCTCTCCCAATAACATCCAGGCTGCGACCAAGCCTTCAATATAGGCCTTTGGAGGACCTCCAGGATACAAACTGTAGCGTACTCCTATATGCCACTTTGTTGAAACTTTGCTTATCACAGAAACCACGTATCTTCAACAGAAGAGAATTTGGGTCTTCTACTATTGTTAAGATTATAATTTTTATTGGAAATGTTTCTGTTTAGGCAGTTTACTGGGGTTTTTAGTTTTGTTTTTCCTTAACTTAAAAAAAAAAAAAAAAACAGGAACGATAACTAGGAATATCACTTGAAACCTTATTCTAAAGCAGCTGGGGTGACCATGGCTACAGAAAGCCAAGAGAAGACCCTAGAGAAAAGCAGTATCTCTGGTGAAGATTAATGTGATAATTCCTTTTCCACTTGGAAATTCTTCTTTAGAATAACCAGCCAAAAAGGTACAGGACTTTGTATTTTAATATGGAAGGCCACTTTTTACTGACACATAGTAATTATATATTTCATGGGTACAATGTAATAGTTTGATACATGTATATGATGTGTAATGATGTGTAATAATCAAGTCAGTGTAAATAGCATATCCATCTCTTCAAACATTTACCATTTCTTTATTAAATGCTCAAGACATTCTCCAAAGAGGAGGAGGAGGAGGAGGAAGAGGAGAAAATTTGGAGCTGAGAATGCAAAGTTGAATCCTTGCTGTAATAATTTTTACTGCCACCTTATGTATATCTCAACTAAAAATGAAATTTCTCATTTCCAGATACTCACTGAGCTTCGAGGGATTTCCACAATGCCAAGCCCAATTGCCTCAGTCTGACTCCCAGAGAGGCAGCATTATGGTTTGTTCATCATACTGGCCTCCCTTTCAATTAGTCAAAGGTTCCATGACTAACAATGATTTGAAAACCACTTGTGAAAGGTGTTGAAACATGTTCACAATATAGTGAGAGAAAGAACACAAGTTACAAAAACAGATTTTACAGGATGGCTCTGTGGCAGACACTGCAACTGACTAACTTTCCCTACTCTCTCTGTCCCTGGGTGTCCTTGCCTCAAGTGGCTGGAAAAGCAAAAAATCTCCTACTCGCTGTTCCAGGCTCCCTTTGTGGCTGGGCATGGCCACATGACAGTTTCCTGACCAATGAGACCTACAGCAAAGTCAGCTATAGAGCAGGGATAGAGCACAGGAATTAATAAAGGGTCCCACAAACATCCTCTCTCCTGTACTGTACATCAAGGAAAATGATATCATAGAAAATATGGGACATGGGATCAGTGGGCCAGCTACTTGAAGGCTAGAATCCACACCTCTCAGCCACCAGCACCCCTCCATGTTGCACTACTTAGAAAGCCCTGCCCTCGGCCATATCTGCACCCTTTCTTTCCATCTCTCTCTCCTATGCAATACTCCACACCTCAAATAATACAGATCTGCCCTAAACCCTGTGTGTGACAGTTCACCTGTATCAAATTCTTCAGGCAATGACATTTTCCCCTCCTCCCAATCTCTCTACCATCAAAAATCTAGCTCACCTCCTTCACAACTCTAGCTGAAAAATCACAATGAGCAGAAATTTCATTCATTATTATTATTATAGACCTGGGCACCTACTCTGTTCCTGGCCCTGTTTTAGGTGCAGGGACCAGAGCAATGAAGGCAGATGATGTTGCCTCACAATAACAATTAGTGACTCACAGCACGAGATAACATTCAGGCTTCTACTACACCAATCACTAAGAATTTTCCCCTTTATCTATATACATAAACCCCCTATGTTACAGGCATTTCACAAAAGGATGTTATATTCCTTATCTTCATAGAACACATTAGATAACTTCAGCCTGATATATAATTGGTTATTAAATACTGACTCAACAGATAACACCATGGCATTAAGTGTAACCTATCAATCAGGACTCACTTTAATTTGCTTTATTAGATTTTTATGTATTTTTCAAAATAAAATATTCTCTTACCTACTCCCTTGTACTTTTTAATTTATATCCTCTTTATTTCCAAAACCATACATATAGTAGTTCTGTGTTCTTATGGTATACCCCATCTTATACCAAATACATTGTAAAATAATATGGCATACAGTCGATCGGATGCTTACTAACACTACTATTATATATCATTATTCTGAAATGGCTAGCCAATGCAATTCAACAGAGAAGAAATTGTTTACTATAAATACAGAGAGGAGACAAAGCTGTTATTATTTTTACATAATAAAATTACATACCTGGAAAACCCAAGATGTTAACTTGAATTTTTATAAAACTAAGGAATTCTTAGTTTTGAATATTACAAAAAGAAAGTTATAAAAGTAAACATAACAAATTAGTTGTTTTTCTATAAGCTATAACTAATTTAAAAATATAATGAGAAAAAGTTGACAATAGTGATCAAAAGGTTAGATGCCCAGGGGGGGAAAATGTATAGAATTTATGTGATGTATAACACTTTAAAATTCCAAAGAGTAACACCCCTCAAAAAAAAAAGGCTAAGTAAAAGAAAAATTAATATATATATATAGGTTGATTATTCCTAATCCAAAATGCTTGGGATGATAAATATTTTATTTTCTAATATTTGCATATACATAATAAAGTTTCTCAGGGATGGGACCAAAGGTCACACAGGAAATTCATTTACATTCCTTACATACCTTCCACACTTAACCTGAAGGTAATCTTACATAAACCTGTATTTTTAAAATATTTTTTAGTTGTAAATAAACACAATATCTTCATTTTATTTATTTATTTACTTGTGTGTATGAGATGCTGAGAATCGAATCCAGGGCCTCACATGTACAAGGCAAACATTCTTACCACTGAGATACAATGCCAGCCCTGGTGCACCTGTTTTTTGACTGGGACCAATCACATGAGTTTAGGTCAGAACCTTCCACCATGGTATCATAATCAGCACTCAAAAGGTCTCAGGCTCTGGATAATTTTGGAGTAGGAAGACTCAATCTGTATTCTTAGATATATGAATTTTTTTCTTGGATAGTCAGAATTAACAATTTAATAGTCAATTGTCTTCTAAAATAATGCATAAATACAATGCAGCCCCAATTTATTATGCAGGATCTCTATTTCATTTTCATAGCAAAATGGGTCTGAGAGTTACAATTCTAAAAATTAAAAACAGAAAATTTGAAAAAAAAATATGGAAACAAAAAGCAATACAGAGAAGCTTCATCTGAACTAAAAATCATTCAGAATTGAGAGGAGAAAAAGTGGAACACAGAAGTACCATAGTGTCAAACATACTTTAATTTTGGAAAATATGGAATTTCAAGCAAAATAAGAAAGGAGTAATTACTCTTTTTAAATTTTTTTTTAGTTATAGATGGACACAATCTTTATTTTTATTAATTTTTTAAATATTTTTTGTTTTAGTTGTAGTTGGACATAACACCTTTATTTTATTTTTATGTGGTACTAAGGATCGAACCCAGGGCCTCACCCATGCAAGGCAAGTGCTCTACCACTGAGCTACAACCCTAGCCCAGGAGTGATTACTTTAAAATAAAATGGCCCAGAAATTTTGTTTCTAGAAAGCTACAGACATACTTATAGTGGCATGAACATTAATATTATATCTTCTTTCTATCAGTATCTGCCTCTGTCCCTACCCCTTTTTTTTCTCTCTTCTCATGTGCCCCTAAAAGCTTAGAAAACTGGGAAACTATAGAAGACACAATAAACATGGTGTATATACAGGAAAAAATTAGGGCAAGGAGTCTTATTTCTTCTCTGAACTGAGTAAGGTTTCTGTTTATACACTTATAAAGTCAATTTTGGATTATTCTTGGTAGTGACATAGGAATCATTTTACTTTTTCTAATTCTTTTTTTGCAGGGGTGGGGTAGGATAAAGGGTGCTAGAGATTGAACCTAGGAGTGCTTTACCACTGAACCACCTCCCTAGCCCTGTTATTTATATTTTTTTTATTTTGAGACAAGGTCTCGCTAAGATTCTTAGGGCCTCACTAAATTGCTGAGGCTGGCTTTGAAATTGCGATCCTCCTGCCTCAGCAGTCTCCCAACCTTCTGGGATTACAGGTGTTTATGCTCTTTTACATTGTAAATGAGTCTGGAGGGCATGCAGAGAAGCACACATTTTGCCATTAGACAAAACCAAGTTCAAAACCCACAGCTTATATGCACCATTTGTCTGATATCAGGGAAACTGCTATCTTGACTCAATCTACCCCTTCACTTCCAAAATGAGAATAATACTCTCTCACTGAGTTGTTATAAGTGTCAAATGCAGTAAGAGTAACCCAAAACCAGGCCTAGAATTACCTAATAAATGGAAGTAGTTGCTGTACTGATGCTAACTATCATCAAAATCACAGTAATATCCTACATTTGCAAGGTACTATGTACTTACAAGACAGGGAGGTAATACTAGTTATACATCTGAGACATGTAGTTTTTCTAATTTGTTAATCTAATGCTTTTCCCGGTAAATGTTATTTCATTCATATTTTCTTGCAGAATAACAGCTTATTTTTATGAGAGATTTTTCTGTGGGATGAGAAAAACCCAGTGCTTAATTAGCTTATAAAAAACATCATGTACTGGTAGATCAAGCCGAGCAAGGAGAAGAACTCACCTTGTAGTCCCACTAAAAGAAGTGGGTGATCAAGAAACTTCTTTCTATTCCCAGGTCAAACCTTAGCAAAAAAACTTGAAAATAACTTATTCAAGTCTACATGCTATGCAGACATCATCATCAATTTGGCAGTAAGCAGACCCTGCTACATCACTAACAGAAGTCAGTCCTGTGTGTTATTTATGTTATGAGCTTTTTTCAAAGGTCATTTAGCCATGGCAAAACCTAATGTTCTTATTAAAAAATAAAAAGCTGAAGCTAAGTCAGAGCTGACTGATAATAATAGTCATATGACATTTTTTAAATTTTTTTTACTTGTAGATCTTTATTTTATTTATTCATTTGTATGTGGTGCTGAGGCTTGAACCCAGTGCCTCATGCGTGCTAGGTAAGTACTCTACCACTGAGCCACAACCCCAGCCCTAACAGTCATGTGGTCAAATAAAATTGCCCACCTGAAACACTATCTCAATTCATTGAGAATCTCTTTATGAAATGTTGCAACATAATGCAAGTGCCAGACTCTACACACTACGACTTAGAATGGACTTGCACTTGACCTTAAGAAACGGGATGCTATCGTCTGCCATACCACCAAACTGAAAAGACTGGAATCCGATGATCTCCAGAGGCTGTGGCAGGCTTTGTGGTTATTATCTCCATTTGCAGAGCCAGGGGCTGCCTGAGAACACCTCTGCCAAAAGCTTTTGTTTTTTTTAAAAAAAAAAAAAAAAAAAAGCCTCTTTACTAGACCAAAACATTTCACAGATTGGTCTTAAAATCAGAGTAAAAATTCTCTTCTTTTTCCACAACTACCTAATTTTCCATCATTAGATGTTTTATAATGAAAAAAAAAAAAAAAAAAA
>NW_026000016.1:6261609-6265226 GCF_001458135.2 Marmota marmota marmota | reverse complement strand
AAAAAAAAAAAAAAAAAAAAGCCAGGGAATCAGGTAAAGACCTCAGTACACCTCAGGAACCTCTGCCTATGGCTGTTTCCAACCCCAAAAATATAGTCTCAGGATCAGTCCTCACAGATCCTCACAGTATCCGCAAAGCACTATGGTTCTCTAACTCTGGCTGCGTTTGTATAGTCTCCCCCTTCACAAAGGACCTAATGAGGAACGGAACTAGATGGCTCCCTATTCACGACCCAAGGGCACTTGGAGTCACAAATGGAAACATAAACCAAGAGCCCAAGATACCCTTGGAGAAGCTGGCAGAAGCTTCTAGGTAACCTCTAAGAACAGGCAAACCGGTGCCAACCATGACCCCCACCAGGTGACACACGTCTGACTGACTGAACACACCAGTTAACTTTACCTTTAAAGTCCGAAGTGAGATCAGATCGCCACAAAAGCAGCCTTGGAGTGTAGTCATTTAAAATGTCAAAGGCACAAATATTTCTGAAGACCTTACCACATGGTTCACAACTACAGAAAGTAACTGGTGCCCTAGTGAGTAATGCAATTTTATAATTTATTGCTGCCTCTCAACTCACCTGGTAGGATAAAAGTAAATATTTAGCTATTTTCAGAATATCCTCCCAGCAGCCCATCTCTGTAGGACATGGCAGAGAGTTGTGTGTATTCTGGGCATTCAGAAGTTTGGCAATAAAATCCAAGAGGACATTTGCATCAAATCCTCTTCTGTCTCTAGACCAGTAAATCCATCCCACAAAGAAAAGCAGAGACTCATTATAGGAAGAGAGCCAGTCACGGAAAAGCAGGACCAAGAAAGCCACCTCAAAGTGCCTAGGGCAGAGAAAAAACAGCAGAAAGAGTACAAGGCAGAAAAAATAAACTAAAATAGAAGCAAATGTTTCTGGTCTAATATACTGTGAAATTCACCTGACAACAGGAGTACTTGGGAGGCCAAGAGCATGCTAACAAAATGAAAACAGTCACACATACAAAGAAAACTTTGAACAGTGGCTTCCCCTGAACAACATTTATATATGGAAAAAGCAGAAAACTGTCATCACAGGTCTGTCAGCATATGGAATTTATTATGCTACCAGATCATTGATTTATTGAGAAATATAAAAGCGTATGTTCATAGTAACAGTAAAAACTCTCCCAAGTATTAAGTGGCTTTTTTCTACAACTCCTACTTCAGGTGACAGCTTTTACCTATCTTGTCCCTTACTTTCTAAAATAGCAAGTTCCTTGAAACCAAGGACCATATTTTATATTTATCTATTATGTATATAGCTATGTGTCCACACATGACTGACTCAAATGCTTTATTAGTAAAAAATATTTTGTTGCAATAAGGCTGTCCTTTTCATATTACACATCCACTTGGCCAAAGTCAATGATTCTTTGTCTTCTAACATCTATAAATTCTAGGCTACTCTAAACAAAATGGACAGGCTGAGCTCAAATCATACTAACTCCCAAAAACTATTTTAGACTGTATTAGATTATAATTCCCAGACACAAACAACCCATCAAAAGTAATTCTTATAGGGGCTGGGGTGGTAGCTCAGTGGTAGAGTGCTTGTCCAGCATGTGTGAGGCACTAGGTTCTATTCTCAGTACCACATATAAATAAATAAAATAAAGGTCCATTGACAACTAAAAAATATTTTTTAAAACTAAAAATAATAATAATTCTTATATCAAAGGTGGCAGCAATGAGAATAAGAGACTTAACAGCAAAGACCTATATTTTTTTAAAAGAGAGAGAGAATTTTTTAATATTTATTTTTTAGTTTTTTCAGCGGACACAACATCTTTATTTGTACGTGGTACTGAGGATCGAACCCAGTGCTACACGCATGGCAGGCAAGTGCGCTACCGCTTGAGCCACATCACCAGCCCAAGACCTATATTTTTTACTTCAAAGATAAGGATAATATACAAGAAACCCTTAGAGTAGTTTTGATTTGCATTTCTCTAATTGCTAGAGATGATGAACATTTTTTCATATATTTGTTGACTGATTGTATATCATATTCTGAGAAGTGTCTGTTCAGGTCTTTGGCCCATTTATTGGTTGGGTTATTTGTTTTTGTGGTGCTTAGCTTTTTGAGTTCTTTGTATACCCTAGAGATTAGTGCTCTATCTGATGTGAGAGGTAAAGATTTGCTCCCAAGATGTATGCTCTCTATTTACCTCACAGATTGTTTCTTTGGCCAAGAAGAAACTTTTTAGTTTGAATCCATCCCATTTATTGATTCTTGATTTTAATTCTTGTGCTATAGGAGTCTTATTAAGGAAGTTGGAGTCTAATCCCACATGATGGAGATTAGGGCCTACTTTTTCTTCTATTAGATGCAGGGTCTCTGGTTTAATTCCTAGGTCCTTGATCCATTTTGAGTTGAGTTTTGCACATGGTGAGAGATAGGGGTTTAATTTTATTTTGTTGCATGTGGATTTCCAGTTTTCCCAGCACTGTTTGTTAAAGAGGGCATCTTTTCTCCAATGCATGTTTTTGGCACCTTTGTCTAATATAAGATAATTACAATTTTGTAGGTTAGTCTCTGTGTCCTCTATTCTGTACCACTGGTCTACCAGTCTGTTCTGGTGCCAATACCATGCTGTTTTTGTTACTATTGCTCTGTGGTATAGTTTAAGGTCTGATATAGTGAGACCATCTGCTTCACTCTTCCTGCTAAGGATTGATTTAGCTATTCTGGGTCTCTTATTTTTCCAGATTAATTTCATGACTGCTTTTTCTATTTCTATGAGGAATGCCATTGGGATTTTGATCAGAATTGCATTAAATCTGTATAGTGCTTTTGGAAGTATGATCATTTTGATAATATTACTTCTGCCTATCCAAGAGGAAGGTAGATTTCATCTCACTCCAGTCAGAATGGCAGCTATTATGAATACAAACAACAATAAGCGTTGGCAAGTATGTGGGGGGAAAGGTACACTCATACACTGCTAGTGGGACTGCAAATTGGTGCAGCCAAGATGCAAAGCAGTATGGAGATTCCTTGGAAAATTGGGAATGAAACCACCATTTGACCCAGCTATCCATCTCCTCAGTCTATACCCAAAGGATTTAAAAACAGCATGCTACAGGGACACAGCCACATCCATGTATATAGCAGCACAATTCACAATAGATTAACTGTGGAACCAACCTAGATGCCCTTCATTAGATGAATGGATTTAAAAAAAAAAAAGGATGGCATATATACACAATAGAATATTACTCAGCAATAAAAGAGAATAAAATCATAGCATTTGCAGGTAAATGGATGGAGTTGGAGGAGATAAAGCTAAGTGAAGTTAGCCAATCCCAAAAAACCAAATGCTGAATGTTTTCTCTGATACAAAGAGACTGATTCACAGGGGGGTAGGGAATGGGAGTGTGGGAGGATAGATAGGGCAGAGGGGTGGGAGGGGAAGGGAGGGGGCATGGGGCTAGAAATGATGGTGGAATGTGATGGTCATCATTGATCCAAAGTACATGTATGAAGGCCCAAATTGGTGTGAATATACTTTGTATACAACCAGAGATATGAAAAATTGTGCTCTATACGTGTAATGAATCGTAATGCATTCTGCAATCTGTGTAT
>NW_026000016.1:6253960-6258121 GCF_001458135.2 Marmota marmota marmota | reverse complement strand
TGACGAGCAACTTGTGTACATTGATACAGCAGAAGTGGGAGCCATTTATTGTAGGATAACAGAGGTATTTATACATTTCACACAGCTTATCTTAATTAACATAAACTAGATACAGCAGTCAACCAATAAGAAATCTCCACACTTAATGGATCGCTGGCGCCACCTCACAAACCACTCCCCCTGGCAAAATACCAGGTGCCATCCTGACTTGTTTACAGACTCTAACACAGATGTCTTGGAAATCAGAGATCAGTAGAGGAAAGGGGCCAGGCAGTGGGAGGTGGGTAGGGAGGGGGAAGTGGTGGGGAGTGATACTGGTCAATTATATTGTTATATTAGGTGCATGTACGAATATGTAACAACAAATACCATCACTGTGTATAACTATAATGCACCAATTTTTAAAAATATAGAAAAACCTGCAAAAAAAATCCAATTCAAATCAGAAAAAAATTAAAAGGCAAAAAAATAAAGATCAGATTAGAACATTTATAAATTAAAAAAAAAACTCTACTTTCCTTCAGGTGGAATTTCTTTATTCATTTTTGTAAATATAATTTTACTCATCAAAATCTTTACATTGCTATTAGGTACGTAGCTTTCAATAAGTTAAGTATAATTCCAATTTTTATATACTATGCTATATAACAAGAGAAGTGATGAGATGTTGCTCCCAAATTCGGTTATAAAATGCATGTGGATTCGTTTTAAGTGCTCACTGGCTCTCTCTCAAATACCAGCTTCATATGGTTAGGGGCTGAGGCCTCCTGCCAACTGTCACTGAGTGAGCTTGGAAGCAAATTCCCCAAGTTCACTGAAGCCTGGAACAACTACAACCTCCCAAGATGTAGTGAGCCAGGGAGACTCCACCCAGCCACACCTGAAGTCCTGGACCACAGAAACTATGAGTCAATAAAAGTCCGGGGTTTAATTATTAAGCCACCAAGTTTGGGGTTGTTATGCCACAACTGATAAATTATATGAATTAGAAAAAGAGATAAACAATTTGCTGCTGATCTTTATATATAAGCCTGTCATAGAAGATATAAGGTTATTTAGGCAGAAGTTTCAACAACAACAAAACAAAAAAAGGACAAAGCACAGATGTATTCAAGTATCTATACTTATTAAAAACAGAAAGAACCCCAGAAATATTACACATATTCTGATGTCTAGTTTAATTTTCTAAAAGAATAAATCGGATTTATTCTAGTTTTTCTAGTCTAAGAAATTATCAGTGAAACACCAAAGAAATATAGCCAAATTATAAAATTCCTGAGAGACTTCCAGTGGCAAATAATGGCATGTTTCTTCTACTAATACAATGAAATATTTCAGCATCCATCCCTTGACACTTGAAATGAGAACATCACCCTGGAGAATCATGTTAAGTGAAGACAAATGCCTTCCTTCGCTTATCTCTTTGTAATATTTTATGTTCTTCTCCCAAGAAAGGTTGATGGCTTTCTATTTAAAAAACACAATGACACCTGAAGGAACAAAGTGCTGCCATCGGAAGAATTACGCACAACATGATAACAAACCAGGGAGGAAGATGTCTCCAGGATGGGTCCTGAAGTACTTCCACACTCAGCACCTTCATATACACAAAGTAAGAACCACTGTATTCCTATAACACATACATGACATTTTCACACCCACAAAAGAGCATTCAATTTCACTTAAGGCTATTCTGATGTTCCAATTTACACCCATACTTCTACTGATATTGAAAGAAGTTATGTCCTTGAAAAAAAAAATCATAAGACTGGAAATTTCTGATGTTTCAAAACTGAAAGTTACCCAGTTCACCCCTGTAACAGATTCCAGTCCCAAAATTCCTGAACACTTATCACCCTATTTTACTGAACTTTTTACTTTTTAAGGAGTTCTTTTCCTCTACATAATCTGTTATAGTTGATATAAACGCTTCTGTTCCACAAAATAGCTTCTGAAATATTAGAGACTGGGGGCAGATAAAAATGATTTTGTTGTTCATGATAAACCCTAGTTGTTCATGCTGAAGCTGGCAAGAATTTGCATTTTGTAGCAGAGACAAGCCATAAAGATGACTTCTAGAGTTTTCACATGCAGAAAAAACAGCCAACCAATCAGCTACCCCTCAAAGGACTGAATCTGTTACTTTGCAAATACAATCTATACATGGGGCATATTACATTTTTAAGAATAAAAATCATGTACATTAGAATATCAATGTTATCACATGGTTAAAAAAAAAAAAACCTCCAACATGAGCACTAAGGAACAGATTTCATCAGGATATATATTATCCTCCAATCAGTTCTCAAAGAGGGTGGTACCAGTCTCTCAAAAATATTTTGGAAAGTTTGCATCACAATGGTTAGAGGACACCTCTCCATTTAGAGGCAGAGATGAGGAAATGCTAGACATTCTGCAATGGAAGAAATTGTCTTCAACTTCTGAGAGTCAGAGAGTTCCAAACACTCAGTAAGTAATTTGTTTATCATTTTCTGAACTGTGAATACATAAACACAAAGTACATTTGCACAGTCTTAACCACACTAAATATTTCAAGAATGCAGTCTCTGTGTAAATAGACAGAAGACTGCCTGGAACCTCCTAAGAGCTGGCTGCTGTTTTGGAGGGACCCATGACTACAGCAGTGCCATTGGTGATACTGAGCAGCCAATGCCACATGCCATTAGTAAAGCATCCTATTCCTATGACTGCTGCGAGAAGCCACAGGAAGGTTTTGCACTCTCACAATCATTGAAAGTTCCTGTGAAATTATATCTCAAATTTAAAAGTAAAAATTTAAAAGAGACATTTGAGTCTGACCCTGACCTTGTTATCAGCCTTAAAATGTCTAACACTGCTGACCCCTATTCACTCCAATTCACCAAGATCAAAGTAATCTTATAACTAATAGCCCATTCCTAATCCAATCCACACAAAACAGAGCTGTGTCTAGCCAAAGGCCACCTACATATTTGGGAGATGAGCTATCTATATGAGAACACCCATCTCCTGACTCCCAAGTCAACGCTTCCACCAGAATACAGATTGTATGCTCCTCTTCCTCCCTGTTTGCTGTGAACTATTCCTAGACTACAGTTTTATGATAGAACATTCTTTTCAAAATTTAAATAAATTCTACTGACTTCATCTACTCCTAACCACAGATTTATAAGATCCACGTGTGTCTAAAGAATAATCTTACTGAATTTTCACTTTCAATTCACATGGCCATCAGCAATAACTAGGGTTTGGTTCCTACGCCCTTTTCATTCTATAGTACATAAAGAAAATGGGATATATACAGCACCCTGGGGCTATTCAGACCTGGGCTCACTGAGGACTAAGGGGGATCATCATCCTGCATGCTTTGGGGGAAGCTATGAGCTACCCTAACATTAGCCATATAACATCCCAGATTCTGAATTCTCAAGAAACTTACCAAAAACGCCTTTATCAATAAAAGTCTGGATAGGAGCTTACACCGAGCACGGAGCGGCCGAGTTCCGGCTCCCGGAACTTCCCTGGCCCGGGGCTAGGAGCCCGCGGAAACTGCTTCTCGGTCCGGGTCCTGCTGAGGGCCGGTCAGGACTCACCCGTTGCTTTGGTTGCCCGGCAAGGGGAACGAAATGCTGCCATTCGCATAGGATACCAACATGGCAGAGATCTGATGTCATCAGAAAGTGGCGGAGGAGAGAACTTCATCAATACCAGCGGTGACAGAAACAGTTGGTCTCCTGGTAGGGGGGGTGAGGCACAGACACCCGAGTCTCCTCAATTTGTCGTCGAGCCAGAGGGGAGGAGCCGGGCCACCGCCAGCGCCCGGAGCAGGACCAGCGGCTCGCCAGCGTGGTGACTGCGTGACCCCAATTGGAGAGGGGGCGGAGCGGAGCCGCCACCCGCACCCGCAAGGTGGGCAGACCCGCGACCCAGTGGTACATGGGCGTGGTAGGAGTGGCAGGGCAGAGCCGCCGTTCGCGCTTGCAAGGTAAACAGACCTGTGACAGCCTGGCGGGTCAGGCCCAGTGGCCTGCCGGTACAACAGACACGTCACCCCATTTGGAGTAGGGGCAGAGCAGATCCTTCTCCCACGCCCAGATCAGGCCCTGCCGGTGTGGTGGTCACGTGACCCCAATTGGAGTGGGGGCGGAGCGGAACCGCCAC
>NW_026000016.1:6175722-6250292 GCF_001458135.2 Marmota marmota marmota | reverse complement strand
GGAGGATGGGAAAGGCAGCGGAGCACAACAGACACTAGTATGGCAATATGTAAATCAATGGATGTGTAACTGATGTGATTCTGCAATCTGTGTATGGGGTGAAGGTGGGAGTTCATAACCCACTTGAATCAAAGTGTGGAATATGATATGTCAAGAAATTTGTAATGTTTTGAACAACCCACAATAAAAAATTTAAAAAAAAAATAAATAAAAGTCTGTCTGCAAGACCTTCATGAAACAAGCAACCTAGAATTCCTCTGAAATGTGTGAAATCCATCTAAACCTAGGTTGCTCATTAAATACAAGATTTCCTAATATATAATCATTGGATATGTTACAGCCAACCTATCTACTTCAGCCAGCAAATGCAATCTCCTTCAGTGAAAAATGGTGGTTGAAAAATATAAAGTAAAAGCTTTATAAGCACCCTTATCTTTGACTGATACAGAAGAATTTGTAGGAGGAAAATATAATAGCTTTTCTGGGACTTACTTTAAAATAATACAGCAGAGGTAAAGGGCAGACAGGGACAGATTAAAAAAAAAAAAAACTGGCCATGTATTTGTGGTGATATTGCTAAAGCTAAAGCTGAGTGATAAGTACCAGAGGGCTCATTCTATTCTCTAGTTATCCCTGTTTGAATATTTCCATAATGAAAAGTTACCGCTCCCCCGCCAAAAAAAAAAAAAAAAATAGCTTCAGTGTGTGTGAAAGGCAGCAGGTTAAGAGCTAACTGCTGCTGCTGATGGAAAGAAAATGAGGCAAAACAGGTTGGGAGTGTGAGCAGAATTCCCCCCTCAGTTCTGGCTCTGAACCACACTTTTCTGAAACAGGGCACTTCTGGATGAGTACCGTGTTGTCTTGTGCTTCTCATTAGCCTAGCACACAGTACTTAAAGTGCTGAGATGAAAACTCATTTATCTTCATAAATTGCCTTCGTTGTCAACGGCATACATGTCACCTTCCAATAAATTGCTGAGTTTAGAAGAGCTGGGTTAGGTCTCACAGTTCTTAGTACCACCACAGCAGGAAAACTGCACATTCGCCAATTGTTAGGCTTTAACATCCTCCATACCTTTGGTATGATAAGGCTAAAAGTAAACTTGTGTATGGAGGGCTTAGGATGTAGCTCAGCGGTAGAGCACTTGCTTAGCATACAGAAGGTCCTGGGTTGATCCGCAGGATGACACACACAAAATTAATATATATTATCAAAGGAAAAAAAAAAAAAACCACATCTGCCAGGAGTGGGGGCTCAAATTCAAGGCACTGGTTTTCCAATACCTTTTAAGAGTGAAATCTCAAATCTAAACAATATGTCCCCAAGTCAGTGTTAGCTACATCCCAAGTAGCAGCAGCTCCAAGAGAAAGAAAGCCAAACTAGTCAACAACACACGGGTTTGAGCAAAGCACTTCTTAAAATCTGGATTTTTTCCAGCAGTGAGAGCCTTATTCCTCAAAGGACCAGCCCTTATTCCTCAAAAGAAGATACCTTAACAATATTAATAAATGCAGCTAACATTTTTATAGTGATTAGGAAACAAGAAGCATTATTAGAACTCTTCATCTACTAACTCGTATAACCCTCACTCAACCCTAAAAGTACCATTATCTCTCTCTCTCTCTCTCTCTCTCTCTCTCTCTCACACACACACACACACACACACACACACACACAATTTAGGAAATGTGCTTGAAGATTACATAGGGTCCAAGTGGCACAGCTGAATTTCAGACCCAGGCAGCCTGTATTCTCTGAATCACTCTACCAATGACACCAATCAACAGACAATCTGAAGAATCAAATTATCTTTAATCAAAATCACCCTTTTTTATAATAACTTATGTTAACAATTTATGTCAATAATTTATGTTAATGCTGTATTAGTAATGAATCACCAGTTACCTAGTCAATTGAGATATTGTATTTGAATCAGAATAAAGCATTATGGATTAACCAATAACAGAATTGTGTTTTATTAGTCATATTTTATCAGATTTCTTTTGTAAGAGTCTTTGTAGTTACATATTCGGGAGGAGGGAATCACCCAAAGCTAAAAAAAGCAGGTCAGGAGTGGGTATTTGCCAAGGGAAACACTTCAAGGTACAAGAGCAGATTTAAAATGCTCTGATCCAACATGGACATCTGTTCTGCCATAAGCAACCATCTGCTTCATATCCCAGACAGCAAAACATTTCAATAGGAAGTGTCAAATCTGACTCCTAAACAGGAAACAATTACCTACATTTGCTACCATCCCCAAAGCTGATTAGAAACTCCTGGGGCAAAAGCTAATGGAAAAATCACAGTACAGGTACTCATTCTAATGAGACTGGATATTGGCCAAGATTCCTACCAGTTGTAATATCTTAAATATTTAATTTCTTAAAAATTGAGATGTAAGATGAGAGATGTCAAAAAGATTTTCAGAAGGGAAAAATTAGAAGTGTGGGAAACAAAGACCTTTGAGTAAAAGATTCAGTGGCCTTTCAGATGCCTAAGCATAAACACTGGGCCAGGGATTGTGGTGAGTGAAAACAGTGGGACCCAAAGTGGCCTATAGTCAAAGACAACTACACACAAGGCTACAATGCAAGAACGTATTGCAAGACATTTTTTAAAATGACTTCCACAGATTCAAAAGATCATGCACTAGAGCCAGGAAAGGTTTTGTGAGGAGACTAGCAATTGAGTTGGGTCTTAAAGACCTACATTTCCTCAGATATGAAAGGAGGCCTGACAGCAAATTCCTAACCAAGAAGCAGCAAGACCTGGGGTGTGCTTACAGTGTAACTCAGAGATGCTCGGAGAAAGCAGCACAGGGCACAATGAAGATAGGGTCAAACAAATGTCTGCAGTTGTGTCCTATGGAGCTCACCTAAGGAACATATAATCAGAACTTAGTATGAGATGGATCCTTGGGGATTGGGGATAAACTAGAAAAACCAACAGACTGCTTATAATCAAGCTTGAATTCTAGCAGAAAGAAAGAATCAAACCTGTAAGATAATTTCAGTTAGTGAGAAGCCAACAAAGAAAACAAGACAAAGAGCCAGAGAGAGACAGGTGGATCGCTACCTTAGCTAGCACAACAGATGGTTAATGCTGCTCCTTCATTGACTAATCTTTTTTCTTTTGAAAGGTGTGTTCAGGACAGGGTCAGGGAGAGGAGCACAGCTATGGAGGCATAAGTAATTAGACAGGCCCTGGCAGAGAGCTCCAGAACACCAAGCAACACAGAGGACGCTGATCTCAGGTCTTTTTTAATTCAGGCCCATTGACTGTGCTAATAAGAGTCTACTTACAAAATGATCCCTTGTTAACACAAGGAGCAGAAAGATCTTGAACTTCTCCTTGGGTTTGGGGTGACAAACAGGTCCCCATTCTGTTTTTGTTGCAACACAAAATGCTGCTGAATGCCAATACAGCAATATATCCCACCACCCCACCCCCAGCAAAGCTCCAGGAAGCAGAAGGCAACAGGAGGCTTCTTTTAATTACACTTTTTTCTCTTTCCACATTATTTTATAGGTGCATCATAGTTGCACATAATGATGGGATTTGTTGTTACATATTTCTATATGCACACAATGTAACAATATAATTTGGCCAATATCACTTCCCCCCTCCCTCCCCTCCTCCTATTCCATGGTCTCTTTCCTCCACTTATCTCCCTTTCATTGTCCCCATGCCTCCTCCACCTGTCTTTCCCCTTTTCCTCCTTAGCTTCCACACATGAGAGAAAAAATATGGCCCTTGACCACCTGAGGTTGGCTTATTTCACTTAACATAATCGTCTCTAGTTCTATCCATTTTCTTGCAAATGACATATTCATTACATTTTATAAGCAAAAACTTAAAAATATTAAGTAGATAAAGGTAGAATGAATCCTGTACGTTTTATGCAATGTTGTAGACTATAACATCACAGCCTTTCTAAAAAGCAATATGGCAACATTGTTTCTTCTGATGCAATAATTCCTCTTTTGGAATCTAAAGATACTTAGATAGGTACTTAAATATAAATAAGTTACCTGTGGTGTTGTTTTAAGAACGAATGAAATAAACTTTATATAAATATATCCACTATATCTATACAAAGAAATATGTAGCCATTAAAAATGTTGAAAATAGGGGCTGGGGATGTGGCTCAAGCGGTAGCATGCTCGCGGCGCTGGGTTCGATCCTCCGCGCCACATACAAATAAAAAAATAAAATAAAGATGCTGTGTCTGCCAAAAACTAAACAATAAAAAATATTTTAAAATTCTCTCTCTCTCTTTAAAAAAAAAGTTTTAAAAAATTAAAAAAAAAAAAAAAGAATGTTGAAAATAATACTAACAAGGTGCCAAGGGGGGTGGCTCAGTAGTATAGATAGCACTTGACTAGCACGCCAAAAGCCCATTCCCACCACCACCAAAAAATATCTATCTATATATAAAATATAAGAAAACATTTATGTTTTTAAAAAGCAGGAAATTATTGTACTTAATGTGACTTCCAAATTCATAAGAATAGATTTTAATAGATGAAAATACAATGTCAAAAGATAAGACCAATCTCTATAAAATGCATTAATTCATTTTAAAAAACATGCATTTTAAAAAAATTTTCTTCTCTGAAACTATCAATCTAGTCTCCTTATGTAGTTTTATCACTTAATTGAATTTAAGTGCTCTAAGGCTAATCTAAGGTCCAAGTTTTCCATACCTAAGCCCTAGAACAGTGACTCAACAGTCAGTGTTTCAGGCAGAGTGAAAAGGGGAAAGGAAACCTGACTTGCCCTGGCTCACTTTTATTCTCTCAACGCTGGATGGTGGAGCCAGGCACATGGCTGGGTCCCTGGCTCCCAGCCCTGGTGTAAGCCCTACACACATGCCACCACCTGCTGAACATAATCAGGGTGTGTGGCTCCACCCTGGGCATGGTGACAGCAGTCTGATAGGGTGTGATTCCCTAAGTATAAACAGGTAAATATCTAGTTCCCAGCGCTGAACTCCGATTCACTGTCATGCTCCTGAATGTGCCCACGTTTCTGTTCAACACACCTGAGAACACTCTAATCATCGCCTCCCCTTTCCATAAATTCCCCTGACTGCTGCCTCCTGCCAAAACTAAATTCCATTAACCCACCCCATTTCAACAGCAAATCTTCACTTTCCACATGGCCAAGCTGGTCCGCATCACGCTTTGCAGCTGTGTGTACAGGAGTTGAGGGCACTGCTGAATCTCAGTGGAAGTGGATGCTGGATGCTGGTGGACTTCAATGACATTGAATGCCACTAATACAGACACTCCCTAGGTCCATCTGCCATCATGGCCTCAGCTTGCTCACCAAATTTGTTATAACTCAGTTACTCACCCCTAAAACCAAGTTCTCACCATGATATTGCCTTCAAGTGGCTTAACTGAAAGCCTTAGAAGACTGCATGCCAAATTTAGAATCACCTAACAATACAGCCAAGCCAGCATTCATTCTGCTCCCTTCCCATCATACTCAAATTCATAGCCTCAGTTCTATATAAGCCTGTCTTCTTTAAACGGAGACCAACAGGGTCCACCTCTTCCTACCCTCCAAAACATCAAGTACTTTTCAATCAGATATCACCTCAACAGTCACCTTCATAATTACTATGGGTTCTGCATTCATGTATTCTGCGGCTGTTTCAATGACAGCCCGAGTCCATTTCATGACTAATCTTTACTGAGCACCTGAATGCTCTTCACAACACTGCATACTGTATAAGTGCTCTGGAATAATCACCTAAGGCTTTCTACAAGTATTAAGGGACGGATGTAAGCAGGTCATCGATGCCCTTTCTCTTGTTCTCCACCAGTTACTTCACCTTTCATTCTCAAATACAACATGGCGGTGGAGGGGGACAGGGATGCGACAACAGTTATCTACCTCTCTCAAAGAGTAGTTTGTTTGCAATTAATTACAGCAATTACAAGAGTTTTCATTTTAATCCACAAAAACCCACTCCTAACCACTTTTTAAAAAGTGATGTGTGTGTGTGTGTGTGTGTGTGTGTGTGAGAGAGAGAGAGAGAGAGAGAGAATATCCATTTTTTAATAGATATTGAACATGTACCACTGGGGTACAAGATGAATAGGAGCCTTGCTCTATGGAGTTCATGGTCTGACAGCAATACAAATGATTAAAAATATTCATAATAACATGTTACACTGTAAGTACATGGGAAGGGCTAGGGGACCACTAAAGAATAATAGGGCCAGCTAAGTAAGAAAAAGATCAGGCACGTACATAAAGAAAGGGAATGAGAAAAGGAGGGATTGGGGGAGAGCGGGTTAAGTAGAAAAGGCTTCTTAACCAGTAATTAGGGAAATCAACTGAAAAAAAAAAAAAAACAGCAATGCAGAATATAAAATTGGTTGCTTCTCCATTAAATTATCTCAACTCTAAGAAAATTATACAAATGAACTGGCCTCAATTTTTGTCAGTTGTCTCATATTAAAAATAGAACAATACTTTTAGCACTTACATACCATGAAAAATCAACTCAAAGATTGCTTTTAAAAAAACAGGTTATGCATCCAGAGTCATTAATTCTGGCAGACTGATTATTGAAATTTCTAAAGAAGTACATCACACAAAAATCTTTAGTATATTTTTTGTGTAAAACCACAGTGTTCTTCACTTCTACATTGTAATCAAATTCACACACACAGACACACACACATATGCCCACACAATTATACCCATTCCATACTTGTGAGAATGATAATTTTATTTCACTTGTCTTCTAATTAACTTGTAGATGCTTGCTTTAACAGTCACAATTGCTACCATTTATTTTCAAAAAGGACTAGTATGTCCCACTTGCCCTAGTATGTCCACTTCCTAGATTGACAACATCATTTACATTTGAAATTGATTGTGAGCCCTAAGTGCCTTTTTACCAGATCTTCCAGCTGCTCAGTTTCTGAGTCTCTCTTCGTAAGTGATAATAATTCAGAATGTCAGGAGGGGTATCTCCAGCTCTATTCCACCCTTAACATCAAAACCAGCTTTATCTTGTTAAAATACAACCCCAATCACTTAATTCTCCTGCTCAAAACTTTTCAATGGCTCCCAATTAATTTCTAAATTAAGTCTTTGCTAACGGCCCTATATTCAAGATCCTCTATTACATATGATACCTGTCATTTTCCATCTTATCTTCCACCTGCCACCTACATCATCCAGTCAAATACTTCCTGCTCCTCAAACACAAATCCTAGCTTCTCCTCTCTATGGCTCCTTATATATACTATTGCAGTCAACATGCCCACACATCTGTTCTTCTCTGAAGATCTACTCTATGCCATATCCCAATGTCTTTCCTGGTTATGGCCAATCTATGAGCATTTCCCATACCTTTGAAATGCAAAACCATTTTCTGCTCTGATGAAAATTATCCCTTTTTGCTGGCATTCTTAGCATCCCTACACCATTATTATACCTCTAGCCATTAGCTGTCCTGATAACCCCTTGAGAACAGAACTTTGAGACCCGACTCTTCTCAGCATCCTCCACTAATCCTCCTGCACATAAAGAACTATCTGGATTGGATTAAGTAAATTTCCCTATAATTTTTCCTTGAGTTTTCAAAGGAAGAAGCAATAGGGAAAAGGGAGCCATGGACAGTTTTGAGCAGGCAAATCATATGACTGGAGATACACTGTAAGAGAATCAAGTGACCTGGCAGAGTAGAAAGCAGAAGGCTTGTTGTCAAGATTTGCCTGTGACTTTCCAGAAGAGCTTGCAAAGAGAAAGGGATGACTTGTAAGTCTGAGGTGCAGGGGGCACTTGGCTGAATGATGTAGGCAGCAGGTGGGAAATAAGAATGGAAAATGACTGGCATCATGTAATGGAGGGTCTTGAAGGCAAGAGCTTCAGGCAGATGACTCACCCACCAGGGACACAGGGACCAAGGAATCTAATATACAATTGTTGCTTTGAGGAGTAAATTAGTAATGGCAAATAAATTGCTTCTCAAGTTCCAGTTCCAAT
The DNA here is from genome assembly GCF_001458135.2 of Marmota marmota marmota. Classification (NCBI taxonomy): domain Eukaryota; kingdom Metazoa; phylum Chordata; class Mammalia; order Rodentia; family Sciuridae; genus Marmota; species Marmota marmota. Next base: position 6,242,275 of record NW_026000016.1, on the reverse strand, counting down.
CTCCTAGTGGTGATCATAAGCAATGGCAGAGCGACTGCAGGAAGAGAACTTGTGACAGGTTTTCTCAGTATACACCGTGTAACTCCTGAGGCCACACACATGCCATACCTGGACCCTGTGATCTTTAAAGTATAACATCATTGTATGTGATGAGGTTCTGTGATGCTCCTCTGGGAAATAGAGCCCTAGAAATCTATGAGATTGTTCTGCAGCGGAGCTGGAGGGCACCCCTGGAAGGAAAAAGAGGAGCAAGAGAGAGGCATGGACCTAATATTAAAATTCATCATTTTAAAAACATACAAGCACTCATGATTTCCACTAGGAAACTACACCAAAATTAAACTAGTCATGTTTTTTTAAAAAATGAACACTCCTTTGATTAAAATGTTCCGGCCTTTCAAAGCAAACATGAAAGAGTGCCCATCCCAAGTCCGCTTCACACAGTGGTTACAGCATGAAAGTAGCTGACACAGCCTAGAACATGGCTCTGCCCATCCCAGCTGCTGGACTCCACATTGATCAGCCTCCTCATTGCATCTTCTGAGGACAACAATAATAATCATACCTACCAGACAGGACTGCTATGAGATTAAAGGAGTCCTATGACTAACACAGTGCCTGGCACATGGGATGTGCACAATTAAATTACCACTATTATTATCACCATTATCAAGATTACTATGTAATTAGCAGAGTATTTCTGTTGGCATGTTGTTAGTACCAAAAAAAAAAAAAACCAATGTTTTTAAAACACAAAATACACAAAACTGAGAAAGAAAAATAGCATCAGTCAGTCCTGCCCATGTAAGTCCTGCAATCAATCACTTGCAGGCTTTTTTTTCAGTGTCTGCTTTTGAGGCCAGACAAGAAACGATTTTTTACTCTTTTTAATTTTTGGAGTGCATCTCATTAAGAATTAGATGCTTAGGCAAATGCACACACATGTTCAGGCCAGTGCATCTGAAAGAACCCATCTGGTAGAAATGAACAACCTGTCCTTTTAGGTAGAAACAAAGGAGTTTTCAACAGAGTGAGCTCAGACCTTGTTTTATGGAATGTCCCAGGAAGACAGCAAATTAAAATATTATTTCCTAACAGCCCACAAGGATAAGCCAATAAGGGTCGGACACACATGGAAATAACTCCAAATAAGTCCTCTGCAATGGTCAGAAGTCATGGTTCCCTTTAAGAAAGGGAAATGCCATGGAAGTTCTTCCAATTGGAAGGTAGGACTGACCATATTCAACCCAATTGACTAAGAAAATACAAGGATACATAATCAAAGGAGTGTACATTTTTAAATGTAACAACTCCATAATGCTTGGTTTGTTCTGCAAAAAAAAATATACTAAAAACCCATGCTCAACTCACATTGCAAATTATAATGTCTTGGCACAAAACAGTCCCATCTGAGCTGAGTAAGTACAGTTGGATGTAACCACCAACAGACCTTGCACAGTGCACAGGACCACATTTGAAGCCCACAGTCCCAAGGTAACTAATCTCTCTGAAACCCTACAGTGTTGTAGTAAGTTTTTCACATTTGCAATTGAAGCATTTCTTAAAGTAGTCAGTGGGCAAAGGCTGGGCCATCTGTGTCAATCTGCAGCTATTGATGCTGATAGAACTGGGTGCAGGGAATATTTTCACTACACTGAACAATGGATAAGCATATGTATGTATATGGTTTTGTAGTTATTAAGGGTAGACACACATGACTTGAGCAAGTATCTATGCAAAACAGCCAAGACTAACATAACTACACTAGATCCTTTTTCTTTTTTAATTTTTTGTAGTGGTAGATGGACAGAATATCTTTATTTAATTTGTTCATTTTTATGTGGTGCTAAGGATCAAACCCAGTGCCTCACACTTGCATTGCAAGTGTTCTGCCACTAAGCTACAGTCCCAGCCCAGTACTCTAGATCTTTAAGCAAAGGAAATCACATAAAAGTTGGCAACAATAAAAGCCATTTCCTGAGAGACTGTTATGTTAAAAAAGGAACAGGAAATAATTTTAGAACTTAAAACATTTGTTTTGATGTTCATAAATGGACCTAATAACTCCTCATATCAGGGACATAGCTCATTTCAAAATATATAACCATAAGAATGCTCAATATAGTAAAAAGCAGAAATCAATTGAGTTAATAAGACTAGCCTTTTTTAAGGCAGACTACCAATACTTTAAGTGTTAAATTGCCTTAAAAATTAGCAATAAACAGAGTGAGACTTTTCAAAAAGCACAGTCAACACAAAAATAGATCATGGAAAGGAGACTAATTTAATGCTTAGTTGACCTGTTTTCTGAAATCAATTCTCTATTTCTCCCTTTATTTAAAATTCCTGTTTATAAACATTTCTCAAAAACAGAAAGGCGCCAGGCTCAGTGGCACATGTCTGTAATCCCAGTGGCTCAGGAGGCTGAGACAAGAGAATCCTGAGTTCAAAGCCAGCCTCAGCAAAAGTGAGGTGCTTAGCAACTCAGTGAGGCTCTATCTCTAAATAAAATAAAAAATAGGGCTAGGGATGTGGCTCAGTGGATGAGTGCCCCTGAGTTCAATCCCCAGTATCCAAAAAAAAAAAAAGATGTGGTACACACCATAATCCCAGCTACTTGGGAGGCTGAGGCAGGAGGATCACAAGTTCCAAGCAAGCCTGGGCCACTTAGTGAGATCCTGCCTCATAATAAAATTTAAAAAGGACTGGGATTGAAGCTCAGTGGTAAAGCACTTGCCTAGCATATGGGAAGCCCTGGGTTCAATTCCCAGCACCTCAAAAAGAATAAAATAAAAGTAAATTTAAAACTTAGAAAAATTAATCTTAACAAGATATAATCAGAGCCAACCTCCAAAAGAGAGAAAATTTCATTCTTCACCCATGTTTACCCTCTTAAGAAGCTATAATGACTTTTGTTTCAAGTCATTTGGCACCAAAAAATGATACATATTTATGATTAAAATTTCACTAAACTAATCCCAATATTTCTCACAGGATATTGTATTCCACTGTGCTATTATGATTCAAACTAAAAGGAGGCCACCTTTTTTTGAAACTATTAAAATAAAGCCTGTTAATTTTCTAGGGGCTACTCTGAATCTTGGTTTGCTGAAAGTCACTTGGAAACACACGGTATTTTGCAGCCAATATTAAGTAGCATGTGTTCCTGAATGTTAGAAAGTATCAGTATGCAAATGGGGCAAAGATTTTTATTTTTTTTAGATATTTTTTTTGCTGTCAATGTACTTTTATTTATATGTGGTGCTGAGAATTGAAGCCAGTGCCTCACAAATGCTAGGCAAGTGCTCTGCTTCTGAGCCACAACCCCAGCCCCAAGATTCTTATTTTGATAAGTAAAACTTGCAATAATAATAATAATAATATTTCTATAGTGCAAACTCAAGAATGGGAGAGGTCTTACTTTTGATATTTCAGCAATATGGAAAACACAGAGCAAACACAATCTGCTGTCACAGCAGAATGAAAATTACACTAAAAACCAAGAACACGAATTTCAAAGTATGTGATGCAAGTAGAGATATACCTCCTCCAGAGCCTTGCTGCTCCAAGGTGTTTTAACAGTACAGGGACAGAGCAATCACCTGGGAACCTACTTGAAATGTGTAATGTCAGGGCCCCATCCAAGGCCTGCTGAATCAGAGTCTACATTTTTGCAATATCCCCAGGGTACTTTAAGAAGCACTGCTCTAGGACAGTACAGCATAAACAAAAACATACAGAAAATTCAAATGAAATATTAACAGAAAAACAGTTAATAACCATGCCACCCCAATGTGGCAGTGATAAGACATCAACATCCTTACTACAATATTCAAATGACAAAGTTTGCACACCAAGAACTGAATTTGCCTTCTGATTTCAAATTAGGGCTGTCTTTAGAAAACTAAGACTTGGGATTACCATAAAAAGTAGATCACCATAAGACTTTTAAGTTTCAGGGAACTTGCAGGTTAAGTCCACAATTATAGATAAGGAAATAGATATGCAAAGTTACAAGGATGATTGCTGAACTGGAATTTTGTGTTACGACTAATTCTTTGTAACAAAAATGAAGCTCAGATTCTTACTAGATCACAATCTGTCCATCACTGTATGGTGATTTTTCAAAGGAACATTGATCTATAACTTTTAATGGCTTAAAACCTTTAGGGTTGGATTGGGGGTGGAGCACAGTGGTAGGCAGTTATTGCCCAGCTTGCACAAGGTTCTGGGTTCCGAGCCCAGCATCACAAACGATAATAATAATACTTCTTTTTTTTTTTTTTTAATCTTAAGGTATTTTGTGCCCTTTTCTCAGGAAGGGAAAAATGGGGTTGGGGAGGGTCTGAGGGTGTAATTCAGTGGTACAGAGCTTGCCTAGCAAGAGCAAGGCAACAAGTTCCATCCCTAGCACAAAAAAGAATGGGAAATGCTAGAGACAAAAACTCAGCTAAGGTCTCAGGTTAGCTAAAGACAGTCCCTACAATGAGGAAAGGTCCTAGCACAAGAGCTATATTTTGAATCCTTTTATAATAACAATTCCAGTAAGAGATCAATAAATACACTGGAAGTAAACAGTAAGAGGCTAAGCCTGCAAGAAAAAGAATTTCTTCTGAATTAGTACCAAAACCCACCCAAATCAACTAAAGATTGCTTAACTATTTCTTTTCTTGATGAAGGGGGAAAAGAAAAGATCCCTCACTGGCAATCTTTTTTCTATCAAGTGGCATATTTACAGGGTGAGTGTACCACTCACTAATTTTAAAACTTTGGTCTGATGACAATTATTGCAGTCTATAAGCAACCTTTGTTAATATGATTTTCTGAAATTCCTCTAAAATACACAAATGCTAGGGACATTGCATATCTCTAAGTACTCCACAAAGTGCCTGGTACCTAGTAAATGATCAACAAATATTTGCTGAATATAAGAATGAATTTCCATTCTTTCATTTGTCATACAGAAGGACTACAGTAAGAATCGTGCCCCCCAAAAAATGGAAAGAATCAATTCTAAGCAGAACTTAGCTCTTCCTCCATTTCTTTTCCAATTCCTCAAAAAGCACATTTTATTCACTAATGAGAATCTTTAGAAGATGTAAATTTAAATGAAAAAAGTGTCACTACACTGGGAATGACCAGCATGCCTGCCCACTCCGGTAACACACCTCAAACACAAAGGAAAATGTACTACTGACTGGTGTTTCATTCAGGGGTTCCTCAATCAGAGAAAAGGGGAGGGAAGCTATCAATAGTCTCCAAATATTTTTTAATCAAAAGAATTTTCTCTATAAAGTACACTGAAGTTTCCTCTAAGGAGGAAAATATATACAGATAAAAAAATGATGATTAAAATATTTATTCCAAAACTCTTAAGAAAAAAAATCTATTTCTACATGGTTCTACAGCTTGTGTTCTCAATAGAGCAAGCATGGCTGCAAATCAATACCTTTGTAAACACAGACACACTCAGCAGATGGAATCTGAGCTTTAAAATATGGCTTTAACATGTTACTTTACCAAGATTAGTTCTCATTTATTCCAAGGCATCTAGGGAAGCTATATCCATTTACACAGCAAACGGACAGTTAGCAGAACCAGCGGCACAACAAAAGCTGGCACATCCCCTTGGATTAAAAACAGTCATCCCAGCATCTCATTTTCATCCTTCCATAGCCGTATCTAATTCTCTAATGTTCTCTTTACCTTGATGAAGATTTTAATTATGGATAATAAGAAACAGAAAATACATCTATAAGCTCCCTAACCCTCAATGAATAACATTTGGGGTATTAGTTATAACATGTTTTAACACTGTTCTGGTCATAGTGTTCATTTAATTTTGTACCTTTTTTCACTCAGCTATAGCCTTTACATCCATTTAATGGCTGTGTGTTATTTCTTCTAATGCATAAACTATGACTTACTTAACCATGTTCTGGTTTTTGGATCTTTGAAGTTATTCTGATTGTTTCAGAAATTAGATAATGCTGAAGTGAATATCCTTACCCTTAATTTCAATTTCCTAGGGATAAAGATGATCCCAAAGAACATCATGACGAAGGACTGGAACAAAGGGCATGAACATTTCTGTAGTTTAATAATCTTGCCAAATTGCTTTTCAAAGGAGATGTACAATTCTACACAATGTTGCCAGCAATGTCTAAATGCACCAGGTCACTGTGACTTTGCAGCGTTTGGGTATGTTAATCATTTTTGCTTTTGCCAATTTAATAAAGGACAATATTTTCATTTTTAGATATACTAGGTTTATTTCACATTTTTTTCTGTGGTTTTCTACTGGTTAATGTTCTTCTTTGTAAACTGCCTATTTGAATCCTTTGGGCAAGCATCCATTGGGCTCTTAATGTTCTTCTCATAAATTTGATTGAGTCCAAGTGCTCTGCATTTTCAATTAGAAGCTTTCATATTAGAATAATAACACAGACTTAATTTTATCACTAACCAGCTGAATAAATGTTCAGAAGTAAACCAACTGCTACTCCCATCTCTGGAAATATCCTTCACTTTAAACCTGTGGTTCTCCAAATTATTTAACACAGATCACACTTCTTACCCATTACTACTTTCCAATGGAGAAACCCCAGTAATAAAAAATGAATGGTCACCAACTAAATAGGAGAAATACGTATGTGTTTAAAAACAGGATCACAGACAGTTCATGTGTGAACAGCAAAGGGAAGCTGGCTTCAATTCTTATTATTAGAAGTATAACCCCGGGACGGGCTGGGGATGTGGCTCAAGTGGTAGCGCGCTCGCCTGGCATGTGTGAGGTCCGGGTTCCATCCTCAGCACCACATACAAACAAAGATGTTGTGTCTGCCGAAAACTAAAAAATAAATATTAAAAAATTCTCTCTCTCTCTCTCTATCTAAAAAAAAAAAAAAGTATAACCCAGGGGCTGGATTGTGGCTCAGCGGTACAGCGCTCGCCTAGCACGTGCGAGGCCGTGGGTTCGATCCTCAGCACCACATTAAAAATAAATAAATAAATAAATAAATAAAACAAATTTATTGTGTCCAACTACAACTAAAAAATAAATATTAAAAAAAAAGTATAACCCCAAAACACTGTTGATAATAAAATGCCCTTTACCAAGGAACTACAAACTGCAGAGTCACCTCTTACACAAGGATTAGCTTCTAAAATGAAGGCAAAGATTGAGACAAAATTATCCTTGAAAATTAACTAAGTGGCCCACACAATAAGTACATGCAGTTTTTCAAGTACTGTACTCTTTCACAGAACCCAATACTACCAGTTTCCCTACAGTGTTGGACGAGATTACTGTGAAGAAGAGTGATCTGGGTTAAATAATTTGGGGGTTGAGGAGGTGGATACAAGAAATGGGCCTGGCCTGTATTCCAGGGATTGTTGCATGGGGGTGGGGGATGGATACACACACACACACATATACAGTGCTAATTATTTTAAGAAAACATTTATAATTGAATTAGCATGAGTTAAATCATTTATAGGTGAATTATCATGAGTTAAATGCACAAGATACGGTGTAACTGCAAACTGATAAAGTCAAAAGAATTTATAATTTAAAAGCAAAACAACGGCAGCAATCAAAAACCACAACCAACTCAAGACCACACTGACTGTACCCTGACAAAACATCCTTCTCACAGTTTATCTAAATTAAAACCACCTGCAAGTATGTATCTGCCATTGCTTTGCAACCTTGCCAAATACTAAGTGGCATTTTACTTCAGAATACTGAATCCAAATCATCAATATAATGTAACAACACACTCATTTTTTCCTTTACAGACACCAAATTTCAGTAACTCAGTATTTTACTTAGTTTTTTGTTTCTTTGTTCAACAAAGTGTGTATGAAAGAGAAGAAACCTAGAGGCAATTTGCCGAAGCACTTCAGGATTCTCAGTAATTGCGCTTTGAAGACAAGTGTCAATTGGATAAAGGAATCTTGAAAATCTTCATGGAAAAGTGGGAATTTTAGCAAAATCCAAAATCCATTTGATTTGGAGATTTGTACAACATGAAGAGGAGCATCTGTCAATGATCTATGACAGAGAAATTGCTCAATACACAACATGCTCTAAATTTATATACCACTAAACCAAGATTCACTGCTAAAAAGAACAAACCTCTTTACAGGACCAAGAGTGGGCAGGCAAGAAGAAGTAAGGTACCCTTTGCTCAAAAAAAAAAAAAAAGAAGTTGTACATGCATATGAGAGCAGGAAGAAATCTGGGTGCAAATAAGAGGGAAGCGATATAGAAGCAGCTTTGCCATAAGAGTCTGCTACTTACTGTCCAGAGAAACCAAATATGGAGGGAATTTTGCACAGAACCAAAATGTGAGGATGCATTATTCTAAAATTTAAACAGCATGTCACAAGAACTCTTGATCTGCCTCTAAAGTAGCAATAGGATTCTCTACCATCCTCAACTGCATTCTTTTTTAATTAATAATTTTGTTCTTTCACAAAAGCAAGATAGGCTCACTGTAGACATTTTGGAGAAGCATGAAGCAAATAAATCTCATCCATGATGCTGACCAAAAAAAGTATTGATCAGTCAGGTAGTTGAGAAGGTGAGAATATAATTTCAGATCTAGTACTAAGAAGACAAGGGAATAAAAAAGCCAACAAGACACCATCTCTGAACTCCAAAGAACTTATTTTGAGAAGTTTAAGGAAAAAAGACATTATGTACCTACAAGAGGGTACTGCTTCAGTGGCTCTGGAGACACTGAAATACAACAATCTGAGAAAGAAAAGGCAATTAATCTGATTGGTGAACTCAGTTTTTAAAACAACAGATCTGAGAACATGAGAGGCAGGCACATGGCCAAGGAGGAAATAAAATGGGGTAGATCCACAAGAACTTTGTCAGGAAGATAAACCTAGAATTAGCCAAAGCTCACCAACATTTTTTTGTTATTGTTGTTTTAGTAAGTAGAGGAGTAAAAGAAAGTTTTGAGCTATATTTGGAGTATGGAAGAGATAAGCTGCAGTGTGGAGAATGTTGCTACTATTAATCAGTTTTTCTTGCTCTCTTACAGTAGAAGAATCTTTCAGCTAGAGAAGGAACAATTATGTCAGCAGAAAATTAAAAGCCTCCACCCCCACGAAAAAAAATCAAGAAAAAGTTTTCCAAACGCTCTCAGTAATCTTGATCATCCCCCAACTTTCGAACCTCTGAAGACTCCCTATTGTCCAAGGAAACAGGAATTCCTCTGTGCATCAATAAGCCCCCACACAGTCACTCCCTTAACCCTCTTCACTCCACCATCTCATCCCTCTTTTCCTTTTTCTTCCAAATCTGCCCCAAAAGAAAAATTTCTCTGGATGGTCTGCCGATTGCCATCAACCTTGGAAGAGTTAAGAAGGCCTTCCCTGTGTCCCCAAGTCACATCATGCATGCATCCTCTAACCCAATTTCCACCTATGCTAACATTATCTACATGGATCTCTCTCAAACTCGACTGGAGCTAGGGCACCCTTCATCCCTGCCACCAGGAATACAGCAGGAGATGCTCATTAAGCACTGGTTAATTAATCAACTAGTGACTGAGTCCCTAAGGAATGATCCTAAAAATAGGAAGCTAGAAAATTAAGACTGTACTTTCTCACCCAAAGATGTGGGTTGGAAAGAGAGCTATGCTGAGTTATCACAACATAAATGGCTCTGAGTTAGAGTTCTATACACCAACACACCTTTAATATATGAGAGAGAGAGAGAGAGAGAGAGAGAGAGAGAGAGAAACAACAACAACAAAAAAAAGAATCATGCACAACTCAGCTCCTGTGTGAGATCCCAGAGGTAAGAAATGGTTGTACACCCTGTGTTCACAAGCCTGCAAAGCGTACTCCTTCTCCCTCTTACCAAGCTGGAGGAAGGGAAATCAGGAGGGAGAAAAGGAAGAAAAGAAAGAGATCCCAGTGAAATCTGTGATGAATAGCAACAGAGAGAGCCCCTGTTACCTGTCTTGGGATCACTAGGACCAGGTTCATGAATCTAGCCTTCTATCTTGTAATATGACTACCAAATGTCAACAAAGTATTTTCAACAGTTTCTCAAAATGCAAGCCAAACTCAAAAATTTTTTTTAAAAAAAAGCAACTTTTCAACTTGAAGATGAAAGTACCTTCATTATAAACCCATACCTGAAATAAAGCTCACTCAACACAAAGTCTATGTGTATGGCTTTGAGCAACATATTTAAGCTTGTGCTGTCTCAAGGTGTTCATCTGTAAATAAGGGAATTAGGAAGAAACAGGGGAAAAGACCAGTGATTTCTAAATCTGATTCTCAATCTGTTGACTAGGCCATAGACAGACATAAGGCTCAAATCCACTTATGTGGTAAATGTTATACATCTGTGTTGCTAAATGGCAAACAACCTGAATTAGCCCAGGTAAAAATGCAGCAAAAGTCAGACCAACAGAGCATTTTCTAATAATAAGTGTTAATCCTTAGAGCTGGCTACTTTGAGAAGAGCAGAGTATGTGTCCATAGGTGTTGCCCCCAGCAAAGATAGGGCAGAGAAAATACTTCGACACTGTTTAGAAAGTCTACACATTTAGAAGGTAACTCAAGTTGTTTTCAACTCTAAATTCTATTTTATCGATTATCTGGGCTATTAGACTGTAAGCTGAACTGATGTAAACAAATAATCATGTTTTAAATGACAGTAAGAGCTTATTGTTTAAAAGAACTGGTGTGACTGGGTTTTCTCTTAGTATGTATGTGTTTTAAATATATATCATTTCATCTATCACTTTCCTTAAAATAAGGTAGCATTTTTGTTCACAAAGGAATGATAAATAGCAACTAAATGAAAAGTTGTCCATTTCCAACTTAGAAAAATCTGGTATGCTACAGCATGCATAGTATATTTAATTCACATTAATATGTATAAAGTTATAGTTATCATTCATATAAAATTAAGCAATTATACACCATCTCCAGCTTCTGAATTTTCTACAGGAACTAAATTTCCAGCTTCTATGAAATGAGATGTATTATGAACTAACCTGGATGGAACAGGTAGGAGAAGACATGCTCTATAACATTTCAATACCAAGTGATGGAAAACTGCAAGTGCACAGAGAAAATCAATATGGCTCTCTTGCTGTTCATTTCAGGGAGATGTGTTCACTTCAGAGAAAGTTCTACATACAGGCATGGAGATGCTCAGAAATGAACAAAGGATGACGTTAATGCCTCCAAGTTGGATCTAAAATCAACTATGACACTCTCCCATTACCATCACACTCTCCCACTTTCTTCTTCCATCATCTTCTATCCCCAGAAGATGCCTTACACCTGTTGGTAATACCCATGGAAACTATTATGAAGCTCACTGTAATTCTTCATCTTTTGTACAAATAGTTTCAAAGTTACTGAGACTTATTTTATGAAATATATTATTTGCCCTTGATAAAACTAACCTTGAAAACTAATCACCAAATACTTTCCTGATTTTTCATATCTTCCCCCAAACCTGAATGCTTTTCAATAATGGAGTTGGGGGTACAATTTGTGAGGAACTTTGAGAGTATTTGGCAGAAGTCCAAGTACTGGTTTGCAGCAGATCTTTTGGGAATTTAGTTCAACAGTCCTCTCAAAACATTTTTGGAATGATGAGGAATATAAAATAACAATTTACATAATAAGGTGCATAAACACTTCCTTGAACTATTAATAATTTTTTTGGCAATATTTTCCAAGGATAAACATCTAATTATTACAAGTCTATAATCAGAAAGATGTCATATGAGTAGTCCACTAAGGAATTATTTCTTGGAGGTCATCAGGACTCACAATAGGAGGAAATCCTTCTCTGCTGTTAAAACTCTACTGGGATTCATTAATAAAATCATTGTGAAGTAGAAACTTAAGTCTTTGGTCTCATGCCTATTTTATCCCCAGGGACAACAGTACGCCCCTTCTTTTCTCCTGCCAGAGATTTTACAGAAATTGTACTTTTAAGAAAATAAAAGGAGGGAGAGCTATAATCCCAAATTGCTGTTATTTTCCTGTTCTGCTTCTCTTGGTAAAACAAGACTTCTAAACTAACAAAGAACAATAATCAGTGCAGATGTAAGATACAATACACTGTAATAAGGAAATACTGAAAAGTACCACTCACAGCATCACACATAAAAAGGAGCTGAAACTCAATGTTAAGGCTAAATTGCAAGATATTATTTCACATAGCTATAACAGGAAACAGAAAAGCAACTTGGGATTTCCTATATTTGAAGGGATGTATTTCCATTAACTTTGTGCTTTTCTTGAACTTGGGGTAGGAGATCACACTCCCATCCCACACTTCTCAGTTTAGGCTCAGTATCCAAATAAAGTTCTGCATTTTGGGGGACTAGGGACATCCCTCCCCGAAGCCTGCTGAAGCACCCACATGTGTAGATGCTCATGTGAACATAAATCAAGGAATGTGGATGACATGCAGCATTTCCCTAAGCCTCTGAGGCTGCAGATGTTGCTCTCAGGGTAAAAGACATGTCCCTATGTGGAAGGCAGCTGTGGTATTTCACTTGCCCCTCTGACCAGGACCCATGCAGTCCTCTGATGAGCTGTAGTTGCTTGCTAGGGAAACTGGTATTTCCTGTCTACTCTTCAGTTACTTCCCATTCTTTTTTATTAGTTTCTGGTGGTTCTGCATATCGGAAAATAAAGCAGAATAAAGAGGTCTACTAGACTTCAGATTTTTTAACAACTAATGCTTGATTTAAAATCACAACTTAAAAAAAAAAACCTTATAAAACCAACAGTTTCCTGGGCTTTCAGGAAAAGGTTAGTATAACTGTACAACAGTGTTAAAAGAGAGTTGGATCTGATTCTCCAAATACACAGTGCTTTTTCCCATAAGACATTTAACTTCAATTATCTGTTCTTGAATTCAGGTGAGGATTCTGGAAGAGTTAGAACAGAAATAAATTAACAATTTCAACTGTATAGCACTATATGTACTATACATAAAATATAAAAGATATAAAATATCACCCCTGACAGTTCTGTGGGGTGAAGGGGAAAAAAAAAAAAAAAGCCAAACATCCAAACCAATGAGAGAACACTGTGCTCTATTAGATAATCCAGAACTGAACTTCATGGACCAGGCAAGAGACAGCCATGGAGATGTTTTTGAACTTTTTAGACAAAACTATATATATAATTAATGAAAATTTCCCTTCAGACTTCTTTAGTGTTCTGAAAAGCTAGTACCTAAATCTGGCAACCACTAAGAAATTGTGACACAGTTCATTGCTGTGCTTTTTAGATATTTGTGTATCTATAAATAGAACAGAGTGGGGGAAATGCACCTTAATTCAGTTAAACGTAAGTATTTTTTTCCCCTTTAAATATCATGCTAACTGGCTTCTGGATACAACTGCTGATATCAGGACAAGAGAAGTTACCAACCAATCTGGAAAGCAGTATGGAAACAACATTTGACCCAGCCATCCCACTCATTGGTTTATACCCAAAGGACTTAAAAACAGCATACTACAGTGACACAGCCACATCAATATAGTAACACAATTCACAACACCTAACTTGTGACAACCAACCTAGATGCCCTTCAATAGATGAATGGATAAAGAAACTGTGGTATATATACACAATGGAATATTACTCAGCATTAAACAGAATAAAAATATGGCATTTGCAGGTGAATGGGCAATATTATGCTAAGTGAAGTAAGCCAATCCCAAAAAACCAAAGGCTGAATGTCTTCTCTGATATGTGGATGCTGATCCATTACGGGAAAGCATGGGAGGAATGGAGGAACTTTGGATAGGGCAAAGGAGAGGGAGGGGAAAGGAGGAGGCATGGAGTAGGAAAGATGGTGGAATGAGATGGACATCATTACCCTAAGTACATGTATGAAGACACAAATGGTGTGACTCTACTTTGTGTACAACCAGAGAAATGAAAAATTGTACTCTACTGTGTACTATGAATTGAAATGCATTCTACTGTCAGGTATAACAAATTAAAATAATTTATTTAATTTAAAAAGAGAAGTTACCACAAATTATAGACACACTTAAGGAGAACGTGTAACATAAGCACATTTTGATCACGCAATGTGAGAAGAGCTGCACTTGTGCTCAAGAATTCTAAAATTTTAACTTTTAAAAGAGCAGCGGGAGAACTCAGTCTCCTCCCTTGGCTGTCAGAATACAGTTTAAGAAAGGTTATCTATGGAATCTGGATGAAGAACTAAAACACCCTTGGAGGGAGTCAGATGTGCTCAACCAAACTTGGGGCACACAAAAAATCTTAATTGAAGGATTCTCCGTCTTTCATAATCTCCAAACATTGAAATCAACTCTGCATCCATTCTTTTTAAATAACTTACATTCTCACAATGCCATTTAAACATTTTAAGAGCTATCCATTTAGGCAGAAAAGAAGACTTGCAATGCTAGGAATTATTTCCTCTACACATAAAACCTTACTGCCTTTACCCAGCAATTTACAAAGGTTAATTTTTTCCCCCTCTTTACTTTACTTAAAGTAAGCACACATAATCAAATATTAGTAAAAGTTCTTTTTGTTTTTGTTGTTGTTTTGATAGTATTGGGGATTAAACCCAGAGACCTCTAACACTGAGCTACAACCCCAGCCCCTTTTATTTTATTTTGACACATGGTATTGCTAAGTAGCTCAGGCTGGCCTTGAACTTACAATCCTCCTGCCTTAGCCCCTGGAGTTGCTGGAATTAGAGGCATAAGCTATCATGCCTGACTAGCTAGGAAAGGTTCTAAACCTTTTGTAATTTAAAACACTTTAAGACACCTATGTGTGTCAAACCCTAAGTTTTGTTGAAAGAAGCTGAATTTATTTTAATCCAAGGTATAATAGATAAAAAGCATTCATTTGGGAGTATAACATACTGAATGATGCAAATTCCATCTAGAAATTTGGTGTCTAAATAATCTCTCTGAAGCACATTTATTTGAATTTTTAAATATTTCTGATTGACTTTTTATTTGGAATATTTTTGCCTCACAACATATTTTATTATTTAAGCTTAACTCTTCTAGCACATTTAAAATACAAATTAATGGTTATGTAATTTTAATTCAGCAAAAAAATATTATCAATCACACTATAAAAACTTTAGAGAGAAAAAAAGGGGAGAACCACCCATAATTCCATCACTATCGGTTTAGCATGTTTTCAAATCATTTAGTTCATTCCTTTAACTATTTGGAAGCATGCTGCATATAACACATACATCTTACAAGTGATTTTGGAAACTGCTACATTTTTACAACTATGATTCTATTCCTTCAAAAAAACTCAACTAAGCCATACAATATAAATGGCAATATTTTATAAAAAAGGTAACTGAAGCCCACTCCCTGTATAACGGCAGGAGAAAAAGGTCCTGAGTATTTTAGGATATTTCCTTTTACCCAGTGAAAATGGAATACTAACAAAAGAGTACAGCTCATGAAGATAAGCTTTCTCCTGGTACTTTCAAACATACTTTTTAAAAATTTTTCTCCTCTGTTCTTTTCCCATCTCTTTATTTCTTCTAATCTTGTGAAATTTTCGGAAAGCAAATTAAATTTTCCTAGGCTGTCAAGTGAGAACATAACTGTTATTTGGCACAAAATCTTTCTTAGAAGCTTTACTAAAGTAATATTTCTAGCATTCATTTCTATTTTCACCCCTTAATATACTTTTTGAAAAGTGAGTACCAGAAATCCAATCACCACCTACGTTTCATCTTGCCTTAGAACTATTGGAAATGGTTAAAGTGGACATTGGAATTTGTTTCAACTAATTTATAGGAACAAATATGAAACTGACTGCCTGACTCCAGATGTTACAGAAAAAAAATTATATACATTGAATACTACACAGGGGAAATAATGGCTGGTGCTTCCTTTAGGAATGCTGTTAATCTTTCAGTACACATAGCAAAGCTATCTGGGATGTTAGACTACATCTTTATCTAAACACACAAGTGAATGATTTCATCCTTCTGAAAATGTATGGTTTTTCAAGTCTCAAATGAACTCCATCTCTAAAAACCTGCATGTTTCACATAGTTAGGTTTTATGCAACCCCAGAAATATAAATTCATGATTTTCTCTTTATCTCCTTAAATTTCTTAATATGTATATTTTCAGTTATAGATGAGCACAATATCTTTATTTTATTTATTTATGTGG
Organism: Marmota marmota marmota; assembly: GCF_001458135.2. Classification (NCBI taxonomy): domain Eukaryota; kingdom Metazoa; phylum Chordata; class Mammalia; order Rodentia; family Sciuridae; genus Marmota; species Marmota marmota. Next base: position 6,226,061 of record NW_026000016.1, on the reverse strand, counting down.
TACTGAGGACCAAACCCAGTGCCTCACACTTGTGAGGCAAGTGCTCTACCACTGAGTCACAACCTCAGCCCTTATCTCCTTAATTTTGCACTTGGAAATTCATAGTCTCACAGAAGGATATTCTTCAAGTGAAAGTATTTTATACATCATACATGTTTTTAAAAGGAAAAAAAAGTGTCTTTCCTGCATTTTCTCCTTCCTGAACATTCTCCTCCTCTTTACTATCGTTTGCGTTGGTATTCAGTATTGTATGTAGGATGCAGTGAAGTAATTTCATTAGACAGAGGTAGATGTAGCAGTAAAACCACATATGAAATACAGAGCCCTGAGGATATCCTAAACAATGGGAAAAGTTCACCCGGCCAACTTATCTCTCCAAGCTTTGCCTGGGGTTTTGTGAAAGTACCATGTTGTAAACATTCTCAGCTAAAGAGCCCACTGCCGATGTATGCTCCCAAGGCGAATATCCACAAGTTATTTACTCTAAAGATGACTTTGTCAATCATTCTATTTTCTGACCAAAGCTCTGACCCATAACCATTACTATAAGTGGCCAAGTGATGATATTATGCTAGTCCGAATAAATGAAGAAAGATCCCACTGGTTTGTGAAAATAAGATTTACAGCAGCATAGATCCTACAAGAGAAATGACAAGCAGGTTACTAGGGAAGGAGAGAAGTCCCCTAACATCCTGAAAGGTGTTATAAACATCACTGCCACCGAGGAGGACTGGCCAAGAATTTTATGAATAGCAGATGCAACTATAGTCAGAGACATCTCATTACACCTGGGTATTCAAAGGAATGGAGCATGCCTGCCACTTTATGACAGGGAACAGACTTCCATGAGATCCACACTGATCCAATCACTGTTTCCATTTAAATAACATGCCCTAAACAACCACTTAATATCTATCCATTCCTGATACTGCTTGGTACAGGCCTTTTAGAAACTCAAAATTTCATCTGAGGATCCTGCATATTTCTTCTCCAATATGTACATATAGATTTGTTTTTAGAACTCCAGAAATAGTATGTGGAGTTCAAAGAAAAAGCAACTAATACACATCATTATTTTATATAGAGCAAACACCAAAAACTATTACACACGGTTGCAATGCTTTATTGAAAAAGCAACTAATACACATCATTATTTTATATAGAGCAAACACCAAAAACTATTACATACGGTTGCAATGCTTTAAGAAAAAAACTCTCTAACCAAGTAGTCAAAAGATTAACACCACATCTAGCTCATAGTCCCATACATAGAAAAGTACTAGGTCTTTCCATCCTTTTTCAATCCCTGAAGACTTACCAAAAATCCCTGCAAATCTGTGGTGCGCCTCAAGAATTCAAAGATAAAATCCAGTTCGTATGAACAATATTGAACAAATACAGATTAATGCAAACACAATAGTTACCAGATACATTCTTCATATATGACACAATTTCAAAACACCCAAAAGAAAAGGGTGAGAAAATTTTATTCCAAAATGGCAGACTCTTAAGGAAAGATAAAAAATTGATCAGATAACCAGCTGGTGCTACTTACCTCAGCTAAAAGACAAGTAGCCAAATAAGACTTGCCAAAGAAACTGCTAATAACAAATGTTTTTTACCCAGGTCTTAATGACAGTTACAAACATTTAAAGAGCAATGCTGCAGAGCAAATCCTAGCATTTTCATATCTCATTAAAAATGGAAGAAATCAGACTGGGGATATAGCTCAGTTGGTAGAGTGCTTGCCTTGCTTGCCCAAGGCCCTGGGTTCAATCCCCAGCAGCACAAAATAATAATAATAATAATAATAATAATAATAATAATAGAAAAAAATCCTTGAAGACCTAAAAGTTATATGAAGTATATACTTTTAACTAAAAAAAGGTAATTTTATAGCCATCAATCAGTTTCAAAAAATGCCACCCAACACCCAAGGCACAGACACCAAATACTCATTTACAAGCACAATTGGGGCAGACAGAACTAAGGATCTCAGAAGACATGGGCAGCCATGTAGACAGATAGGAACTTATCTAGATGTCAGGAAACCCTTGGATTCCATTCCAGGTAACATTCTCAGGGAAGAAATTTGTCTTTAATATTAAACACTGAATTTCACAAAATTTTACATACAAACCAAGTGCAAAGCAGCACTTTGTGTGTCACCCTGAAACTGTAGGATAAGTTGATATAGCCACCTGTACCTACCAATCCATCACTCTGCTCCATGAACATGGTAGAATCTAAACATTAGACATAAGATCAGCCAGCACACGTCCAGCAGGCACAAACTGCCAACCCTAGTTCAGGTCCTTTAAATACACTGCAGTAACCTCTTACCCACCCGTGGATAGGTGAAACTGAGCATGGTACCAAACCCCATATATTCTATGTTTTTCCCTATATGTTCTGCAGTATTGCCACAAAGTTCCAGAGTTAATCTGCCCTTCCATGTTTTATGCCCTGATGCCTCCTTTGCATCACTACTCTTGTTCATTGGCACCATTAATAAGTAAAATAAGGGTTACAAACTCTATGAAAACATGACAATTGATCTGATAACCCTGAGGGCTACTAAGTGACAGACAAGTAAGCAGCATATACAACAGTGTGCATATGCTGGACAAAGGGATGATTTACACCCTTGAATAGGACGTAGCAGAATCGCATAAGATCTCATCACACTTTTCAGAACAGTATGCAATTTAAAACTTAAACATTGCTTATTGCTGGAATTTTTCCATGTAATATTTTGTATCACAGTTGACCCCAGGTATCAGAAAATGTGGAAAGTAAAACCTTGGATGAGGAGGAACAACTGTACATCCTCATTCAATCTTTAAATACAAGTAGCCTCACTAACAGATGATCAAAACAAGACTGGGGACCTCACATCTCAAGCCCAGGAACTCAAAGCTTCAAACAGAGCAACAGCTCTGTTACCATAAACCCAGGAAAGTTTCCTGACAGAGGCAGAGTGCAACCCTCCGGGGTACAATCTCTCCAAATGCAGACCCAGTACACACTGGTGCAGCCCTGCTACAAGCAAACAACATGGATGTGTAAACAGAGAATCTTTAAACGTTCATGACTTCCCAAAGATTATATTTCAGAAAACCTAATTTAGAGTAAACAATCAAAATTGTGGACCAAATTTTATACAAAAATCATAACATTTTTAAATGATGAAAAATGAGAAAATAAACTAAATTTTATGTAAAAGCCCAATAGCTCAATTCATTGCATTCATACAATGAATGCAATGATTGCTGGCAAATGAGTTGGAGACCAAGAAAAGAAAAAGAGTACATAGCCGCTAAAAAACGAAGCAAGAAAAATCAAGGTAAAATCAATAGGTAAATATTTATATGTCCATATAATGCAATGTAACACACTGCCTTTTAAAATCATTACAAAAAAATTTTGAAGAGATAGGAAAAATGCTAATTATTAAGTAATAAGGAGGAAAAATATATATTCATTCACCCTGATTTTAACTATCTGAAAAAGCATTTGTGGGCTTGAGGGTATAGTTCAGGGGTACAGTGTGTGTTTAGCATGTGCAAGACTAAGAAATGCATCTACACAAAAACCTACAAAAAGATAAGCTTAAAAAGAAACAGGCTGGGTGTGGGAGCACTTGGTTGTGATCCCAGTGGCTGAGGAGGCTGAAGCAGGAGGATCCCAAGTTCAATGCCAGTCTCAGCAACTTAGTGAGACCCCATCTCAAAATAAAAAATAAAAAGTACTGGTGGGGGCTGAGGCTGTAGCTCAGTAGTAGAGTGCTTGCCTAGCACATTCGAGGTCCTGGGTTCTATCCTCAGCACCTCATAAAGATAAATAAATAAAATGAAGGTATTGTGTCCATTTACAACTACAAAAAATATTTTTTTAAAAAATACTGGGCATGTGGCTCAATGGTTAAGCACCCCTAGATCCAATCACTAGTATCAAAAAAAAAAAAAAAAAGACACAGCACTCTTAAATCTTAAATTATTATGAGTGGTAAGATTATCAGTCATTTATCATCTTCTTTAAAATAATATGTATTTCCAAAATTTCCTACAAAATGTATTTCCTATTATATATAATTAATATTTAACATTTTCCCCAAAACATCCAGTATACTCACTTGAACCAGTGTCTTTGTAGCAGAATCCTGAGCTCCAGGGCACTGAATCGGAAACTATAAACACATTCCATCTACAGGAGCACACTGTCTGAAACACTGTGCAGCTTTGAGTTGGCAGAAAAATTGTCATATTCCTGCTTAATTATTGACAAATCTGGAAATTGCCTCCTTTATTAAAGACTTATGTGTTTTCATAGGCAACAACAACACACAGCCTGTATCCTGTGTGTGCAATTTCTACACTGCAATGCAATTACTTGTGGTACTCTCATTCAAAAGACAAAATGCAATAAACTAAATTGTAGAGTGTATTTGTTTAAATAAAACATGTTCACACATTGTCTTCCACTTCTCCACCAGCACTAATTTACCAGTCAGATCCCTACCGAGGCATACACAGTAATGATGCTGATGCACAAACAAGGTGGAGTAAAGATGCTGAAATTATTTCACTGGCAATAGCACAGAGTACTAACTAAAAGTGACATAGAATGGAAACTTAGTAGCTTTGTCTTCCCTCTTGATAAAGCTAGCAAGCCTGACATTGTCCTGATTTAATATCCCACCCTTGGTACACTGACCACTGTCACAGCCAAACCTGCAGAAGAACCAGCATTCATGCAATGAGGGCAATGATTGCTGGCAAATAAGTTGGAGACCAAGAAAAGAAAAAGAGTACATAGCTGCTAAAAAATGAAGCAAGAAAAATCAAGTTAGAACTAAGTTACTCAGAGTGAAAAACAGGAAATTTTCTAACAATGTTTTTAAAAGACTGCAGTAAATAAATCCCAATATGAATTATTTTTTAAATATTTTTAATTGTAGTTAGACAATACCTTTATTTTATTATTTATTAATTTTCATAAATAAATAAATTTATGTGCTGAGAATTGAACACAGAGCCTTGCACGTGCTAGGCAAGCACTCTACTGCTGAGCCACAACCTCAGCCCCACCAATATGAATTTTTTAAAGATTTACTGAACCATACAAAAACTGACTGCATTTCTTTAATCCATGGCATTATAGAAAAGTACCTGAACAACAACCTGTAACCACAAAATAAATTCCAAGCCTTTCATCAAAACCTGGCATCAGTTTGGTAATAATTATCCCTTCTATCCCAACCTCCCACAAGCACAAACATATATGGATGTACATACATGGACAGATGCACAGATGTACATACACATGGACACACAGATAAGGACATGCACACACTCGGATACACACACACACACACACACACTTTGATTGATAACCTGAAAGCATCACAAAATTCTTGTGACTTCACTTGGAGAAAACAATGCAAGCCAAAGCTAACCCTTTTCTAAAATGCTTATTTCTCTATTCAGTTAGGCAATGCAAAATACATTGTTTTTCCTATTACAACCACTCCTGAATCTAGCCAGACAGACATAAGCATTGTGTAATGTCCTATGCCACCCTGAGTGAGAAGCACAGAAATTGCTACCTGTCACCATAAAGCAGCAGCTACAGAAGAAGTCACCAGCCTACTCAAACCACCCACTAAACCAGGGCAACCCCAAGAGTCAGAGGCAGAACCAGCTGGCCTGAATACCCCTGCATGCTCCACTGCACTGCGGGCAATTGGCGATCCTAGGTTTACACAGCTCCCAAAACTCTCAGCCTGCTGCCAGTGACAGCATTAAGCCCTCAGGACAGCAGCACCACAAAGGCTCCATCCAAGCCCACTACAGCCGAAGCATCACCACAGTCTGGGTCAGGCACTCTTCCTCAGGAAGCTGTGGTCTAAGCCAATGCTGCAATGCTGAGCTCTGATTTAAACAGCAAGTCTTAAAAAAAAAAAAAAAAAAACTGCTTCAGCCTTCTTGGGAAGAGATAATAATGAGGGAAACACGTGGAGGTAGGAACGCTAAAGACCTGAGTCAGCACACAACTAATGCCCATCCCTAAACCCTGCACCTTCTCAAGGAACCAGAAGGGTTAGGTTACATGGTCTAATCAAGAACCTGTAAGCTCTAAAATGCTGTCCCCGGGCTACACGTGGACTTCTTTCTATGATTCCTGCTATTGGAACTTCTCTTCAGATGTTCCCCAAGATGAAGTTACAGGAAGTTATAAATATGCTCAACTACTGGGCACGGATTTCTTGCTCCACCTGACACTGGGAGTGATAAGGCCAGTGATGACAGAGTTGACTCCATGGTGTCTTCCCAGTTTTTACAAGAAAGTGGGGTGAAGATCAATACTTCAAGCACCCAGCTCAATTCAAATATTCTTTTCATGAATATAGCAGCACCTGTCCTTCCATAATCAACACATCACAGGGTCCACTCTGCAGAGTATATCTACCCTGGCAGCACACACCTCAAACCTTAACATTCATTCAGGTTTAACTACAAAAGACAAAATATATGTATAAAATTATATAAAATATTATCAAATCAAAGTCTACATTTTTTATATATGTGTAGGCCCAAATCTCCATCATGTTGGATTAGGCCCCAACTTTCTTATTAACACTCCTATAGTGCAAGAATTAAAATCAAGAATCAATAAATGGGATGGGTTCAAACTAAAAAACTTCTTCTCAGCAAAAGAAACAGTGAGGTGAATCGAGAGCCTACATCTTGGGAGCAAATTTTTACCCCTCACACTCTATCTATCAGATAGAGCACTATCTATCAAATATCTATCTATCGGATAGAGCACTATCTATCAAATATCTATCTATCAGATATCTATCAGATGGAGATTGTGCTCTATCTATCAGATATCTATCAGATAGAGCACTAATCTCTAGGGTATATAAAGAGCTCAAAAAGTTAAACACACACACAAAAAAAAGCCCAATCAATAAATGGGCCAAGGACCTGAACAGACACTTCTCAGAAGATGATATACAATCAATTAACAAATATATGAAAAAATGTTCATCATCTCTAGCAATTAGAGAAATGCAAATCAAAACTACTCTAAGGGGCTGAGGTTGTGGCTCAGAGGTAAAACACTCGCCTGGCATGTGTGGGGCGCTGGGTTCAATCCTATCCTCAGCACCACATAAATATAAAATAAATATATTGTGTCCACCTATAACTATAAAATAAACATTTTAAAAAACACTCTAAGATTTCATCTCATTTCAGTCAGAATGGCAGCTATTATGAAGACAAACAACAATAAGTGTTGGTGAGGATGTGGGGAAAAAGGCACACTCATACATTGCTGGTGGGACTGCAAATTGGTGCAGCCAATATGGAAAGCAGTATGGAGATTCCTTGGAAAGCTGGGAATGGAACCACCATTTGACCCAGCTATCCTTCTCCTTGGTCTATACCCAAAAGACTTAAAAACAGTAGACTACAGGGACACAGCCACATTAATGTTTATAGTAGCACAATTCACAATAGCTTAACTGTGGAACCAACCTCTATGCCCTTCAGTAAATGAATGGGTAAAGAAAATGTGGTATATACATACAATGGAATATTACACAGCAATAAAAGAGAATAAAATCATGGCATTTGCAGGTAAATGGATGGAGTTGGAGAATATAATGCTAAGTGAAGTTAGCCAATCAAAAAAAAATGCTGAATGTTTTCTCTGATATAAGGAGGCTGATTCATAATGGGGCTGAGGGGGAACATGGGAGGATTAGATAAACTCTAGATAGAGCAAAGTGGTGGGAGGGGAAGGGAGAGGGCATGGGGATAAAAAAAGATGGTGAAATGAGATGGACATCATTTCCCTAAGTACATGTAAGAAGACACGAATGGTGTGAATATACTTTGTGTACAACCAGAGACATGAAAAACAGTGCTCTATATGTGTAATATGAATTGTAATGCATTCTGCTGTCATATATAACAAATTAGAATAAAAAAATTATAAATAAATAAAAGACAAAATATGTATAAAATTATGTAAAATATTATCAGATCCAAGCTCATATATATATATATATATATATATATATATATAGAGAGAGAGAGAGAGAGAGAGAGAGACACACACACACACACACACACACACAGAATGTGTGTTTGTTTGGTTTTGGCTCCACAAAGTCAGAGGAATATTTCTTAATTAACTACAGCATTAGTCATAAACTCTGCAATTTTTAAGTACCCTGTTTTTCCACAAAGGATACACTTCATCCTCTTTTATCTATTTATGGACAAGTCATCAGCACCTGGAACTTGCATATTCACTCATAATCTTTATGGTGACATGTGAGCCCTGTAAATCCAGCAAGTCAAGCCATGGTTGTCAGCAGTACGATCTGGAGAACTCTATGGATTTTTTCATGAAGATGGGCTGCTAGGATGGGCACCCCCACCAAAAGAGAAACATTTAAGAAATCCTTCTTGATGGTATCAGCTTATTCTCCCTTAAAAGCTCATCCAGTGTTCATTATTTACAACTAATGTAACATGTAATAACACAGTTCAAACTACTGGGGCAACTTCCTTTCAAAAAAGTACACGTTTGCTGAGTGATTCTTGATATCCCTTTAATTCATATCTATTTTTGAATCTCTCTAGGCTGTGGGTGGGAAGTCAGGGAAGGCTCCATCTGGGCTCTGCCTGGAGCCATAGCAAGGATAGGTTGGTGTGGGCTCCAGCAACAGCACTGGGTGCAATTGCTTAGAGAAGCCTGGGGTCAGGACAGACTGGCTGTAATCCACTTCTGGCAGGAGCAGAGAAGGGGCACCTGCCCTAGAGGCAACTAGGAGTCTCTGAAGCTATCTGATCAAAAAGCATAGCTCAGACAGCAGCACAGATGAACAAATGTAAGAACCAAAATGAGAGGGAAAATAAAGAATACACCAGGCCTGTGAACAAGTACAAAGGCAAGGGGACCAGGGGACATGATACAACTTTGGGTAAATGGTAAATAATGTAAAATGTTATCAGATCAAAGTCAATGTTCACTATTTTCCAGAATCATATCTGAGAAAGGCAGATTCATACCCTAATTCTAATCAGTTTGACAGTGTTCCAAGAGCTGCCTTCTGAACACTGCTCATGAGTGGACTGGTGGAATCGCTGCACCCACTCCTGTGTGTGTGAACTCAGGGATACTATGGCTTACTTACCCCAAAGGACATTCCCATAAAGGAACCACGAGTGGCTCAACCACTTTGAACCTCTTGGAAGAAGATGCCACATAAACCTAAGGTGTTATTATCATTATCTCTCTCCACCATATAGCCTGGGAAAGCTGTCAGATCCTTGGACTCATGAAATAGGAACACAAATTACTTCTTTGGTTTGTCAACTTCAAAATCTCAGGATATATATTTTATTTCCCCTCCTTAGATCAAGAAAAGTAAAATTTTATAACATGATACATTGCAATGTCCAATGTTACATGCACACATATATGCATACACACACCCTATCAGAATAAGGGCCACAAGTTCTTTTACAATCCTGATATTGAAAAGTAAGGTCCATGCCCCATCTCCTTGAATTATGGGCACACTTGATGACTGAAATGGTAAACAGAGGCTGAGACTATAGTTCAGTGGTAGAGTGCTTGCCTAGCATGTGTGAAGCCCCAGGGTTCTATTCCCCAGCACTTTAAAAAAAAAAAAAAAAAAAAGCTAATTTGGCAAACAGAATACAAGGACAATAATGCTTCCAGATCTAAGTCCTATGAGAGCAGCAATTTTCACAGCCTGACTCTGGGGATGTAAGAAATCCTAAACATGAAGACATTCGACTACCCTGAGACCTGAATGTTGTTGGCTACAACATGCAGGTGCTCCAGTCAACAGTCCCAGCTGAGCCCCAACTCGGGTCACCCCACCAACACCAGATATGTGAATCTGGACATCTTGGACCCTCCAGACCAGGTCATCTGTCAGCATAGTCCCAAGTAACTCCAAGTACAGCAAAAGAAAAACCAAGCTGAGCCATGCCCAAATGCCTAACCCACAAAACCAGTAGATCTAATTAAACAGGTGTTGATTTAAGCCATTAACTTGTGGATTTATTACTCAACAATATCTAAATACATGTTAATTTTCAAACAACATTTTTACTAATCAACTTACAGTTAAGTTCTGTTTGAAACTGAATGAGAAAAAAAAATTTTTACGTGGGCATTACTGACACATTATCCATTTAACTAAAGTAATTTCCACCAGTTCTTTAAAATTCCATAGTAGCATGTTCTTATAGCTACAGTATATTTGAAGATAATGTTTTTAAACTGCACTTTGCAGCTCTGAAAGTACTCTTAAGGAAATTATGTCCTGTTTTAATCACCTCTCAGCAGTCATGCCACAAATACCTTGAGCTCTGTGCTAGGTTCTCCACTTGCTAAGTACACACAGCACTGCGGAAGCACTCAGGGAAGGAGAACTAGATGACACAAGAGATTCCCAGAGTGGTAGCCACCAGCTGCTCTGGTAACATTTAGAGATCTAACTAAAAATACAGATTCTGATACATAGGATCTAGGATGGGATCCAAAATTTAGATCCCAAATTTCTAACAAGTTTCAGAGAAATGCCAATTCTGCTTCTCCACAGACTGCACCTAAGTAACAAGGTGCTCTGACAGCTGGCTGAGTCTCCTCAACCCCCACCAACTTAAAGGTCATCCCAAAGAACACTTCTTCCCTAAACCCATAAGCCATTCAAGTAAACCCAAGTCAGAAAAGAACCTGTTCTTCTTCTGTGGGTACTATGCACTCTTTCTTGTGGAACTGCATGGACCACATCAGTGTGTCACAATATCATAATTCACAGTGCAGGCTCTGTAGTCACAGGAGTCTTCATGTGAAGGTCAAACCATACTCAGATACCCAAGATTCCTCATCTGTGAACTCAGAACTGCATCATTACCAACACTCCATCAGATGAACACATACACATAAAGTACTGAGCCACAATATGCAGCTTTTTTGATTATTATGGTTATTTTGATAACCAAACCACTGTCTTAATAGTGATGGTACTGCAATTTCCTAACACCACTGTCTTCATGTTCTCCTCCTACCTCTCTGAAACTCCTTCTGAAAAACTGGGGCTGAGAAAATATGATAGGTATCACTGTTAAGTGCACTTTCTCAATAGCACCCCAAGTTGATTGGCTGATAAATAATGTCCCTGATACAGCATCTTTGGTGCAAGAGTTTTTGATTATCCATTATCAATCCTGACCTAAAAACCTTTCCAACAACAAGAACAAAGACTGAGTTGGTAATACAAAGACCCCTGAATCCATCAAGACAGCAGCTTCCCTTCCCATGGGTGAAAAGGACCACCCAGAACCAAAATCCCACCTATCAGAACAGATTAAGATCTGTCTAATAACCCCTCACCCCAGTTATTTCTCCACAGTTTTGTTACAAAATGCTTCAGTATTCTGAAAGTTTTTGAAAGCACCATTCATCACTTTCATTAGCAAAGCACAAAAACAAAGAGGAAGTTGTAAAGGGATGGAATATACATAAATTCCAATCTCCTGTGCTATGCTCTCTCTCCCTCTCTTTCATGTCCTGTATGAAACTGAATCTTAGAGTTTCAAATACACTCCTATGAATCAATGTTTACAAACACACACTAGACAGGATCAGAGTCAAAATATGAACATTGCACAACTGGATAAACTTTATTATTTTAATCACTACTTAGCAACTTTCCAAAATACATCTGGGGAGAGAGAGGATGTATTATTTTAATTAATAAGATGTTTAAGGTCCTTGGAGAGAGAAAAACAACTTTCCATATTGTGGTATGAAAAAAGATGGATGAAAAGAGGTGGTCCTCTTGAATAGGAAGCCAGGATGTTGATAATTTCGCAAGCATAACATAACAACACTGCCTGCCAGCCCAGAACCTGAACAGGCCTTCAAGATACCACTCCCTACTTAGTATGATAAATAGGTCAACTTTTGGGTGAAGTATTCAGGTGACTGGCAACGGGTGCATTTAGTTGAACTAAAGTATTAAAAGTGACATTAATCTGTCAGCCCTTACAACTAAGTACCTTGGCAAAAGATGTTCTGTGTTCCTGTACTGCTGATTTAGCTGCCTAAAATCACCAGCTTAGGATGTAGAGAAAAGTAAAGAAGGGTTATGGGCACATAAATTATAGAGGCCTATATAATAAAGGATTACAGAAGTCACAAAAGTGTCTGCTTCCCCATTTTATAACTCAGATGGTCTCCTTGAGCTCCACAGTAGTCTCAGAACTACTACCAGTTAATAAATGCTAAAGGTCTTTAAAACCCTGTGCATTTTATAAATACATTGTATTTACAGTTCCTAGTTTTATTCTTTCCTCATTTTAAAGGATTTTTTAATGGAAAATGTGAAATCAATGCCTTTAAAAATACTTCAAATATAACAAATATTAATTCCCTTGGATCTATCAGTGTAGCAGCTGCAGTTATTTTAGAAAGTAACAGGACTAAGCAGAAAACCCCACATAAGGTATGTACAGCTCACTATAGTGCTTGCCTAGCATGTACAGGCCACTGGGTTCCATCCCTAGCCCCACAAAAACAAGGAAAACCTAAACAGCCAAAATGGAAGGGCAAATATAATTCTTAATCTGTGCAAGCAGTAGGTTTAAATATTAAGTGATCTGAACATTCTTGGACCTAGAATTTTCTTTTTTCCAAATGATTTATAAATACCACTGGAATTCCTACAGTACTTAAACAAGAAAAAAATGATCCTTCAGCTGGGTGCAGTTGCACATGTCTGTAATCACAGCAGCTCAGAAGGCTGAGACAGAAGTTCAAAGCCAGCCTTGGCAACTTACCGAGACCCTGTCTCAAAACAAAAGTTAAAAAGGGCTGGGGATAAAGATCAGTGGTTACGCAGACCTGGGTTCAATCCCTGCTTTAAAAAAAAAAAAAAGTAACCCTTTAACAGATCATCTAGAAAAATACCATTTGATATCATAAATCAAGTAAGAACTAGGTTAACTTATAAATTGCCCTTAATTGTGCTTAATTTGTATTTAAAACTTAAAGAGAAAGAGATGCTGACTGAGAATGTGTTTTATAACATGGGCACTGCACTGTCTACATTATATCACTTAATCTGGGCCTCTGTGTGTGTGTGGCTGGAGCACTTGTCTAACACACATAAGGCCCTAGGGTTCCATCCTCAGCACTGCCTAAAAGGAAAAAAGTCACAATCTTCATGGCAGCAAAGGAAAAATAACATTCCCAATTACAGCGGGGAAAACTATGGCTCACAAGCTTGTGAGATCTTCCAAAACTCAAAACACCAGAGGTCAAAACCAAAAACGGAAAAAGCTCTTCCTTTATGAACATCTTTGAAGCATCTAAGTCAATGTCACCAGGATTTTATAAAGTCGTAGAAAAAAGTCTGAGTGATTTTCTAAGGAAGACAGTTTTTGCCACATAATTTCCCACATCTTTGGCCATTCTAATGAGGATGAGAGGAAACAATTTAGGATAGGAAAGCTTGTTCAAGTGATCCTCACTCTCTGGTAACCATGCTTGACAAAAAGAAAAAAAAACACAGGACAGCTAACATTTACTCCATCTGATTTCCTACAATGCCTCCTCTTGTTCTCTCTGAACCCTGACAGTATGCCCATGGGGTAGGTGGCATCAGAAGCCAAGGCTTCTTCTGAATCCTGGTCTATTGTGTCACTTGGGTGTACCTGCCCCCTAGAAGAAAAACATCCACCACTGAACTTTCCACTTTCAGATGTTTTGTTTTGTTTTTTAACAAACATTTGTGTTTTAAGCAGTGGGTCATTAAAAAACAACAAAAAAGGAAAACATAAAACTGACCCCATCACTGAAAATTCAGGGGTTTATTAGCATTTCAGGTTTTCTTGAAAAAAAAAAAATCATAATAGGATGTGCACTTATAACTTAATATACACTCATTTTGCATTCTTCAGTGGTAAAAAATGTTGAAATGCCACCATCTTCCAGACATGACTGTTCAAATACTTATCAATCCAAATGATGCACTTGCACTCATGGATGCTCTTGATGAGTCAAAAAGGTTTTTTATTTATTTATTTTTTTTTTTCTGAGCTCCAACCAAGGTACCAAATCCTATATTTAACTTTAATGGATTTAGTGATTAGTCATATCCTGTGTGATAGTACACAATGAACAAATATCCTGTACATTTCACCTTCTCCTTCTGACTGTAATAACAGAAATTTCAGTTTAGAGTATAAACCTGCAGGGCAGGAACCTGGCCAACCATCATTCACACATGACTTTGCATATTAGGTTTCAGAATTATTATAAATTACACATTTTGAAGACTTTTGTGGTATGAAAAAAAAATGTGTTCCTGGAAGGCTCTATTTTTAAAATTTTGGATTCTAATACTGGTTTTAAAAATGAAAATTAAAGCACAAACATGAAAAGACTTTTTCATTTTTTATTTATACATAAAAGGAATAGGAAAAAACATTCTTACATCAACCACCTACACAAAAATAACACTTTGTTTCTAATATGTTAATACAACAAAGAGTTCAAAAAATATAATAGCAATGTATGAATTATTAAAGAACACCAAGAGTGAGAGAAATAATATTGACTTGTCTCTAAAACCACTTCAAGTTATACACCATAAAAATACCAACATCACAAATGTGTATGTTTATGTACACATGTATCATACATAGAATATCATGCAGTACCATACATTTAGTCATAATTCACAAATAGTATATCATTTCTGCACATGTGATCTATCTTAAAAGAAACTACCTTGAAACATTAAGGAATTCCGAAGGACACCCTAGGCAAAATTTATCATCTCAACAGCATGCAACTGATGGGAAGCAAATCCCATCATTTCATACTAAGAGAAGCAAAATATTCTCACAGTATGAGTAAGCCGAGTAAGAGATTCAGTGCCCTGCTTACTCCTTTGAAAAACCATTGCACATCATGCATGCCTCGTGATCCCAGAGCACCTTAACCAACAATGAAGACCAAAAATGCTGGTATAGCTCAGGAGATTGACAGTGGAAGCACAACCCAGCAGCTCTGAACATAAGATGAAGATGGGGAAAATGGAGTTCACAGAGCTTTACCAATGCTCAAATCTACTGAAGGCCAAAAGGAAACACCAGAAAAACTCTTCCATTATATACATCTTTGGGGCATTTTAATCAACATTCTGTAATCAGCAACTGCAGCAATGGGTCTGAGTAGGAAGGGGAACAGGTAACCGACTGGTGAAGTCTTTCCATGGGCGGCGATCAAGGCAGGGAGAGACAAGGAGACACAGAGGCTCAAACAGCAACAGGATGGACTGACTATGCAGGCACAAGAAAGCAGGGTTTACACATTGTATGGAAAATTGCTTAAAATAGCTAGTTTTATTGGGGGTGTTTAAGTATCTCTGACACACAAACACATGTTGTTTTATGGGATTCTCAGAACAATAAAACATCTAAAAATGGACTTTAATTCACAGTGTAATCTATATTTATTGTAATATAATCATATACTAAAATTCACCCTTTTAAAGTATAAATGATTTTTTAGTAATATTCACTGACCTGTGCAACCATGACTACTACCTAAATTTAGAACATTTTCTTCACCCCTAAAAGAAACATTAACAGTCACTTTCCACCACCCAAGCCACTAATAGCAAATACTACGCTACTGTCTCTATAGATATGCCCACTCTGGTCATTTATTAATGGACCCCTACAACATGTAGGTTCTTGGGACTGGCCTTGTTCACACAGCATAATGTTTTCAAAGTTCACCCATGTTGCAGCACGTATTAGAACTTCATTCTTTTTTAAGGTAGAGTGGTATATCACATTTTGTCTATACATCTGTCACTTGATGAACACTTAGACAGTTTTGTGCCATTGTGAATGATGCTATGAACATAGTACATGTACAAGTTTGTGCATAAACATGTTTTCTCTTGTGTTTATGTTAAAGTTATGTTTAAGAAGAAAAATGAGATTACTTACATTTTAAGTCACTTAGATATGAAGCTTAAATTTTTATTTGTAAATCCCAAAAGCAATTGATGGAGAAAGGGAAATATATGAGAGTCCTATTTCTTTAATGGCATAAACCACCTTAAGTTGGCACTCCAAACCCAAGACAGACCCATAAAAGGAAGTCATTTTTAAATAATTTTTCCAAATGGAGAAATTTTTAAATAAGATAACTAAAAGACAAAATTAGCTTTCTACTTTTTTTCCACTGAACTTTGCATTTCTTTTCATATAGATTTGCTTTCCTAGTTTCCATATAAGCCAGAAGAGGTACGAAAAATAGGTAAAAATCACATAAATTCCCTCTTGTTCAACTGCCACTGACTCTAGTTTCAGCTAGGAATGTTGAGTAAGTGGTGGAACACGAGGAAAGAATGCTGTGTGGGCCTAATAGGCCACCTCCACCTGATTGGAAAAAGACCTAGGGAAAGTACCTTCTGGCCCAATTTTACCTTTTTATTTCTATCCTTGGGGAAAAAGAGAGAGAAAGAAAGAGAGCTGTCATCATGTCTTTGTGTGTTGGCCATTACCAACCTGGATCCAACTTTACAGGAGACAGAAACTTTCTAGTACAGATGGAGGATCGGTCTGTAGGTTAGTGACCCATGTGGAACTTTAAACATTACCTCCAACAACCAATTCCTCCACTGTGAGCCAAAATGTGCCTCACATCAGCCAGTTTCTCCCCGTGATTCTCAGATCCTAAACATTTCTATTTACTTCTGGCCCTAACCCAAGGATCCCAAATGACAGAATTTGAGGCACCACATCAAGCATAGGTGTGTTGCAGGACCAGATTCCCACGCTGCCCTGGCCATTTGCCTTGAATCTAGCCCAATGCAAACCCCAGGACTATGTTCTGCTTGATCTGAAAAACAAACTGAACTCCTTTAAAATAGCTGACACAAAAGAGTACCTTCCAGGTATTCCAAATCTCACTAAATCTTAGTTCCAATTACAAGTTGTGCTAGTATGCCAAAAATACCAAACACTGAAGTCCTTAAAATGAGCAGGTGCAGATTACAGTTTCCTTAGTAGAAGTGTACTTTCTGTATGGGAGCATGTGTGATGTGTTTATTCTGAACTTCGTATTTACTTACACTTTATGATTACTTAAGTGACAGACATTGGCTAGACTGAAGTGGAGCCATCACATCAACCATTTCACCTGGAAGGACTACAAGCCATAAAGCATGGTCATCTGGGCCAGCATAGGAGCTCTAGGATGTCCCCAGGAGATGCACAGAAGGGGGAGAGTCTCAAACAGCTTGGGAAGCAGAAACAGCCTCCAGAGACAGCTAGGCTGCGCTAAGCCTCAATAGACGCATGTAAAGAGAGAGCAAGCATCCCAAGAAGAACAGAAAATGCCAGAGTAGAGTCAGGAAAAGTGCATGCAAGTCCCAGTGGGTGGAGTGTGGGGTACATGGATTCTGGTGAAGGAGAGAATGGAAAGCAAGAGGGGCCTACTACAAGAGACAGGCTGTGCTAAGGCACAGGACCTAGCCAATGGCAGAAGGCAACACAAGGCACTAAAACATAAGAAAACAAGGTTTAAATTTTTGAAAGATCAGTCCTTTGACCATATTCAGTTTCTCATTCCTTTTTGAGAAAGAAGACAGAAACTGTTAATAATAAAATTCCTTTCAATTTGCTATTTTTATGATTGCCTCTATTTCCCCTCAATCTCTGCTGCAGTGGAACTATTTTCCTAAAGGTTTCAAGAACCTTGTAAATGTTAACAACATATGGTCATACATTTATTCATAGAAAAAAATCCATACCAACCACCAGATTTTTCATAAAAATCAACTTATGTGATTGTAGTAATTAATAATCCCCCCAAAAGAAAGCACATTTTCAAAAGTTTCTTTCCATAAGCAGAAGTTATTTTTAAAATAACAACAAACTGTTCTAAAATAATTTTAAAGAGACATGTTTGAGGGACAGAAGCAGAGGCACATATAATCAACAGATAATAAAGCCATTAATGGCAACTTTTACATTCTCTGCCCTGTGGTCACAATCCATTCTTCTGATTGAGGTATTGTGTAGGGAAATAATACTGTACCTGTTCTTCAATTAAATTACACACTGTCTTTTTAAGCAAAGAGGAAAACTCAAGCAGGAATAGTAGGACACTTGGGAATGTTTTGCAGGAGTAAAGCCATTTAGTAGATGAAACATATTAGTGATTCAATTAGCCTTTACTAAATAGCTACTAGGGGTCAGAACACAGTATTGAAGAATTTCACATTCTTCATCCTGCTCAATATTCACATTAACCCTGCAAGGGAGTATGCCACTTTAGAGATGAGGAAAATGAGGCGCTATAGGACAAGCTTGCCCAAGGTTAAATGGCTAATAAATGTGGATATCCAACATACTTTATATACAAACAGAGATATGAAAAATTGTGGTATATATGTGTAATAAGAATTGTAATGCAAAAAAACACAAAGTACATGTATAAAGGCATGAATTGGCATGAACATACTTTATATACAAAGATATGAAAAATTGTGCCGTATATGGAATTGTAATGCATTCCGCTGTCGTGTATTTAAAAAACTAAAATCCATTAAAAAGAAAAAAGAAAAAAAAATGTAGATATCCAACATCTTTTCCCTAAGAGAGATGGGGGGAGAAGGGAAAAACAGTGAACAAACAGGTCCCAGAAGCTCCCTTCTCTCACTTTTGCCCCTCAGTCTCTTGTTCCCCTTTCTCAGTAACTCAGCAGCCAGTTAGCACCATGTCTTTGCACTCAACCCAACAGTTGCTCAAGTTGTCCTGGAAACTACCTGTTACCCTGCCCAAATACCCCAGTTACTCCAAATACCAGAGTCATTTCTGTACTAACAATCATATAAAGTCCTGGTCTTGCCCTGGGATTGATTCACAGTCCCCTGTAGTCTGATCAGG
This sequence comes from Marmota marmota marmota, assembly GCF_001458135.2. NCBI lineage: Eukaryota > Metazoa > Chordata > Mammalia > Rodentia > Sciuridae > Marmota > Marmota marmota. Next base: position 6,207,024 of record NW_026000016.1, on the reverse strand, counting down.
ACCAACTGTCTAACAAAAACCTTCCAAGGAGCAAAACTGCCCTCCATGCCCTTGGTTCACACTGTTCCCCTTCCTAGAATGCCTTCACTTCTATTCTCAGAATGGCAGCAGACACTCCAGATTCATACGCCCAGCCCCACTGCAGACCTACAAAACCAAAACCCACTAAGCAGGTGCTCTCTGAGGTCACTCCACTACTCAATTAGAAAACACTTCCCTAAATCAAGGACAACCTTCCTGCCCACCAAACCCAAAGCAAACCAAACCCTAGTGATTGAATGACACTCACACCCTCTCACTCCAGAAAGGTGGCTCCAACTTCCAAAATCCAGAAGCAAAACAACTATCCCATTCCACCCTGTTGCCAGTCAATCCTACAACTCTGTTATTTATGATTTTATACATTCTTCTTGTCTCTTCCTTTTGAGTGCAAAAGTTTAGTCTTAAAATTCATATAGCATGATGTTTTATACATAGCAGCACTTCAGCAAATTCCACACTTTAGAGTTGGAACTCTTGCACCCTGTGTACACCAGGAATCATAAATATCAGACCACATGCACAAGAACAGATATGTAAATAGTACCCTGACCCAAAGCACTCACATGAAATATTCATGTAACATGGTTCTTAATGCCTAGATAGCACCCTGCACCAAGGGTCTGAATGAAGGTTGGTGAATGAGGACAGAGAGACATTTTCACCCATCAGTTATCATGACCACAAAAATTGTTTTGTTTTTTTTTTTTTACCAGAGGGGGGAAAATTTACTTACGACTAAGTATAAGGCTTCAAATACCTGCTTACTGAGGACATCTCTTGTACTAAGTGATGCCACTTTACTGCCCAGAAAAAAAAAAAAAATTGATTTGTTTAACTTGAAGAGAAAAACAGCTCATATGTACATATATAATGCCAAAAAAATGAAGCATAACACAAAATGCTTACTGCAGAGAAAGGCTTGGTAAATTGGGATCTTGGGAGACAGGGGGGCGTTAATACACAATAAACATGATCTGTCCACAATCTCCCCCACCCCAGACAGAAGTTAATCTCACTACCACATGCCACCTAGAAATCTAAACACTACTTTACAACAACCAAGTTACTCACTTCTTCACACAGGATTTGTCTTGTTCTATTAAGCAGAACAGATAGAGAATAAAAGCTAAAACACAGTTAATATGCTTTTGCTTCATTATTACCTTATATAGGATGGGGAAAGTGGGAAGATTAAGATCTTTAACAATTCAAGAGGAAAAAATACAAATAAACCTAGAAGATATTCAGGCCCTTGTAACATTTAAGAGTCAATACTCTCATGATCACCAACCTTGTAAGGTGAAGGCCATCTTAAAATCCACCTCCTGAGTTACATTTAAAGAGTTTTTTAAATTATTTTTATTAGTTATTGATGGACCTTTATTCATTTATTTGTTTTTATGCGGTGCTGAGAATCGAATCCAGTGCCTCACACATGCTAGGCAAGCACACTACCACTGAGCTACAACCCCAGCCCCACATTTGAAGAGTTTTAAAATAATTCTGGAAACCCCTGAATAATCTCTGACTCTCCCTCTCTTTTGTCTCCAACTGCAATGTCACAATCACCTTCCATCCTTCTCTTCTCTACTTGGTCATCTCAGACTTACCCTTTACTTGTACCCCTTTTCTCTTAGTGCCTCTTCCCCAGACTCCCTATGAAACAACCACTTCTAATATTTAAGAGCAAGATCCAGATCTAACATCAAGGCCTCTCAACATCCCAAAGGCATCCTCTTCTTCTGTGATACCACAGCATGACAATCCACACCACTGGCTCTCTTCTCCTGGAGGACCATGGAGTCTCTTGTCCTAGCCTTTAATAGTCCATTTTCCACACAGCAGCCAGTAGATTCCCCACTAAATGTCCACCACCCAAAACAGGGCTTTGGACATGGTAAATGTTTAATTTATGTGGGCAGAACAAACTAACGATTCAATCAATAAACTACATTTGTATCCCCCAAAAAAGCAATTCAACCAATGTACACTGTGTACATGATGAAATATGACTAACTTTAAGCATGTAAAATTATCAAAGCAAAAGGAAATGCCTGCCACTTTCTCTCTGTTCAGGACCCAGGCACAGGCAGAGCATGTTATTGCATTTCTCTTTTCTTTCACAACTTAAAATGTTGCTTTCCTTATTCATTTAGAACATTTAGATTTTAGATTATAAACTGTCACAAACAATCCTTAAAAATGACAAAGGTAAGATTGGCAGGGGATTTGCCCCCATATCTGCTTTACAAGATAAACAAGTGCCCAATTTCCATTGATTTTGTTTGATTGTCAAAAAGAGCTCAACCAACTATAAGAAATATTTTACAACTATTTTTTTTAAATCAACATCTTCCAACTTTGTGTCATGTTCTTAAACATCCCTTAAAATTATCTTTAAAATGCAAAAGTCATGCTATTTTCCCAACAGATAACAAAAACGATAGTGTAATTTTTTTTTTTCCTTAATCTACGAGAAATTTGGAGGATGCCACCCTGAGCATCTTGCATACACTCGAATAGGCAGACAGGGCCATATTTCCCTGACCCGATGCCCCAAATCCCGTAGGAAGCAGGCCACTCCACTATAATAGATAGGAAATAGCAAAATGAATATGCTTTCTACTAAATATCACTAGCACAAAGGAAATATCCTCAGGTGCTTGAGAGAAACTTCAGCGTGGGCTGTTGTCAAACACAGACAGTCGATAAAACAATTTAACAAAATGCCTTTTCACTTCTGACACATTGTAGAGGAATGCAGTTAAGTGGAGACAATGTTATCACCCCACCAAGAAAAATGGAAATCTACTCGGCTCCGAAATCAGGCCCTGGCTCCGCAGCCCCGGCACCATATGGAAGTAGTTCTAGATAGGTAAAAACCGAGTTCCTGGCAGGAAAACTTTTAATTCAGTGACTGATTCCAGGCTTGAGCTTTTTTACGGAGCCCTGCACGGGAGTCTGCTCATCACCAAGACTCTGCTAACAATCGTCCTGTGAGCTCGTGAGACTGAGTGTCCCTCTCGGGGCCGCTTCCCCACCCGGAACGGGCGACTTTCTCCTACCCCTGCAGCCCCCAAATCGCACCCGGCCGCCCCGGCGCCCGATCGGCTGGAAGGAAAAGAAAGGGTCACTACGGTTCTCTGCTCCGCCCGGAGGGAAGGAGTGTAAAGAAGGCACGAAGCCACGCACCGCCGTGTGTGGAATAATCAAACTCCTCTTACACCCAAAAAAAGTTCCCTTTCCCCAGCCTTCGCCTGCGGGGCCTGGAGCGGGAGAGGCCTGGGGCTGGATTTCAAGGGACCGCGGCAGAGCCGGGGCGGAGGCATCTGGCCCGGCTCTTCCCGCGACCCCCGCGCACGGGGTTCGGGCTCCACTCGCTGCAGGCTCCGGGGCGCCTGGGGCCCGCCCGCACGGCACTGCTCTCCTCGCCCCGCGGTCCCACGGGCGGAGCTCCGAGGGGACCGGGGACGCGTTCGGCGGGGACAGCNCACTGCCCCCATGCGCCACCTCCCTTCCCGCAGCCGAAGGCCGATAGACCCCTTAACCCTGCAGTCGCTCCTGCTGGCGGCCTTTCGCCTCGACTGTCCCTTTTCCGGGGCGCCGCCGCAGAGGTGCGAGGCTGGGGCGCCTCCTCCCTCAACCCCGACCCCCGAGTTCTGGCACTGCGGTCTCCCCAGCCCCCCTCACTCTGCGCAGCTCGCTGAGGGGCTGTGCTGGTCCCACAGAGCTCCGCCTGGGGGATGCCCGCTCAAAGTCCCTGAGGTCTCTACTGAGCTCCCGCCCCCAGCCTTTCTTTGTCACTTTTAATCCCCGTCCTCGGACTGGGGGGTTTCGAGTACAATCGCATCTGGAGAAAGCAGTTTGTACTCGCTGTAGCAGACCTAATGAGCCAACACCTTTAAAAAAAAAAAAGTGTCGGCTTTAAAGCTCAGCAATCACCAAGTCGCCCCCGGGAGGATAGGGATGGGGCTGGGTAGGGACGTTATGCTGAGATCGCTCTCCACCGGCCTGCCGGCCTCTTCCCAGCCCGCAGCTTGGCAGGGTTTTTGCACTGGCTTGCTTACTTGGCTGCAAGGCCAGGCAGCGGTTGTTCTGCGTTAAAAGCAAAAATTAATCGTTTCTTCTGGGGAGAGGTTGGTGAGGCTTTGACGATCCCGGCCTTTCTCCAGAGGCCATCATTTACCTTGAAGTTTCCTGTTGACCCCTGGGTGAAACATGGTTTAAATATGTAGAACTTTTCCGTCAGCAATTCATATAAAATTTTTTTTAAGTCTGCGACATAGGCAACCCTAACGCAAATCTTTGAAAAAAATATACTTCAAATGTGCTGGGGGATCGCTGTGCAAAGGAATCCCCACGATGTGCAGGCACTTAACTCAAGCACTTAAACCCGCAACTCCGTATAGAGTTAGTTACTTGCAGAATATGAGACGTTTGAAAAGAACATAGACCAAGTTAAGAAAAGTAAAGAAGATCATTGCTGTCTTAGTTATGAGCTGTTGATTCCTAAATAACCATATGTCACTGTGTTTAAGAATGACAATTGACGGGCTGGGGTTGTAGCTCAGTGGCAGTGTGCTTGCCTCAGCACCACATTTAAAAAACAAATAAAATGAAGGTATTGTGTCCATCTTTTTTTTAAAAAAAATGACAATTGACAATTATCAGTAAAGATTTATTGTTGACCCAAGTTTGTAATTTTTTTAAATAAATTCATTTGTGCTAGTTGTTTCTGGGATGTGTGGTCACAACAAATCTCTCCATGAGCTGGAGAACTTCATCACTTATAGCTGGTGATCATTCATTCCTCCCACTCCACCTCCCATTTTAAAATAAGGAAACAAGACAAAGAGGTTCGTCTGCTTTCCAGAATCCTGCACTTTCCAGTATCCCACAGTGCCCTAGACAGAGCACACACTGTCATATAAAACATTGTACTTCTTCTCTCATCTCACTCTTATCAACGGTCCTAGCAAATCAGTGCAATGAATAGGTGCTGTAAGCCATCATCCCCATCTTCCTCCAGGATATTAACCAAGAAATCACTTTCCCAAGGCCACTGAGAAAGCTTGAGGCAGTCCAAGACAATCCAGGTTTCTCTTGCACACTGTCCTGGGAAATATTCATCATTCTCTTATTTGACTGCAACATTCAACATTTCTACTCAAGTTTGTAACAACTATGAGCAATTCCTGCTGATCATTTTAAATTAGTAATTGGGTCAGCAAAAACAGTTATGGGGGCTGTTTCTGTTTTCATGCATGGGAGGGGATATACTAGCTTTCAGTGGGCCTTCTCAAAAAAAAAAAATCTAATAGAAAAGTCAAGTTTCAGTAATAACCAAAGTACATCAGCACATAGCTAAGTTCAGCTCTTAATCCATCCATTTACTTGTGCCTTGACATGGTGTTCATTCTCATTCCAGCCTCAGTTTTACCAGTTAAGTGAACCTGATGAGCTCCATCTCATAAATTATAAGGATTAGGTAACATTAAAATACAGGCTACATATGGGAGGGTATAGCATAACAGAGTCTAGTTATCATAAAGTAGGTAAAGGGTAACAAAGTCCAGGACAGGATTGCAGATGATGATGGGACTAGGGATAGACAGGGGAATGAGAAGCCCAAGGCTTGGAGAAATTCCTGGACAGATAAATACCAGAGCTCATGACTCTCCGCTCTGAACTTATTCACACTAATTCAGTTTCACCTATAGTTAGTGAAGTACTTCCATATGGAAAACATTGAAAATATTACATAAAGATGAGTCAAAAAAGATAGCTTACACCAGGCACAGTGGCACATGTCTATAATCCCAGCCTCTTGAGAGGCTGAGGCAGGAGAATTGTGAGTTCAAAGCCAACCTCACCAATCACGAGGTTCTAAGCAACTCAGTGAGACCCTGTCTCTAAATAAAATACAAAACAGGGCTGGGGATGTGACTCAATGGTCGAGTGCCCCTGAATTCAATCCCCCAAAACTGATCCCCCCCCAAAAAAAGACAGACTAGAGGTCAAAATAAGATAATTACTCCAATTAACTGTATTTCAAGACATTAAATAGTAAGTGGCAGCAACGTGTCTACGGCACTGCTGGGGAGGGGGGCATGCCTGAATAAATGAGGTGAAAGTATATCATTTTATTTACATCAATTCCTCTCACTATTCATTAATAAGGGTTTGGACAGTTTTTCAAACATATGATCCCTAGGATGAATAATAATAACATGTATTCAGTAAACCAGATAAAGCCTTATGTCTTTATTTAAATCTACCTAGTTTAGCTAGTGAAAGCATTCCCCTTGATATTAATAATTGATGAAGAACTGCTGCTCTGTAATTTAAGATGCCAGACCCTTTTGTGTCTTGAGTCAGTTTCATAAAATTTCATGACGAATAATGAATCCACTTTTACCAATACATCCCTCAACTAACATCTGGCCATAAAGTTGGATTAGGGCCAGGACACCTTCATGTCTACGAAATGTTCAGCTTGACCGAATTGCCTCTGGCCTGATGTAAGCATAAAAGCAAGCCCAGTCCCAATGAGAAACAAAATTATCAAAGTCAAGGATCAAATGTTATGTAAATATTTTATAATGTGTTTACTTTCCTAAATTCTGCATATATCTGGAAAGAAAAAAATTATTACCCTTCTCTTCCTTGTACTTCTGTTTTACAATTGATTAGTTCAGTTGGTTTTCAAGACCTCATAGAGTTCTGAGAATTAATTAGGGTTTAGCTGGGCTTTGGGTCTGTCTGCAAATGGACAGGTATGATCACATAGACTATAATTTAAATTATATCTAGCCACACTCATGGGCATCATGAAATAAATACACTCAATGTATGTTAGGGACAGGATTGTATTACCAGAATATCAACCTTAGAAAGTTAATATAAATATAAAGAATACATGCAGAGAAATTTTTGAAATTCAGTCATACATTGAAGATTATAGTTATCTCTGGGGCATTTCACACACCTATCAATGCCTACTCTTAGATTTAAGATCATGTTAATGATCTCATATGCCTAGCCTCACACATAGTCTAATAGGAGAAGTGGGTAACTCATTTAATAAATACTGTCCACTTACTTTATGTCAAATCCTGTACCACACATTGGGTTGGTAAGTCCCTCCCTGAAGAGGTCCCCAATCTGGAAAAGATTTCAGAAGTGAACAGGCAGCAACTGAGAGTACAGTGTTATATATTAGAGATCCTGGTGATACCCAGAGAAAGTATTCACTTCTTTTGGTAAAGAGGAAAGGAAGAGGAGGAAATCTAACATTGTCCAAGAGAAATATAATGTGAACCACATTTATGATTTAATATTCTCATAGCCACAGGTGAAATTAATTTCAATAATATAGTTGATTTAACTCAATAGATACCACAAATTATTATCTCAGTATGTAATCAATTTTTAAAAAATATTAATGGGTCTTTTATATTCATTTTTTCCACATAAGTCCTCATGATCTTGTGTGGTTGATAATCACAGCATATCTCAATTTGGACCAGACCCATTTCCAAAGCTCAATAGCTACATGTGGCATCTGGCTAACATATTGGACTGCATAGCTCTGAAGAATGGGATTGCTGATGACTAGAAGCTACACACTGTCAAGGAACTGACTCACAAGTGGATTGAGCTCTTTGAGGACAGAGACTATGTTAGTCACAGCCCTTCAGCAGAAGTTATCACAACATTGGATTCATTAAGCATTTGGTGAATGGATGAAGGAGTGAGTGCAAGAGTGAATGAATGCAGAGGGTGCAAAGAAAGATGGCTTCTTGACATAGATGTGCATTGTACACTACAACAGCTGTGTTTGGCATAAAATGCAAAGATCAAGGGACGAAAGAACTGCATTTAGGCTCAGTGCAGCTTCCCTGTTGTTGAGTAACATTAAACACAAATCAGGCATGAGCTCATGTGAATTGCATGTTGAGAGTAATGATCAACAAAGGAAAAGGAAACAAACAAGAAAGGAACAGAATAAAAGAGAGGAGGACCCTTAATGATCCCCAACCTGCTGAAAGCAGTCAATAGACTGAAAAGTATAGGGAATGGCTTGATTAAAAACACAAGTAAGGGCTGGGGCTGGAGCTTGGTGGTAGAGTGCTTGCCTAGCATGCATGAGGCAATGGGTTTGATCCTCAGCACCACATAAAAATAAACAAATAAAATAAAGGTATTCTGTTCATCTACAAAAATAAAAAATAAAATAAAAACAGAAGTAAATTGTCCAGGACCACAAATGCCCTGCCAGACTCCCTCAGCCCATCTCCTTTTCCCCTTACAGTCAGTGCTTCTGATTTCAGTTCTTATCAGATGCAGTAGCACACACTTGTAATCCCAGCAACTCCAGAGGCTGAGGCAGGAAGATAGCAAGTCTGAGGCCAGCCTTAGCAACTAAACAAGGTTCTCAGCAACTCAGGGAGACCTTGTCTCAAAATTTTAAAATAAATTAAAAGGGCTGGAGAAGTAGATCAGTGATAAAGCATCACTGGTTTCAATCCCCACTACAAAAAAACTAAAATAAATGTTAGTTCTTTCAGCCCAATCTTTGAGCACAAAGTTCAGAGTCAAGTTCTCTGACGAGGCCTAGAGCGCTTGCCTTTTATATTTCAGGGGAAACAGAGGTGTATGTAGATAGTGAGATTGCTGTGATTTAGGGAATTTCAGTGTTTGAACCAACATGCTCTGCTGGGGAGAAAGGCATTTTTCCTTCTCTCAAAGGTGAGCATTGGTCTCCCAGGAATATAAAGTACTGAAAGTCTAGAAAGAAAGAAAGAAAAGAAAAAGGGGAAAAATTAGGTGGAAATGGGAGCAGATCAAGGAAATAATTTTAAGCATTTCTAAATGCATAAAGAAGTTAACTTCTCGCCCAGGGACTCTTATTGCATGATTTAAAAAAAAAAAAAGGATGAAATGAATTCACATAAAGCTTCATACTAATGCTTAGAAAAATCTCAGCTCTAAAGGACTCTGATAAGGAGAGAGATATGAATAATCTTTGAAAGACCATTTAACGAATGTAGCCAAGCAGTTTCATTCAGTAATGAGAAAAAGAAAAGGACGTATTGCGGTTGATAATCAGAATAACATACTTTTGTGTTTGACCCTGTTGAGATTAAATGAAGGAAAATTTCAAACCCTGAAAAATCAGGATGAGCAAAGGGAAGGCTTTAATTAGAGTCAGTGTGGTAGAATTAAACAAGGTCCAAGCCATGGACCCCCAGGAGTTACCAGCCTACAAGCCCCTCCCCCCAGTACAACATGCCCTACCCTACCTCCAGCCCACCTGATACAGAAATGTCCTTTTGCCTATAGCTTAGAGTTCTCCAGAGCCAGGTCTGCTGGTGTCAGAGGAAGCACATGGCTGTGAGACTGCTTTCTAATAAAGCCCAGGGCGCTGACCTTCTGTGTAATAATTCTGATATGCTGAACCAGTACACATCCAACTCTGCTGATCCCCCATACCTGATTTTAAATGACTGACACATCCTCCCTTCCTCTGTCAAGTTAACCTGTTAAGCTACGAGTTCAAGCTCAAAATCTCTCTCTGGTACTTTGGAATTTCAGTGCCTCAGCAGAAGCAATGAATTGTTTTGACTATGGAGGTTTACTGGGGTGGAGCATGATGGAGTGGGGCTCCAGTCCTGGACACAGAACCCACAGAAGCAAGAAGTCATGTAACCACAAAACAATAACAACACAGCTCCCTTCCCTGGCCCAGACCTCCTCTCCCATGGGTTATTTTGTGGTCCAGACCATGTCATTTCACTGCTCAGAGTCCCGAGATGCTCCCCATCCCATTCAGAGAAAAAACCCAAGTCGTAATGATTTACAAGGACCCATGTGATCCACCCTTCGCTCCCAAAACTCTTCTACTCTTCTCTCTTACTCACTCCATCTCAGCAGCCCTAGTCTTTCTGCTGATCCTTAAATAGGCTGCATGGAATTTCACCTCAGGGCTTTTGCACTTGCTGCTCTTTATCCTAGAATGCTCTTCTTTCTGTCTCTGCTTGGCTTTTCCCCTCACTTCTTTCAGGCCCTGCCCAATGTCACTTTTGCATTTCCTGACCACCCAATACAGAATAAGTTCTCCCTGTTCCTCACTATGCCCCTTGCTTTATTATTCTCCATGACACTTATCACTATTGATATGTTATATACTTTTTGATCATTAGTTGCCTCTATCCCCAAAGAATGTAAGCCTCCTGAGAGCAGAGACTTTTATTTCATTTATCACTATGACTTCAGTGTCTATGATAGTGCTTAGTCCATAATAGGTGATCAGTACATATTTGTTAAATAAATTTTGATCATTAATAACCTATAAAATACTTGTCACTTGCAGTAGTAACCTTTTGAGGTAGAAGTTTCTGAAGTTATTTTTCCTTGTTAAATAGTTTTGAATGCCAACTGTGTGTGTGTGTGTGTGTGTGTGTGTGTGCATTGCAATTGTCCATTTAATGCAGATGTTGGACTAGCCAAGTATGGACTACAGGTCAAATCATATCTACTGCTTGGTTTATTTTATTGTTTTTGTTTTACTTTGGTTTGGTTGTGGGGATTGAACCCAGGCACATTCTATCACTGAGCTACATCCACAGCCCTTTTTTAGAATATTCTCTTTTTTATTTTGAGGTGGGGTCTTATTAAGTTGCCAAGGATATCTTCAAACTTGAGATCCTCCTACCTCAGTCTCCCAAATGGTTGGGATTATAGGTGTTTGCCACCAAAACTGGGCTCCTACCACTTGTTTTTATATGGCCTGTGAACTTTGAAATTTTTTCAACATTTTTGAATGCTTACCAAAAAAATGCAGCCACAATAATATTTTGTGATGTAGAAGTTACATGAAATTCACATTTCGGTGTCCATAAATAAAGATTTATTGGAACACAGGCATGCTCATTCACTGCAAATTGTCTGCGGCTGCTTTTGTACTTTATCAGCAGATATGCAGTTGCTACATAGACCACAAAATCTAAAATATTTACAATCTGACTATTTACAGCAGAAGTTCTCTGGCTCCTGGTTTAGAGCAATGCATGATGGTTAAAAGGTGATAGGCAGTGTAGAAAAGGAATATTTCTTTCCATTCTTGGAAATAAAAAGTATGTCTTGCCCTTGCACATTGCTTCTCATTCTCCTGGGAACTTAACAGGCTAATGGCTCAGAGCTCCCATTTCTGTATCTATTGTGGTTGGTACATCCCAAAGCATCCCAGTGAATTGCAGTCTGTGTAACTCCCTCACCTCGTGTGCAGGCAGAACCTGTGCTGGCTCCTCATCATAGGACATAGCATATGTGACAGGATGTCACTCTTTTGTATTTTATTCCATAAGACTCTGCCCCAGTAAACTAGAGAGAGACTCTGCAACTGGCCTTGAAGAATCAAAGTGCAATGTTGAAAACTGTCTATGGAGAGAGGCATGTGACAGGGAACTGTGGGTGCCTACGGGACCTGAGGGCAGCTTTCCCTGTTTGCAAGTGAAAAACCAGGACCCTCTTCCATAGGGCCCTTGGGAAATGAATTCTGCCCACAACAAATCAGCTTGGCAAGAACGTCTTCCCTAATTGAGCCTCCAGATAATCACACAGCCCTACAAATACCTTGAAGGCAGCCTGTGATACCCTGAGCAGAGGACCCAGCTAAGCAGTGCTCAGGCTCCTGACACAGAAACTGAACTACTAAGTGGGTGGTGTTTTAAGCCACTAAACTCGTGGTCATTTGTTATATAACAGTAGAAAATGAATCCATATGTACAACAAAGTACTTGAACTATATTTTTAAATACCTTGAAATTCTAAGTTTCCTCTTTAAACAATATGGTCTGATGATTAAAGTCGCCTAGGATGCTTATTACCAATACAGATTCCCTTTGAGCTTCTGATTCAGCAGGTGTAGAGACGGACCTAAAATCTGAGGGTATTTGTTGGTTTTGCATTTTTGTTTGTTTGTTTGTTTGAAATCTGAATTTTAAACCAGCATCCAGCAAGATTCTTATTATCATCAGGCAATTTCAGAGAACACTGACTTTGTTGTCAAAAAATGGGAGGAGAGAAACTCACCATGGACTAAAGTGGTCAGAAGTGAAGTGACCAAACCAGGTACAGTGGTGTACACATATAATCTCAGCTACTCAGGAGTCTCAGTCAGGAGGATTATAAATTTGAGGCCAACCTGAACAACTTAGCAAGACTCTGTCTCAAAATAAAATGAAAAGATTTGGAGGTGTAGCTCAGCAGGAGAGCACTCACCCAGCATGTGTGAGACCCTGGTTCCATCCCCAAAAAACGAACAAAAGTGGAGTGACTAGAAAGTGGATGGTGAAGGAAGATACTTTTGTTTCAAACAAATCATCTTGCTCTCCCACCTCCATGCCAGGACTCAAGCTGTGTTCTCTAGTTAGAATACTCTTCCCTAATTACAAATATCTGTTAATTCTCTGACATTACTTCCTCTGTGACACTGTCATCAACATTGCAGAGATACTTCTCCCACTGTTGTATTTTTCATGCAATTCTATCACTTCTTCAACAAATATTTATTGAGTGTCTATTATGTGCCAGGTGTGTTCTAAGCCTTCAGGATAAAGCCATGAACAAAATGAATAATCAATCCCTTCCTTCACTTAGCTTATGTTGTAGTGTCTTGAACCATATTCTTATAATGAGTGTTGGTTTATAGTACTGGTGTTAGTTTATAGTAGTAGCCCCTGCACAAGCAGCACTGACATCAGCCAGGAACTTGTTGAAAATGCAAATTTTCAGGGCACTCCACACCTACCACATCAGAAACTCTGCAGATCAGACCCAGCCCTCAGAAGTCTTCCTGGTGATTCTAATGCACTATAAAGAATGAGAAACACTATTTAACAGACATGCTCCCAATGGGAGCCAAGATATTTTATATACCCTACTCAACACTCATCCCTAAAAAACAGTATTTTTAAAGTTTTTAATCCATGTGTTGAATAAATTATGTAATGGATGGTTGAACTTGGGGTCATTCTTAGTGTAATGTGGGGCCCGGAGTACCAGAAAGCTCGCTCTAGTTTTATGAAATTGAAATCAGATTAAAATGACTGTCTAGAGAACATTTGACACTGAATAAAGTGTCTCAAAGGCCTCAAAGTGAACATTGACTAAAACCTGAGAAGTGGCTGTGGGAGATGGGGAGTGCCAACCTCCTGGCTTAGGATTTACTCTACAGTCCACACGTGTGTGCACATGCTCAGCTGTGCTTGCATCCCTGTGTCCCTCCCGTGTGGAACCAAGAACAGCCGTCTTTCTTCCCTACATCCAAGAGGGATTCTGAGGGAATTTGGGCACGACATTTCACCCAGCGAGAGAAGGCAACAGGAACACACTAACTAGTCTTTTTGCAAAACAGTGACAACTAGACAGGCCTTGTAGAAGTGGAGCATCCTTGGAAGTCAGTGGTGGAGGTAAAGAGTAAAATGTATTTTGTGGAACCTGATGATGGTGGACATTTCCAGGCAAAAAAAAAAAAATTCCCTTTTTATTAAGTGGTCAGTGAAGAGTCTTTGAAGTACAAATGCTCCTTGACTTACAATGGGGTTATGTCCCAATAAACCTCTCCTAAATTGAAAATATCACAAATTAGAAATGCATTTAATACACCTACCCTACCTAACATCCTAGTTAATCTTGCCGACCTTAAACTTGCTCAGAAACATACATTATCCTCCAGCAAATCATCTAACACAAAGCCTGTTTTAGGACTGGGGATATAGCTCAGCAGTAGAGCATTTGCCTAGCAAGTGGGAGGATCTAGGTTCAAGCTCCAGCACTGGAAGAAGAAGGAGGAGGAGAAGGAGGAGGAAGAAAAGGAAGAGGAGGAAGAGAAGGAGGAGAAAGAGGAGGAGGAGGAGAAAAACCCCACATTCTAATAAAGGATTGAATATCTCCTGTAATTTACTAAATACTGTAAAACATACTGCAGGGTATCATTTGTTTCCCCTTGTGATTGCATGATTGATTGGGAGCCAGGGCTTGCTGCTGCTGATGTCCAACATCTGAGAGAGGATTGCACCACATATTGCTAGCCTGGGGAAAGATCCAAATTCAAAATTGGAAGTTTGGTTTCTACTGAATGCATATCACTTTCACACCACGGTAAATTCAAAACATCTTATGTTGAACAAGTATGAAAGCCACAAAACTGGGATGGTAAAATGTCTAATGTCTGCCCCCCTGCCTCACCATCCTGGCAAATGGGAACTAGCAGAGATGGAAGGGGTCATACCCTGCATCTGGAGCTTGAAATATCAGGGCTCTAGCCTGAGTGGACAGCTGCTTCCTACCCATCCACCCCTCTGAGGAACTGTACCACCTGGGTCTCAGATTCATGCTCCTGCCCCTCCCTGCCCTAGATACTGCCACAGCATTTCTACTGCACTGCTGCCGCTTGCCCCTCTAGGATCTGCCTGGGATATCCTGCTCCCCAAGCCCTAGGGAGAGCCCAGGGCAGGCTCACTAACTCAATTTCCACAGCCAAAGACCCGCGTGGCCATGCAGTCTCCCAAGTCACTCAGAAGATTTCCAATGGGCCTAAAACTGCCCAGTGTCAGCAGTGAGTGGAGATATGTAGGCTGCAGCACTGAAGCCAGCAGGGGTTTTTGTTTGTTTGTGTTTTTTTGTTTTGTTTTGTTTTGTTTTTTTGGCTGCCCCTTGCCAATAATGATCCTCTTCCTTTCTCTGCACTCTCTTCAGATACTTGGATCATAACCCTATATGCTGGTGCCCCAGCCATCTCTAAGCACCCCTTTTCCACTTCTGTGCAACCAGATTTCACATGCTTTGAAGAACTGCTTGTAGATCTTTGAATCTTGGGGCGGGGGGACATCCATTCAACCTTTATTGGACAATTAGTATTTTGCTAAGCACTATGTTAAATTATAGTGATAAAAAGATAAGATATAGACTCTGCCCTCCAAACTATTTTCTTTTTAACAATAAGAAGGGAAGGGGAAGGGGTAAGAGATTGATGTCAAAGGCCATTATAATAGTATACTATTTGCCTTGGGAACACAAAGGCTAGAAAACTCTGAGGTCAGAGGTGGTCAGAGAAAGCTTCCAGAGAAGGGTAATTTTTAAAATGGATGATTGGCAGCCAGCCACTTAGGAAATTATATGCCTAAACTAAGGTGAGTGAAGAGGGTGCAATGGAAATGGATTACGGGCAGATCTGTGAATTTCTCTAAGAATCAAAAAGACTTTAAAATGACCAGCTATGGAGTAATACAACAAGAAGAATTCAAAGGTAACTACAGCTCATGATTATAATATTGGAAAAATTAGCAGGAATGTCAGTTTTACAAGTATGTAACAACAAATCCCATCAGTATATACAACTATCATGCACCAATAAAAATAAATAATTAAAAAAATATATTAGTTTGAAGGTAAGATAAAGCTGTTAAACACACAAAAATTCCTAGGTTTGGAAAGTAAGGTGGAATATAGTTCAGAAGGGTAATTTTTGGGGGGGTTACCAGGGATTGAACTCAGGGGCACTCAACCACTGAGCCACATCCCCAGCCCTATTTTGTATTTTATTTGGAGACAGGGTCTCACTGAGTTGCTTAGTGCCTCACTTTTGCTGAGGCTGACTTTCAACTCACAATCCTCCTGTCTCAGCCTCCAGAGCTGCTGGGATTACAGGCGTGCACCACTGCACTGGGCCAGAAGAGTATTTTTAATGTAGACTGTTCATATGGCTTTCTTATGTCTTGTTCACTAGAGTACTGTGTGTAGTTTTTGACAGCTAAATATTCTTACAGTACAGTACTTTGTGTTGTGAAATGGAAATGAATGAGATTTAAAGCCAGAAGACCTGAATTTGAGCCTTCTCTCTGCTGGAAGGGTTGTTAGCCAAGTTAAGTAACCAACAATTATGATGTTCTATTTCTACATCTGCGCAGTGTGAACAGTTCAAATGCATAACTCTCAGATTGCTGTAACAATCAAATGAGATAATTAAAATGAAAATGTTTTATGCAATGTAATGCACTCTACAAATATTAGCTATGATAATTGCTGATTTGTTTTTCAGCTTGCTCTCTTTGTAAGATTTTACTTATACTTTTGAAACATCAAAGATGATGGCTTTTCCCCCCAATATTTTAGATGGGCACATTTATCATCCTGTTTTTTCTGATTACAAAAGTAGCCATGTTCTGTTTACATAATTCAAACATAATGGAAATAGATAAGAGAAAAAGTGAACAACACCCATGTCCACTCCCTTTAGAGAGATCCACTGTTTGGTGCCTCCTCTTTCTGGATATTGTACTTTGTTTATAAATTGAGTCTTTCCACAAAGCATAACAAAAGATGTACTAGAAACTTTATTGTTGTTTCCCTCCACCCCTTTAAACTATATTCAGTGGAGGAATTTTCCTCTGCTGCTAGCTGAAAAACATGGCAGTCCTCTCGATATTTTTGCTCTGGAGACTGTCCTGCATTCACAAAACACAGTGTCAAAACAGAAATTAGACCCAAGATTTTATTTCATCAATTCAGTTTCGTTCAAAGGAAAGATGTTTTCCTTCCTTGATGGTGGCTACAGGCCTGGGCTAGAGAGCTGTGTGTCCATTAGGAGTGGTCTAGGAGAATATTCCCCAACAACTAAATATCCTTGTAGTACTGCACTGTTTGTCTCTTTAATCCTCTTTCCCACTTGCTCATTTGGCAAAGTCAAGGGGAATGGAGAAGAGAAGTGAGGGCGGAGAGGGTGACTTCCTTACTTGGCTACCGACTGTCAACTTCTGGAATAACACATGCTTACAGTCAACACATCCTCTCCAAAATGTTTCTGAGGTATCTTGGAGGGTCCCTGCTAGACCCCAAGTCCTGGCTGATGCCTCTTTTTCACTCAGAGGCAGCTCACTTCAGGCCTTGGGTCTCCAGGGATCCACTCCTAAGACTCTCACAGAAGAAGTCCCCAGGTGCTCCCTAGCACCCCTTTTGGACTTAAAAGGGACTTGCGGTGACTAAAGACTGGCTGTCCCTCCTTCTTGGCCCCGGATCTTTGAGAAACAGTCATGCACTCCTTATCCATGAATGTGGTCATCAATGAGAGCACAGCTCTCAAATGCAGCCCTCCACTCTGCCCTGCCACAGTCTTTTTAGCTCTCTCGGGTGTGAATCAGGTACCAGTCCGTGGACCTACTAGCAAAGCTCTGTAAGTATGTGTCGATGCTCACCCTGTCTCAGACTCATGACTTCTTGGCCCCTCCTTCTCGTCAGCAGAACTCTTCATGTAACTTTACTCAAAAAGCCCTCTGTCTCCAGTATGAGACAGAGTAAGAAGATTTCAGGGTCCAGGGCCAGCTTTTAGTATTTACTGTGAGGATCACTCAACCATTGCTTGTGTTACCCTCCATTTGGTATCTGATATCTCTCATATCTTGTTACAGTTGAAACTTAACTTTTGATGACCGACTCCATGTATTAAGATATGTAAATTCTGGGGTTGGGGACAGGGCTTAATGGTAGAGTGCTTGCCTAGCATGCATGAAGCCCAACCTAAGTTTGATACCCAGTACTGAAAGAAAAAGGAAAAAAAAAAAAAAGATATGTGCATTATAAGAGCCATGGAACTTTAAACTTTTTAAAAAATCTTTCTTAGTTGTAGATGAACATAATACCTTTATTTTTATTTATTTATTTTTATGTGGTGCTGAAGATCAAATTCAGTGCCTCACATGTGCTAAGCAAGTGTTCTACCACTGCACTACAACCCCAGCTCAACTTTAAACTTTTAATCGTAGTTAGTGCATTTGAAAGAATTTCTGACCAAAAATATACCTACATTAAAAAAAAAACTACATGTATAAATAGGATTTTCAAACAAAATGCTATATTATGGGCATGTAGCTTTATAATTCTTTTTTTAAAACAATGTGTATTGGACATCTTTTCTTATCTGTACAAATAGATTTATCTAATAATTTATCTAATAAATACAATTTGTGATAATTCACCTAGATAACACATTCCTTACCTACGGAGGTAAAGGAATTCTGTTGCATTTTAAGACTGCTCCTAGAACAGAACATTCTTCTAACCTAGTTTTAGGGCTTAATGATAGCAATGAAGATGGTGGCTACAGGCCTGGGCTAGGGAGCTGTGTGTTCATTAGGAGTGGTCTAGGAGAATATTTCCTAACAACCAAATATCTTTGTGGTTCTGCACTGTTTTTCAGAATGGAAAATGTGGGATTTAAAGACAGAAGGGGCTGGAGTTGTGGCTCAGTGGCAGAGCGCTTGCCTAGCATGGGTGAGGCACTGGGTTCAATTCTCAGCACCACATATAAATAAATAAACTAAAGGTCCATCAACAACTATTAAAACAACAACAACAAAAAAAAAAAAAAAAAGGCCAGAAGACATGATTCAGTGCGGGAGGAGTGGAGGAAAGGGAGATTGGAGGTAGCATGACAGCATTCTCTTAAGGGCTATGATTACAAGTGCTGCCCCACACAGCTACTCCTTCATCCTTGAGGTGTACTCAGAACTTAATTATGGGATGGAGACTAAAGATGTAATCCTCTTACCTCTCCTCGGGTCCTAAATCCTTCTCATCATTATTTAATGGACCCAATACATCTTGGAAAAGCCTTTTTTCTTCTTCAGGCCCTTTCAGTCTTCCTTTCTTCCCATTTCAATGCTTGGGGTTGGGGTTTGGGAAAGAGGAGCGAGTGGGGTAGAAATGACAATAATGGGGTTAGTGCTGGAAGAGAAGGGAGGGTAGTAGTCGAGAGAAATATGAAACATCCAGAGACCTAAATGGGGTGAAATGGGGAAGGAAGCAAGAAGAAAAACTTTCTTTCAAAATCATTCTAGGTCTGGGGCTGGGGCTCAGTGGCAGAGCACTTGCCTAGCATGCGTGAGATATTGGGTTTGATCCTCAGGACCACATAAAAATAAATAAAATAAAGGCATTCTGTCCACCTACATCTACAAAAAAAATTTTTAATCATTTTAATTGGGGGGATTGTGGCTCAGTGGTAGAGCACTTGCCTCTCACATATGAGGTACTGGGTTCGATCCTTAGTATCACATTAAAATAAATAAATGAAGATAGTGTGTCTATCTACAACTAAAAAAAATTTAAAAAAAAATAATCTTTCCTCCTCTATCTCTACTCCATTATTTCCAGTTAGGGTAAACAAAAATTACTATCAGGTTCAAAATTATATTGCTTGGGAAAGTAAAAATATGTATATATATTTTTTTTAGTTTAAAGGCCACTGATGAAGTACCATTCATGATCATTATAGCATGATTTCCTGCATTGTGTTCATTCTCTATCCTGTGCAGCTCATTGATGTAACAATAATTCATTAACAATCTCATTGTCAAGGGTTACAAACAGCTACTGCAAATATGCACAAAATTAAATTGGTATCTCACAAAATAGGTTGGTTTTCATGGGACCAGTGTTGGAGATCTGATCTTGTTGCAGAGACATTGGACAGGCAAAACCTGTCAGCATTAGACTTTAAACTAGAACAGAATTGGGAAGGGGTACTGGATTTGCATGCACAAGGCCCTGAGTTTGATCCCCAGCAATATATACATACGTACATATATAATACATACTTCAAAATAAAGAAGATGAGAAAACATAAAAGTGAGATATGAGATGGGTGCTTCAATGATTTGAACATCAAAAGATTAAGAAAGCCCCTGGGAAAACTGTTCAAGTTAGGGGATACCTCATAAACACAATTCCTTTTATGATTATACTGTCAAGTCAACCATAAAGCAAAATCAACCATAAAGCAAAAACTATATGGTACAGTTTTGTCAGTAAAGTTCACTCCCTTCCCAAATAAATAATTTGTGTATTCTTGGCTTATTCTAAGACTTTGTCCATATTTATAGTGTAATATAACCTAAGTCTTTTAAAACATAAATTAAAAATTTTTAAGTTTTTTATATTTTTTAGTTTCATTTTTCCAGATAAAATCCAGACATTTAAAATAATTAATTAACACAAATTTTTATTTCCTATTGGAGGTCAATTGCAGTAAAATAACTTTTTATTTTCAGGCCATGAGGGTCTCTTATATGGCACACAGGTAAAAAAAATAAAACCACGTGGGCTGAGGATATAACTCAGTTGGTAGAGTGCTTGCCTCTCATGCACAAGGCCCTGGGTTCAATCCCCAGTATCACAAAAAAAAAAAAGAAAGAAAGAAAGAAAGAAAGAAAAGCATATTTTTTAAGTTTAGCAAGGCTGAGGCAAGAGGATCACTAGTTTAAAGCCAGCCTCAGCAAAAGTGAGGTGTTAAGCAACTCAGTGAGACCTTATCTCTAAATAAAATACAAAATAGGGCTGGGGGGGGCTGGGGATGTGGCTCAAGTGGTAGTGCGCTCGCCTGGCATGAGTGCGGCCCGGGTTCGATCCTCAGCACCACATACAAACAAAGATGTGTCTGCCAAAAACTAAAAAATAAATATTAAAAAAAAAATTAAAAAAAAAAAAATAGGGCTGGGGATGTGGCTCAGTGGTCAGGTGCCCTGAGTTCAATCCCGGGGACCCACACACCCCTCCAAAAAAAAAAAAAAAACAGAAAGAAAGACTTTTTCAACCAAGTGCCAATTATGTTCTCACTTCTTGGAACTCTTCATTACCCAGATGGGAAGAAGCTCCACAGAATCTTTGCTTTCACCACGATCAAGTGGGACTCATTCCAGGGATGCAAGGTTGGTTCAACATATAGAAATCAACAAATGTAATTCATCACATCAATAGACTTAAATATAAAAATCATATGATCATCTCAAGAGATGCAGAAAAAGCATTTGACAAAATATAGCACCCCTTTATGTTCAAAACACTAGAAAAATTTAGGGATAACAGGAACAGGTATGCCTCAACATCATAAAGGCTACAATTATCTTATATTAGACAAGGGTGCCAAAAACATGCACTGGAGAAAGGATAGCCTCTTCCACAAATGGTGCTGGGAAAACTGGAAATCCATATGTAGCTAAATGAAATTAAACCCCTATTACTCACCATGCACAAAACTCAACTCAGAATGGATCAAGGGCCTAGGAATAAAACCAGAGACCCTGGATTCCACCTCTTGGGTCCCCTTCTTCCTCCAGGAGAAGTCTTTTCTGCTGTCCTTTAATAAACTTCTAATTTCTACTCTGAAAAAAAAAAAAAAAAAAAAAACCAGAGACCCTGCATCTAACAGAAGAAAAAGTAGGCACTAATCTCCATCATGTGGGATTAGGCCCCAACTTCCTTAATAAGATCCTATAGCGCAAGAATTAAAATCAAGAATCAATAAATGGGATGGATTTAAATTCAAAATTTCTTCTCAGCAAAAGAAACAATCTGTGAGGTGAATAAAGAGCCTACATCTTGGGAGCAAATCTCTACCCTTTATACATCAGATAGAGCACTGATCTGTAGGGTATATAAAGAGCTCAAAAACATTAGCACCAAAACAACAAATAACTCAATCAATAAATGGGCCAACAGACACTTCTCAGAAGAGGATATACAATCAATCAACAAATATATGAAAAAATGTTCATCATCTCTAGCAATTAGAGAAATGCAAATCAAAACTACTCTAAGATTCCATCTCACTTCTGTCAGAATGGCAGCTATTATGAATACAAACAACAGTAAGTGTTGGCGAGGATGTGGGGAACTGCTGCTGGGACTGCAAATTGGTGCAGCCAATATGGAAAGCAGTATGGAGATTTCTTGGAAAATTGGGAATGGAACTATCATTTGACCCAGCTATCCTTCTCCTTGGTCTATACCCAAAGGACTTAAAAATAGCATACTACAGGGACACAGCCACATCAATGTTTATAGCAGCACAATTCACAATTGCTAAACTGTGGAACCACCTAGACGCCCTTCAATAGATGAATGAATAAAAAAAATGTGACATATATACACAATGGAATATTACTCAGCAAGAAAAGAGAATAAAATCATGGCATTTGCAGGTAAATATATGGAGTTAGAGAAGATAATGCTAAGTGAAGTTAGCCAATCCCTAAAAACAAATGCCAAGTATTTTCTCTGATATAAGGAGGCTGATTCATAGCAGGGTTGGGACGGGGAGCATGAGAGGTATAGATGAACTCTAGTAGGACAGAGGGATGGGAGGGGAAGGGAGGGGGCATGGGGTTAGAAATGATGGTGGAATGTGGTAGATATTATTATCCAAAGTACATGCATGAAGACACAAATTGGTGTGAATATACTTTGTATACAACCAGAGATATGAAAAATTGTGCTCTATATGTGTAATAAGAATTGTAATGCATTCTGCTGTCATATATAAATTTTTAAAAATTCATTTTAAAATATATGTAACATATATTTTTTTAAAAAAAGAATCTTTGCTTTCCTCAAATCCTTTTCATTACCCATGCATCCGTTCCACTATTGAGCATCTTTTCTGCACACCAGTCTTAGAGAATTACAAAGCAAATACAAAATAGTAAAAAAATTAAAAAAAAAATCCATGTTCCCAAGCAGATCATAATACAAACACACCCAGTTATTTGTGAACTCCAAAAGAGAGTCTTGAGAAAATATAAATAACCTTAAACACAGCTTGCTAGAACTTGTCCTGAACAGATCAAATTTATTCTCACAGGACTTTTTGTTTTCAGGCAATGGCTGATATATAAAAATAGCGCTTACATTAGCAATGGTAGCTATTTCAGTCATGGAATTTAAAAATTAAATAATTCCAAACAGGAAATAAGTAAAGCAACTTCTAAATAGACAGTATGACGGGTCCCAAATATCTTATCAACCATCATATATAATTAAGCCAAAGTATTCTCTGGTAAGAGCCCAGGGTGGAGAGGCATTGGAATAAGGGCTTGTCAAACCCTGAGTCTGATCACCACTGGGCAAAAGAAGCAATTTATCATTGACCAGTCTGGATTTGGATTCTAGAACTGTCACTTAGTAATTTTGACAGTTAAAAATCTTTGAGTTTTGATAATTAAACTCAAAATTGCACTTTTAAAACCTCAACTTCTTCATTTGTAAAAATAAATTTGCACTGCATGTTATCTCAGTGATAAATATATGAGTACCTAAATTATACAAAGTACTTAATAAAAAGTGGCTATTTCATCATTGTCATTATCTCTATTAATTGTATTTATTTTATAAAATGACCTTGATTTTTTCAAATTCAAAATTTTAATAATAATTTGTTGACAATAAATCAAATTCTATCTTTCTTATCTCCTGGTCTTTACTTGACAACATTGACTACCAAATTTTTGTCAGTAGCTCCCTCTCTGTTGTTTGCATACAAACAAGTTCCAGAATCCTATATCTTGAATCAAAAACAAGAATAAAATATCTTCCCTTATTCCTACATCTCCTTCCATTTCTCCACTGCTTTTTTTTTTTTTTTTTTTTTTTTTTAAATCTTCTCCCTATCTCTCTGGCAACTCATCAGCTTGGCCGAGTGTCTGTAATCTAGAATCAGTACATTTTAGAGAGTATCACAAGGATCAGTCCAATTTTCTGCTTCATCTTTCCTGGTTGCCTAGATCATCCCAACCAGCTGCCTGGCCTTAACCACCATACATGTCTCCATCACTATGAGAGAGTCAGATAGGTGACAGGCTGAAGGGCATAGTGGCCCAGCCTCTATCTTCCCTCTGAATCTCAGATTCCCGTTTCTACTTGCTCACAAGACCCAGTCTCCTGGATGCAGGAAAAGTATTTGAAATCTCACCTAACAGAACCCTGATATGTTACCCTAACTTTCATTCCAGATCCATTCCTCCCAGAGGCTTCTGAATGTCAGTAAATGGAACCACTGTCTACCCAATTACTACGGGTCCTGCAGTCCCCTCACCCTTGGATTATACACTCCATTTGTAAAACTTACCCTAAATCCACTCAGTTCTCCCCGTTCTTTTCGAGCACCATTTTTGTCTTCAGTAGATTGTGTTACTCCTCTGTTTAAGACCCTTAGATGACTGCCCACAACACTTAGAATAAAACCCTGCTTGGATCCTATGAGACCCTGCATGATCTGGTCCTGCCTTCCACATTGACCCCAATGCTCTTCTCCCCAACCTTCACTTCCTGCCACAATGGCCTCTTTCCTCTTCCTCTGGCCTTCTTTGGGCCCCTGCACTTTCTATTCTATCCATCTGGAATGTTCTTTTTTTTTTTTTTTAAGGGAGAGAGTAAGAGAATCTTTTAATATTTATTTTTTAGTTTTCGGTAGACACAACATCTTTATTTTATTTTTATGTGGTGCTGAGGATCGAACCCAGCGCCCCGCGCATGCCAGGCGAGCACGCTACCACTTGAGCCACATCCACAGCCCTGGAGTGTTCTTACTAATGATTTTCATGTGTCTATTTACCATCATCAGGTCTCAGCTCAGATGTCACAACTCAGACATGACTTCCCTGATCATTCAGTCTAAAGGAGCCCTCACTACCCTCTATGAGATAACCTGTGTGAATTATATGCTTTGTACATACATATTAATATTTGATGTATTCTTGTTCATTGTCTCCTCTTAACAAGAATAAGGGGCCCACTGGAAATGTTTGTTCACCATCCTCCATGTGCAGCACCAAGTAGACATTCAATATCATGTTTGTTCAACAGAAGAGTCCTGTGACAATAAGTTAAGAATCTGTGTCAGGTTAAATCCTTTAGAGATGATCAGCTCCCACATTTGAAATCTGTATTTCTTTGGGGATAGGAAGAAAGAAGTGTTGATAATAATATTTACTTTTCATTTTAAGGGAGGACACGCTACAAATGCAGAGTAATTTTTGTATTATTTTTCTATCTTCCTTCCTTCTCCAAGATTTGAAGACTATTTTACTACAAAATCAAATAAATAACAGATACAATGGAGAACACAGGGGTTAATTTTTTTTGAATAATCCTTATTAGTCCCCCCCCCCCGAACTGTCTTCTTTTGTCATCTTGGGGATTGAACTCAGGGGCACCCAACCACTGAGCCACATCCCCAGCCCTATTTTGTATTTTATTTAGATACAGGGTCTCACTGAGTTTCTTGGTGCCTCACCATTGCTGAGACTGGCTTTCAGCTGGTGAGTCTCCTGTCTCAGCCTCCCAAGCCACTGGGATTATAGGTGTGCACCACCATGCCTGGCTCAAACTGTCTACTTTGGAGAAGACAGAATTGTTCTATTGCATGCACCCACAAGCAACCATTGTGTACCTACTGTATACCAGGCATTAACCTACTGAGAAGATAAAGACAAAGGTGATAATGCCTGCCCTCAAAGAGCCCATTCTTTAATAAATAAAATGATGCAAAAACAGAGAGACTAGTTTTACTCCACAGTAGTCCTTGTAGTACTAGAAAGAGGACAGGAGAATCTGAAGTCCCAGGTAAGGGATGGGGTATCCAACTCAGTCTGAGAGGTATCAGAAAGCCTCCTTGAAGGGATTAAAAGGTTGCCTCTGCAGGCATGAACCAGGCAAGGTGAACAGAGGATGTCCTGGGGAGGCTGGGAAGGGGGGGCACGCCATGCGAGGGACAGCAGGAGCAATGACAAACAGTGGAGATTAAAGTCCGTAGGAGGTGGATAAATAGAACACTACAAGTAACAGAAAACAACCTGAACTGTTTGCATGCATTTGCTAGAGTTGCCATAAGAAAACACCACAAGTTGGGTGGATTAAACAACAGAAATTTGTTGTCTTATAGTTCCGAGGATGGAACTCCAAGATTCCTTGTGAGGCCTCTTACTTTGGCTGGTAAGTGGCCTTCTCCCTGTGTCTCCACGTGGTCTTTCCTCCTAATCACCTTTCTTTATAAGGACACTGGTCATATTACACCAGGACCCACACATTAATTACCTTTTAAAGACACCATTTCCAAATAGTCATATTCTGGACTATTGAGGTTTAGGGTTTCAACATATGAACTTTGTGGGGGACCCAGTTCAGTTTATAACATTAGTAAACAAAAAAAAAAGGAAATTTAATATAAAGATACCAGGATGCTACATAGCAAGAATGCAGCTGGGCATGTGAAAAATGTCTGTCTCACTGACTCAGCTTGTCTGATGGTCTCCCTCTCTAACCCAGTGGTAGAACACTTACCTAGCATGTATAAGGTGCTGGTTCATTCTCAGCACTGGACAAAAGAAAGATCTGCTTCTTTCTTTTATGTGATATATATATATATATATATATATATATATATATATATATATAGAGAGAGAGAGAGAGAGAGAGAGAGAGAGAGAATCATAACAATGAAAGCTGGGCACAGTGGCTCATGCTTGTAGTCCATGGGACCTTGGGAGGCTGCAGTGCAGATTGCTTGAGCCCAGAAGTCAAGGCCAGCCCAGGCAACACAGGGAGATCTTGCCTTAAAAAAAAAAAAAAAAGCAACAAACAAAAAATAATCATAATTATAGCCATTTGTATAACTCCCTCTAAGAAACAGATAACTTCCAGTGGCTTAGATACACTGTTTCTTTAAAATACTAAGTAAACTAAGAAACACTGTATCTCTAAGTAAGCCTTTTCTTTCAAGGGCTTCCACTCCTTCTCTTTCCTGAATTCCATGGCAATAGTCTTTTTTTTTTTTTTTTTTTTTTTCAAATTTTGATACTGAGGATTGAACCTGGGGCACTCTACCACTGAGTTACATTCCCAGGCAGGCCTTATTATTTTTATTTTTTTGAGACAGGGTTTTAGTTTGCTGAGGCTGACCTCAAACTTGCAATTCCCCTGTTTCAGTCTCCCAAGTCACTGGGATTACAGGCATGCACCACCACAGCTAGCCCTTCTTTTTCTTTTATTTTACCAGGTAAGAGCATAACCCAAGCAACATAGTTTTGCTTCTTTTATTTCATAGAAATTAAACTGTATAGTATATAGCACATGATTTGACTCTTTGTTTATTTATTCTAATTAGGTATATATGACAGCAGAATGCATTTTGATTCATTGTACCCAATTGCAGCACAACTTTTCATTTCTCTGGTTGTACACAATGTAGCGTTGCACCATATGTGCAATCATACATGTACTTAGGGTAATGATGTCCATCTCATTCCACCATATTTCCTGCTCCTATGCCCCCTTCCCTCCCATCCTCTCTTTCCAATCACATTTCCTCCATTTTTCCAATGCCATGATTTGACTCTTCACCAAACATTGTACTATTGAGACTCAACTATGTAGATACATGTTCCTGTTCATTTTCCTGATGTGTAATATGCATGACCATTGTACGACTATCTTGCCATCTATCTGTTCCACCATGTATGATCATTTGGGTTGTTTCCAATACTCCACTGTTATGAACAAAGCTGTAATAAACCTCTTGTTCATGTCTCTGGGGGGACAGGTGCTAGAATTACTCTAGAATACATTTCTTAGGAATTGAGATTCTTGGCTGAACATCACTCCATTAGTCACTGCCAAATTATCTTTTAAACTGAAAACTTCCATTTCTCTACATTCTCCCCAACACTTAATCTTATTAGACTTTAAAGTCTTTGGTTTTAAAGTTTATTGCCTAGATTACTGAATGAAATTATACAACTTTTTATGTATTCATAGGCCACTTGTGTTTCCTTTTCTGTGAAGTATCATTTTATGTTTTTTCTCATTTTTCTATTGAGTTGTTTTCTTATTGATTTGTTTCACTAATAAATGTATTTTGTATATTAATCAATCATTGATGATATATATTGCAAATGTCTTCTCCCAGCTTGTGGTATTTGTTTGTTAGTATTTTTTCTCTTTTAAGTCATCTTCTAACTAGCAGAGATTTTTTTAATTTTCAATGTAGTTGAATTTATTATCATTATTTTTTAAAGTTAATACTTTCTATTTCTTATTTTAAAAGTCTGTACTTACCCCAAGTTCATATCTACATTCTCCTCATTGTTTCCTATTTTTTTTTTCATTGTTTCTCTCTTTAATTTAAGCCTTTAGTTCATTTAGAACAGATTTTTTAAAAATTATTTTTAGTTGTAGATGGACACAATATCTTTATTTATTTATTTTTATGTGGTGCTGAGTATCAAACCCAGTGCCTCACATGTGCGAGATAAGCACTTTACCACTAAGCCACAGCCACAGCCCCAGCCCCATTTAGAATAGATTTTTAAAACGTGAAGGAGCAGTCCAATTCATTTTTTTTCCTTATGTGTGGGAAATTTGTTAAATAGCATTTATTGAATTTTCCATTACTTTTTCACTGACATGCAACACCTGCTGAGCCATGAATACATGTTTCATCTTTTCATTGGTCTGATGTTGGGTTTTCTGTTCTCTCCCACTGATGCGTCTAATCTTGTGCCAATACCAGCTAGCTGTCTTTATTACAATACCTTTGTTCTACATTTGATATAACAAATAATCTTCTTCTTCAGTAACTGTTAAAATAGTCTGCACATTTTGCTCTTCTTCATACATTTTAGGATAAATTTGTTCATTTCCAGGCAGGAAAGGGTAGGAGATCCTCTTTTGGACTTCAATTAAAAACAAATTGATCAGCTTCGAAACAATTATATTGAGTCTTTTCACCCATGAACATTATGCATCTCTCCACTTATCTAGTCCTTTCTTTTTGTCAACTTGCAGTGTTTTAAAATGTTTCCATAACAAGCTTGCTCATTATGGAAGATGTTCCCCTGGTTAGTCTGCATTTTTGCTGCTACTACAAATGGTAGCTTTTTCAAAATTACTTTTTCTAACTACTCTGCAGATGCATAAAAGTGAAATTGGTATTTGTGTATTGATTTTGTATGCAGCAACCTTGCCAATCTCTGATTGATTTTCATAATTTTTATAGATTCTTTTGAATTTTACATGTGCACAATCATAACATCAATAAGTAATATGTTTATTTCTTCCTTTCTAATCCATGTGGCTTTTATTTCTTTTCCTCACTGGCTAGCAACATCAGGCAAATATGGAAGAGAAGGAGTGATCATGGACTTGTTTGTTTTGATCCTGATCTTGGAGAAAATGTTTTAAACCTTTCAAAATTAGGAATTAATATTTTTCTAGAAGCAATTTCCTTGCTACTACAAATTTTTTATCATGAATGTATTTTGAATTTTAAAAATGCATTTTCTGCATCTATGCAGATGACCTTATGCTTTTTACCCTCTAATCCATTAATGTGGTGAGTACATTAATAAACTTTCTAGTATTAAACCACCCTTAGGGAAAAATCAACTTGCTCATATTTCATTTAGGAGTCTTGCATCCAGTTAGAGTAATATTAGCAATTTTTCTGTTTCTTATTTTTTCTTTCTAGTTTTGATATTAATAAATTAATCAGAGAGAGTTCCTATTTTCTCTTTTCTCTAGAAAAGAACACTGTAAAATTATAGTTATCTGTTCCTTAGTTGGCATAGTGACACAGTCTTGTAATCGTAGCAGTGTGGGACAGGGGAATCATAAGTTTGAGGCCAGCCTCAGCAACTTAGTGAGACCCTGTATCAAAATACAAAATAGGGGCTGGGGTCGTGACTCAGCTGTAGAATGTTCGCCTAGCACAGGCAAGGCCCTGGGTTCAATCCTCAGCACCACATAAAAATAAATAAATAAATAATAAAGGTATTGTGTCCATTTATAACTAAAAAATTTTTTAAGAGTGTGATGTGACATAATAAGAAATATACAATGAGTCTCTATTCCTGATTTCTTATTTTTAAAATTTTTTTAGTTGTAGATGAATACATAGTACCTTTATTTATTTTTATGTGGTGCTGAGGATTGAACCCAGCGCCTCACACATATGAGGCAAGCACTGTACCACTGAGCTAAGCCTCGGCCCCAATATTCCTGATTCTTGACACAGAGCCCCTAAAATTCTTGTAATTTCCCTGGTGAAGGGGTGACAGAAACATCCCTTGTTGTACTATTTGGTCTTAGTCCCCAGTGCTTGACACAAGGGCTTCTAAAACCTTTGGAATCTCCAGAGTGATGATTATCTTTTTGTAGGTTAATGAGATAACTGGTGGCTGGGGTTCCCTCATAACTTCAAGATGGAGCTAGTTGCTGGAGCAACCTAACGCTATGATTAGAGCTATGACTCTCAGCTCCTCTCCAGGGAGGAGAGATGAGCTGGAGATTGAGTTCAATCACCAATGGCCAATGATTTAATCAAGCATGCCTATGTAATGGAGCCACCATAAAAATTCTAAATAATAGAATTCAAAGAACTTCCAGTTTGGTAAATCTACCCAGGTGCCAAAGGGGTGGCACAGCCTAACTTCTCAGGAATGGAAGCTCCTACACTTACAACCCTCTGGACCTCGCTCTATGTACCTATTCGTATGGCTATTCATTTGGGTTCTTCATAACATCCTTTATAATAAACTAGCAATGGTGGGTAAAATGTTTCCCCGAGTTCTGTGAGCCATTTTAGCAAATTATCAAACATGAAGAGACTGCATGATTATACCTGATGTGCATCAAGTGGATCGGAAGTATCTGACGTCCTGAACTTGGGATTCAAGTTTGAAGTGGGGGCAATCTTATGGGACTGAACCCTTCACCTGTGGGTTCTGTTGACTGCTCCAGGTAGATAGTGTCAGAATTTAATTGAAACAAATTATAGGACACCAAGTTATGGTCTAGAGAGTTGGATAATTTGTTGTTGATTTGTTTTTTTAAAATGGACACATTTATCAGAAGTATTGATAACAGTATTTTCTTTTAGTGAGACGTGGAAAAGTCAAAGACATCTCCCTCTGATTCTATATATGATGGTAGACAGTGTCCACACCTGAAAACTACTAAGGCAAAAACATCTTAAATTAAATGAAAACAAATAATATACACAATAAATTAAATTTGTTTTAATCTATGTAGAATTAACTATCTGTACAGAATGGAAGGCCTTCCTTAACTTTTATCATCATGTTTTCTTTTGAGTAATCTTAATGTGTTAATACTTCATATTTTGAGTTTGTAAAATACAATATCTATTCAACATAACCATGTAGATTCATTTTCCCAGGAGTTTTTGAAAATAAATGAGAAGTATTGTCATCATATTACCATGGATCCCTTTTAAAAACTTTACTACAGAGCAATAGTAACAAAAACAGCATGGTACTGGTACCAAAACAGGAGGGTGGACCAATGGTACAGAATAGAGGACACAGAAACCAATCCACAAAACTACAACTACCTTATATTTGATAAAGG
>NW_026000016.1:6123028-6175227 GCF_001458135.2 Marmota marmota marmota | reverse complement strand
AAATATATATATATATATATATATATATATATATAGTTATATATATTTGGAGGTATCTAATTATTTACTTATTTATTTTATGGACATGATAGCTTTATTTTGTTTATTTATTCTTATGTGGTGCTGAGGATCAAACACAGTGCCTCACACATGCAAGGAAAGCACCCTACCGCTGAGACACAACCCCAGCCCCTGGAGGTAGTTCATTTAAAAAAAAAATTTAGTTGTAGATGGACACAATACCTTTATTTTGTTTATTTATTTTTATGTGATGCTGAGGATCGAACCCAGCGCCTCGCATGCACTAGGTGAATGCTCTACAGCTGAGCCATAACCCTAGCCCATGGAGGTATTTAATTTTTAATGATCAAAAATGAGCCTCTCAAAAAAGAAAAGCTGAAGCAGGCATGGTGATGCACGCCTGTAATCCCAGCACCTCTGGAGGCTGAGACAGGAGGATGGAGAGTTCAAAGAAAGCCTCCGCAAAAGTGAGATGCTAAGCAATTTAGTGAGATCCTGTCTCTAAATAAAACACAAAACAGGGCTGGGGATGTGGCTCAGTGTTCGAGTGTTCCTGAGTTCCATCCCAGGTACCAAAAAAAAAAAAAAATCAAAGATTAAACTGTAATAGTTTAACAAGAAAATTTAATATAACTAAAACTTATGAATGTTGGTAAGAATATATAAAAATATATCCTCCCCCTGAAATATCTTGGGCCATAGGCATATTTTTAGGAGTATACTTCAGAGGTACAGTGCTTGCCTAGCATATACAAAACCCTGAGTCCCATCCCTAGCACTATGACAAGCAAAAAGAAGAATATCTGCATTTTCAACATTTACAAAAAGAGAACTTTCTACAGTTGCACATAGAAACTGCTGAAGAAATTCCCCATAAAGTTAGATATAAATATGCAACCAGGCATCATGATTATTGTTGAAAAAAATGAGCAGAAGAGGAATTGCTTTCTCCTGGGAGAGATCCTTCTAAATTAGTATGAGTATGTAGGGTAACACTGGGTTTTGGGAGATGACAATTTCATGGTGTATTTTTTAAAAATATTTTTTTAGTTATAGATGGACATATCTTTATTTTTATTTATTTGTTTTTTACTTGGTGCTGAGGATAGAACCCAGGGCCCCATGCATGTGAGGCTACAACTCCAGCCCTCGTGGTGTATTTTTCCACATATTCAAATCAGATTCAGACTTCACATTTCATTGTGTGAGAAGCCTAGTCAAATGGAGAGATCATCCAAATTAGAATTAGATCATCTAATTCCATGAGGATTGTTTCTAAACAATAGAGATAAAGGCAAATTATAATGCTGCATTTTCCATGCTAATCATAGAAAACATTTTTCAAAAGAAAAAACATTTAAAAAAGAGCTTAACAATGCAATTGTAATTGTTTTTACTAATATAATTCAGAAATGGTTTAACAAATATACAATCTCTGAATTACACAGGGGAACTCTATGACTCTAAAATTATCAGGTTTTTTATTTCTTTTTTCTTTTTTGGTACTGGGTATTTGACCCAGGGCTTTACCACTGACATATATCCCCAGCCCTTTTTATTTATTTATTTATTTTATTTCAAGACAGGGTTTTGCTAAGTTGCCCAGTCTGGACTTGAACTTGGCATCCTTCTGCCTCAGCCTCTCAAGACACTGGAATTATAGGCATGCTCTACTGTGCCTGACTTTATAAGTTTTTGTTTGTTTGTTTGTTTGTTTTGTATGTGTGAGAAATTAGGGTAACTTACAAAAATTATTGCTATCTATGTTTGATTTAATGCTATTTTCTTCCCTCACTCCCAAGTGCCACTGGATTGTAGGCAGAAGACCCTGAATATATAAAGATGGTCATATTCTTAACAAAGTTTTACTGCCTCCTGCTGCCATCCTCTACAAAAGGAATAGCCAATTTTGGAGACTGGTGACAGCAGAAGTATGGTTTTAATTAACTGGGGTAGGTATTGGGGTTAGGAGATGAGAGGACGGGAGCAGATGATGGAGGAGATAGCACACAGGAGGCCTCAATGTGTAAAGTAATCCTGTGCTCACATTTAACCGAAAAACATTCATAAGCCAACTCAACAGAAAGCAGTGGCAAAACAAGATGTCTCTGATCTTCCTTGGCCTTAGAAGCAAACTTCACTGCATTCAATTTTTCAGCAGTATCTTCAAATAAACATCAGCACAGCATAGGCTGCAATTTGTACCAAAACAATATGTTCTTATCCATGTCTTTACTGTTAAGCCTGTATTCCTGGAAACAGCATTATTTACAAATGTCTAATTGTTCTAAAGAGATAATTGCCCTGAAGAATCATTAAACCTACATAAAATTAAGGGTTAAGACCTATATTTATAATTTTTTGGCCTGGGAAATTTTGTTTCATAACAGTTACTACTTAAAAATGATACTTTGTATTATAGAATGGTGAAAACTTGAGCATGAATATGTTATCAATGAAAAATATAATTGCTTACATGACCTTGTAAAAGAAAATGCAAATTTAATGTACTCCTGAAGGTAATATGTCCATTCTCTAGTTTTAACTTTTTTTAAAATTTTAATTAAATAATTAATTTAAATGAGGTATGTATGACAGCAGAATGCATTTTGGTTCATTGCAGCACAACTTTTCATTTCTCTGGATGTACACGATGTAGCATTGTACCATATGTGCAGTCATACATGCACCTAGGGTAATGATGTCCATCTCATTCCACCATCTTTCCTGCCCCCAATCCCCCTCTACACCCCTCTTTAGTCTTAAATTTTGTTCACATCGAAACTAATTCAAGGTCCTTTGGCACAAAACAATAGGGTTATTAAATAATGTGTTTTAAAAAGAGAAAAATAGTGGTTTTATTTTTCTTCAGTATGAAATAGTTTACCTGTTGAAAGAGTATTATGGGAAATTAAAAGCAGAGTGTTAAAAAAAAAAAAAACCACCGAAAAATGAACATGTGAAGTTTGAAGTCTAATTATGAAGAACTTCAGTATTGAGAAGTGGATTCTGAAGTCAGACTGCTACTCACAACCATGTGACCTTGGGCAAGCTAATTAACTTTGCTGGGACTCGGTTTGCTCATCTGTAAAACTGGAACAATAATAAGTGCCTACCTCACAGGATTGTGATGAAGAGTAAATGGATCAACAAAACACAGAGAAAATTTCCTGGCAAAGTGCCAGCACGTGATTGTCCATATGTTCATTCACTCACCAGACATTTAATGAGCATCTATATGTGCTCAGCACTGTTCTGGGTACTATCAATAACATCAGTGAACAGAATAGATTTGAGAAGAAAAAAAAAATCCTTACCCTGTGGAATTTACACTCAGTGAAGGAATTCTGGATGCATTTTGAAGGTAGAAACTCAGAAGGGGCCAGTTGCTATTATTATTATAAATGAGAAAAGAACATGAAATACATGAACTTGATCATGCACTGATATTTGTACTGATGTGGTGAAAATCATAAAGCATCTGAATTGAATTGGAGATGCATTCAGCTCCCCATTTCTGCAATAAACTGAACACACTGGGAGCTGATGAGGACAATTTGCTGAAATGCAGGAAATCCCACCACCATGAGCCTGGAGTGTCTTCAAGGCTCAGATCAGCCTGGGTGCTTCATCTTTTTTTTTTTAATATTTATTTTTTAGTTGTAGTTGGACACACAACACCTTTATTTTATGTATTTATTTTTATGTGGTGCCAAAGATCGAACCCAGGGCCGCATGCATGCAAGTGGAGCACTCTACCGCTAAGCCACAACCCCAGCCCTGGGTGTCTCATCTTTTCTGCTTCTTTGAATCTCTGCCCTTGATATCATTTGCCTCATCCTGGGACTCATTCCGTGTTACTTCAGGTTACATCCAGCCACTTGACTATGTTTTTGTGTTTGGTTGTTTTTCTGCTGTTTCCTGGATTTCTGTCAGCAATCCAGCTTTACAAATTGCTTGGCTGAGATTTGTATTTGTCGTCTTCCTTTGAAACTGTGATTCACAGTGTACACCCTTTAAACAGAATCCTCTCAGCCTGCAAGACTGAAAAGCTTGTTTTAAAAACAAATTGCAGAACAGGCTGTCTACCCAGGGTTTTCACGCAGCATGCTCAGATGGTCAGATATAATGAAGAGAGTACTTTCAAAATGCCTATTTTTTTTTTAATTAGCCAAAATGTTTTTAGATGCTGATCAGATGGTGATGTCACTTCACACCTCCAGGGTGCCCAAGACAAATCCAGTCAACTGAGAAAACAAACTTCAAAATTAGGACTTAGTGAAGAAGAAAAGAATATGTTGACCATCTTCAAAGTAGCCTCAGGATTCAGTTAGTTATCTTTAACCTGAGCTTTCTGACCTATAAGAAAAGGTGGTGAACACGGTAAATATAAGGATCATTGGTTCATATATTTTTTTTTTGGAGGTGGGGGATACTGGGGATTGAACTCAGAGGCACTCGACCACTGAGCCACATCCCCAGCCCTATTTCGTATTTTATTTAGAGACAGGGTCTCACTGATTTGTTTAGTGCCTCACCAGCTGAGGCTTGGCTTTGAATTCTCTATCCCCCTGCCTCAGCCTCCCGATCTGCTGGGATTACAGTGTGTGCCACCACGCCTGACTCACATTTTTTATCTCTAGACGGAAGTTATCTTTTCCTGTCCCACTCTCTCATATGCAAGAAGGGACAGTAATAGCATTTGCCTCTTGGTAATATTTTGGACTTAAATAAGATAATGTGGGTTAGGGGTGCAGCTCATTGCTAGAGCACTTGCCCACCATACATGCAGCCCTGGGTATGATCCCCAGGAGTGCCAAATTAAACCAAAAAAAAAAAAAAAACAAATAATAAATAAAATGTATGTTGATATTAAATATTACACTCAGAACAGAGTAAACTTTCAAGAGATGCTAGCTATTATTGCTATTATTTATTGTGTAGCCTAGGGTATTCACTGAAAGGGAAAATAGTATTATGTCTATGATCTGCCCACCCATATTGTTACAAAAGTCTTTAGCCTCTTGTCTATGATTCCCAGTGGTTCACAGAACCCTCCAGGGGTGTCACAGGTCTGTTGAAGAAGAGAGCCCTCTTGCCTGCTACAAGGGAGCCATCATTTCCTTTGTCTGGTCCCTGAATCTATCTCAGATGACTCCCACGGACACTCCGACAGTGGATGTACATGCCCCTCCTTCTCCACCCTGGGACAAAGCTGCTCGGCTTGCTTCTTTGGCCTTCGGGTCCTCCTGAGGCCACCAGTATGTTCTTTCCTGCATCTGCCTGCCATGTAGTGTCTTAAGCAGACACAGGTAAATCGGGCCTTTCACTTTCAACATCTGTTCTATTCAGGGATCCAGCACAAGACTCTGGGAAAGGACATGGGCTAGACGTTATGAGCTCACCTCTCCTCCTGTCTGAGGACCTTTTCTTTTTTGTCTTCCCTCTAATGACTTATTTACCTGGGGTTTCTCAGTCCTTATGCAAATAGCTCCTGATGGATCTGCCCAACCCGCCCTCCAAAGCCCTGGGTGGTTCAGATTCCCAAGCTGGGATCACACCTCAGTATTGGGGGAAGGTAGCAAAGATCCACAGTGGTGAAGAGCGAGGTGGACAAGTGGGCCCAGATCTAGCTTGCCTTTCTGTGGCTGTGTCAATTTGGACAGCTACTTCATTTTTCTGTGCCTCATCCTCCCCACCCCGCCCCACCCCGCTCTAAGTGGGGCTAATTATACTCCCTCATAGGGTTGTAGGAAGGATTGAGTGAAATAAAGTGGGCAGCATATTCTTAGCACTGTTGTTTTATTTATTGTTGCTTTCTCACCAAGATTCCCACAACTGAGGGAGCAACTTAAAACAGATGTCCCTCCAGAACCATCCTCTGCAAAATTGTCCCTCCTTTCTCGTCTTTATCACCATCACAATATCCTGCCACTTCTTGCCAGAGATACCTCGAGAGTCTATCTATCCCTCTTTTCCATCTCTCCCATTGTTGTCTTCCTTCAGACCTTAATAGGGTCCCTGGAAGCATTAAAGCAGCATCCCAACTAGCATTCTCCACACTGCAGAGGTGTAAAGACAGTCTACCAGTCACTCTTGCCTGCAGGAAAAGGCAAAAACACAACACCTTGGAAAGACATGAAAGGCACTTCATAATCCCCAAACTTGCACCTCCAGACTCACCTTGCACCTCTCTGCCGCAGGGCTCCTTGCGTCTGTGTTTCTGCACTGCCTTTAAATAAACCACCTCTCCTGCAGAAACCTTCCTCTGGCTCACCAGTACCCCAGCTATGCAGTTTGTGAGTGATTTCATAAGCTTTGGGGACTGACCCTTGGTGGTTTCACTTGGAAATTAATAGTCTCTTTCTAAGTCTGAGTACTAGTGCTGTGAGAAATCAACCTTCTATTCAGCTCTTGGAGACTTGGTTTGGGGGCTGGCACTAGCCATCAGAGAGATGGAAGATATCATGTCCTGGTCACCCCAAACTTCTCACCCATTTGCTCAGTAATCCAGAATCTTTGTTGACTGTTAATTCTTTGTACATGTTCCCCACCCCACCATTAATCCTGGTACTGGGGCTTAAACCCAGGGATATTTTACCACTGAGCTATATTCCTAGACATTTTTATTTTTTATTTTGGGACAGGATCTCATTAAGTTGCCCAGATAGCCTGGAACTTGCTTGGGATCCTTTTGTCTCAACCTCCTAAATAGTTGGGATTACAGGCACATACCACCACACCCAACTGTACACGTTATACTGTCTTTCTAGAACATCACTGATGTTTGTACAGTTTCTCCCCTTAGTGTCTCAGAATTAATAATCTTGTTCATCGTTTTATGCCCAGTTCATAGTAAATGCTATAGTGAGTTCTCAACAAATATTTGATGAATAAATGAAATGATAAAAGTAAGATGTTTTTGTTTTTGTTTTCCTTATGGATAAGTCACAGAGCCAAGATCTAGCATTCTGAGGAAGTAGAGAAGAGTACTTTTCCAAAGTATAAATTCCCAGAGATATAAAACAATTTTCTAGGCAAATCTAACTCTGGTAAATTAAATGATCACAAACTTTCTGTAATTTTCTATCAGAATTTGTGTTGGGGGACCAGCTACTTTGGAG
This sequence comes from Marmota marmota marmota, assembly GCF_001458135.2. Classification (NCBI taxonomy): domain Eukaryota; kingdom Metazoa; phylum Chordata; class Mammalia; order Rodentia; family Sciuridae; genus Marmota; species Marmota marmota. Next base: position 6,168,082 of record NW_026000016.1, on the reverse strand, counting down.
TCTTGGCAGGTCTTTCTATAACATGATTCTACACTGCTGGACCAACTCACTGGTTTACAACTGTACTGAACCTAACTAAGGCCTTGAAAACAAACCTCTGGGGAAGTGTAGAATACTTTTTAACTGTGGCCTTTCTTCAGCAAAGTAAGAAAGGCCAGAGGAAGAGATTTTAAACTTCCAACACCAATGAAGAATATTAATGACAATATACTAATATCAAATGTATTTAATCCTTATAGTGAGGCAAGCAATTGTGCTAAGTACTTTATATGCATTAATTCATGAATCCCTAACAATGATGATGACATAAGATGTAAATTCTATTATATTATTTTGGATGAACTGAGCACTGGCACAGGATTTGATCCCATTTAGTCCCAGCTTCTAACCTAAAAAATCCAAATATCATGAAGTCTTCAGAAATACAGTCTGAGAGCCTAATTTCTAACAAGACTGACTTCCCACAAAAACACACAGGGAGATGGGCAGCTGTGAGAATAGACAAATCATCCTAAGACCTCTGTGGTGTCTTTTGTAACCAGAAAAATGCAGCTCTATTTTTCAATAGGGAAGGTGGGAAGGTAAAGGCCCAGTCTCTAGTATTTCCAGATTTGTCTAAGGGCCAGTCTGGGAAGACCACTGCAAGGGTGGATCTCCCTAAATTGCCTATTCTGGGCTGGGGTTATGGCTCGGTGGCAGAGCGCTTGCTTCGAACATGTAAGGCACTGTGTTCGATCCTCAGCACCATATAAAAATAAATAAACAATAAACTGTGCAAACCTGTGTAAATTTCAATTTAGGTAAATAAATTGCCTGTTCCATGCCAGAGGGTCTGCTCAGAGAGTACCAGAATGCCCACTGTCCAAGTCGTACAACATTTACCTCCATTGCATCTGTACATTCTTTCCTTTGGGGGGAAAAAACATTTCTACCTGATTCTTCAATTCACACCTCCACTGACCTTTGCAAAAAGAAAGAAAAGAAAAAAGAAACATTCCCTACGATGATTCAGATTAGGTAGAATCAGGTTCAGACTTAAGAGTCCTCATAAAGGACTAAGGATTCACACAAGCAAAGATGAAGACAAAACCTGAGTTTTGTGCAAGAGGGGCAAAGGATGCAAATGGGTTTAGGAGCTGAAATAATAAGAGCATCAATAGCTCCATCCTCTCAATCTTCAATTTTAATGCAATCTAAATAAAGAGTTTTGGGGGGTTCCACCCAGATCCAATTTTCCCTTTGGATAAAGCCCAAAGAGGATATAAATGCATGAAAAGCACAGACCCTTAATCACATTTCTCTCTCTGTCTCTTTTTTTTTTTTTTTTTCCACTGCTGGGGATGGAACTCAGAGCCTTAGACAAGCTGGGCACGCACTCTACCATTGAGCTACATCCCAGCCCTGCGCCCCACCCCCACCCCTTGCACGGTCAGAGCAAAAAGTGCCACACAGAGCTTGGTTTGGAGCTGCCTCTGGAACTGGCTTCCTTCTCACGGGTGTGGCAGGCCTTGCCTTCTGCACTTACATGTCCCAAGAGGCTTCGGCCTGCTCACTGAAATCCAAAGCCACATAATGTCAACACAGTACTCCTGTGCAAATATTTGCTCCTGAGAAAATGTCTTCAATGCCTGTACAACCAATTTTCTAGCAGGCGGCGAGATGAATTGGAGAATTAATGCTTGCATTAAAAGAATTTCTTATAAGAGCCCAACAATCGCTGTGTTGCCTTGATCACAAAACAGACTTAATGGCCCTTTTCCTCCGCTCTTCCTCTCCACCCAGCTCTTTTAATAAAAAGCATTCTGAGTCTTTTAGCTCTCTGTCGGCAAGGAGAATTAAATTGCTATTTGCCACCTGGTGTGGTCTTACTTAACATTTTTCCAAATTGCTCTTAAACTTCCCTTTGGAACTCTAAGTTTAAATAGAAGGAAGAAGAAAAAGGAACATGAGAGAAAAAGATGCAAAGAAAAGTGAGGAAACTAGCATTCCAAACACTTTATTTTAATAGGCTGTAATCTGTTCTCTTTTCCTCTTCCTTCCTTATCTCATTCATCTCTTGAAGTTTATCTTTTTTTTTTTTTAAATACCCTCCAGAACTCAATCAAAGAAACACTTTTCTTCCCCTGGACAAAAATCATACTCAGTCTCAAAATGGAGGGGTCTGGATGTTTTTTAATGGAATTTGATCCTAGAATTTCTGGAATCCTGCCCATCATAACCCTGTTTTTAAGTTTTCAGGGTTCCATTTTCCCTCTTACTTACTGAGCAAACATTTGATGAAAATCTATTCTCTCTTGGCACTGTATGCTGTATTCTTTTTTCAGTTTTCTGACTTATTTTCTTTGTAGTTCCATTATCAACTACCAGGAGTGAGTAAAATCCTAAAATCCAATAATTTCCTCAGTTGAACAAAAGTCCATTCTTTTCATCTGTGAGATATTCTTCCTTCTGCAGCTTTTTGTAACATGAGGAATTTATAGTTAGCAAGAAGTTCTATGACTTTATCAAATGGCAAGTACTTCACTTCTATTAAAATGAATTGTTTCAGAGAGTAGAACTCAGTAATCCTCAGCAACCATTGAAAACGATGTTTTCATTTTAAATGGGGCTTAAAGACACTTTGGAAATGCTACTTCATGTGTTACAATAGAAGCTTGCTGAAGCCTTAAACAAGAAACAATGGGGGAAAAATCAGCTGACAAATCATTAACAATTGCAGAGTCAATTTTAGGATCCCTTGGGGGAATTTACAATCTGAGAGAAACGGTAAAAGGACACATAAATGAAAATAAATGACAATGAAGCACTGTACAGATAAAAGCTTCACTGATAGATTTCTAGTGAGAAGAAAGTATCTAGCCTTGCATATCATGGAGATAAAGTGTGGTTTCCAAAGGAAGAACAGGACAGGGCTTGGGGTGGGAAGGAACCTCTCTGACATGTTTGAACCCATCCTGCTAAAGAGATGGTGGGAATTCAGATTGTTGTATTCAACTCAGAAGGAGCAGGTCTGACTTAGTTGGGAATCAAGTGTAGACAGATGAAGCATCATTTCTGTCCTAACTGGGCAGATCAGTGTCCCTCTTACCAAAGACTGTTGAGACAGTAGGTGCTTGAGTGTCATGGAAAACTAGAGAAAAAGTACGAATGCTGAGAATCTAAGAGCTGCTTGGGGGCATTTGAGGCAGTAAGCAAGGAGCAGGGAAATGTTAAAAAGGTAATTAACATCCGTATTCTGAATAGCAGCAGAGTACAGGTCAGAACAGATGGATTCAAACCATAAAAATAACCTGGGATAGTCTGTAGGTGGAAGAAAGAGCTCAATATATGTGAGCTACAAGGTACTGTAGTAAATGATTCATTAGTGTTTCCTTTTCTCTTAACATTTACTTTAACAGGGTAGGTTAAGCATTACTAAGAAGATGGCTCACATATTGTCATATAAATGAATAGTTTCTTTGAAAAACTGTACTTGTAAATATAATGAGTGGTGCATCCTGGCATATCTGCTCTCTACATCTGGAAATAAATCTAATCTCTCAGGAACTATCAATAAAACAGTGACAGCTGCCCACCAAAACGCCACACAATAGGAATCTATGCTAAGTGTCACACTGTGAAAATCTCACCTTGTTTAAATGGCACTTGGTAAAATGTAGAGGACAAGCATCTGTCATTCTGAAAGCCAATTCAAAACCGGTCAGTGAAAATACAACAGCAAAAACTCATGAGTTAAATCCACAGTTACATAAAGCCCAGTAGAAGCATTCATTTTCAAGACTAATTTCTGTACTGCCAAGAATTCACTGATGTGGTGGATATTCTTAATAACTAAATGCTGCATGATCTAGAAGCATTCTTAATAACTAAATGCTGCATGATCTTGAGTACTGAAGAAATGTGGAACAGAGAACAGGTAGAGTATTGAGAAGGGAGCATTAATTCAGTATCTTTTAGTCTTTTTTTTTTTTTTTTGGTAGGGGGGTACTAGGGATTGAACTCAGGAACACTCGACCCTGAGCCACATCCACAGCCCTATTTTTGTATTTTATTTAGAGACAGGGTCCTACTGAGTTGCTTAGCACCTTGCTTTTGCTGAGGCTGGCTTTGCATTTGGGATCCTCCTGCCTCAGCCTCCTGAACCGCTGGGATTCCAGGTGTGTGCCACCACACCCAGCTCTCATTTAGTTTTTTTGCCGAAAGAAGTACTCCACAGGAGAATTTCGAGTCTCCCATAGGATAGCATGACATTGAAAATAATAATTAGAAAAAAAATTTAGCCGGGTGTGGTAGCGCACGCCTGTAATCCCAGCTGCTTGGGAGGCTAAGGCAGGAGGATCATGAGCTCAAAGCCAGCCTCAGCAATGGCAAGACGATAAGCAATTCAGTGAGACCCTGTCTCTAAATAAAGTACAAAATAGGGCTGGGGATGTGGCTCAGTGGTTGAGTGCCCCTGAGTTCAATCCCTAGTGCCATAAAACAAAAAACAAACTTTATTGCAATTTAAGATAGTTATCTAAATGTGTTTGATCCTCCATTCAAGTTAAACACTTAAAAGGATTTTTGAAATACAAGCATGTGGGGGCCTGGGTATGTAGCTCAGAGGTAGAGCACTTGCCTACTTCGCATGAGGCCCTGGATTCCATCCCTGACATGGGGTGCGGAGAATGATATATGTATGTCTTGTCCTAAATGCTCTCCTTCCCCATTGTTCCTAATTTCAGTGAAATTAATAAGATAATTAATGATTGTCAAGATACAGATTGAGAAATATGAAAACTAGGAGATTTTTATCTAGAAAAATTTCCAAGGATTACAATAATTATATTAGCAATTAAGATTAGAGAAAGAATAAAAAAATAATGTTCATTAATTCTGACACTATTTCACTTTGTAGCTTGCACAGAGTTTCTCAAGGAGGTAATATTTCCTAAATTATGAAAAGGAGTTTGGTGACCAGAAGCAGGATGGGAAGATACTGTAGCAGGGTGCAGTATATGTAGAGGCACTGCCATGAGGAAAGTCCCTGGCACTCAGGAGAGGGATTCCAGTCCTTGCTCTGTCTGCTGCGGATGCTGGCTCTTAAAGTGTGAGAGAGAGAAACAATAGCTATTGTGGAAGAAGAAACTGAGGCTCAGAGAGTTCCTGTGATTTGGTAAAGGTCAAAAGTTGATGATAGAGTAGAGCAGAGAGGGCACTGTATTCCCTCCTCCTCCCACCTCACCCACACTCAAGGTCAACCAGAAGGGCACTGTGGGTGGTCACCTCTTCTATTTTTGTTACTACCATTATAATTTGTGCCTACCACACACACACACACACACACACACACACACACACACAAAAGAAAAGAAAAAAACCACAATAGAAGTTTATAAAGAGTTTATAAAGACTGAAAAGGATAAAAATTTGTTGAGCTTTTTTTTCCCCTGGCCTCAAACTTTTAAAATCATACTGGCTCCATGGCAGTGAGACTGTATTGCTTTATATTTTCTGGGCAAAAGGAAAAGTAGAATCAGTTTGGTTTGGGTCAGAAAATGAATGTTGTTTAATGTAGATTTTTGCAATCCCTGGGTTCTACTCAAGGAACAGGCTGGGTTGAAAATCATAAAATCAGAAAATGGAGCGGGGGTTGTGGCTCAGTGGTAGAGCGCTGGCCTAGCATGTGTGGGGCACTGGGTATGATCCTCAGTACCACATAAAATTAAATAAACAAAAAGTAAATAAACAAAAAAATAAATAAATAAAGTCATTGTGTCCACCTTCAATGAAAGAAAAATAGTTTTTAAAAACCAGAAAATGAGAATCAGGAAGTGGACAACATTCAGTGACATACAATCAATTTCATAATTTTTAGAATTATTATTATCCACTCTCAGTATAAGAAAGGGGTAGTTTTGCAGCCATGTTTGTACAATCTGATGGCCTCTTTATTATTTTTTAAAGTATTTATAAAAGATGAAACATGACAATATACAATATATGCCATCCTGTAAACAGAGAGGCAAGATAAGATTGTGTATTTGTTAGGAAAAAAAAAAAAAAAAAGCACTCCTCTTACTAAGAATTATAAAAGAAAGCAGCAAATACTATTCCTATGGGGGTAGAACAGACCAATCCCCAAGGATCTTTAGAGCTACTGAGAGCAAAATGCCAGGTGGTGTCCTGGGGCTGCAGTCCTGGGGAGACAGCAGCTCGGATGCCAACATTAAATCCCACTTAATGTAGCAGATGGCATGATTTAGGTTACCTACCTAGGTCCATGACTTTTTTAAAATGCCATTTTCAAACTTGACCAGCTTTAACAAGATGAACTTTTGGAGAAAAAAGAAGAGTATTTTCATTTCATTTTCAAGTCAAAGCATATGCACTTATAATGCTAATGAAGTCCAGAAGGTGGGAGAGCCCTAGACTGAACAGAATCCAAACTGTCGGAAGAGAACCCTTTGGAGAAGCAGGATCCCTACCCAGGAAAGGTATCTCAGAGAAGCTGGGTAGGACAACCAATGAAAATGAGTATAGAGATAGGAATTTAGCTGAACTAGACAAGTGGAATTTGGGTTGAGACACCAAGGGAGAAGAAGATCCACAGGGAATACTAACCTCCCTGTCCTTCAGTATGAAAGGGGATTATTTAAACCCAATTGATGTCATACTAATGCAATCACATCTTCAGCATAATTAACTGACAATCACAATCCACAATCCACTTCTCACCACTACTGCTGCCACCTCCCTGATCCAAGCCACCTGCATTCCTCACCTAGATTGTTGTTCTAGCCCCCTGACTGACTTCCCTGTGTTTCCTTCAGACCAAGGTGTTTTAAAAATTTGTAAGAACACATGCCAAGTTCTAGCACCTCCTGGCTGAAGAACAACTCCCCTTTAGACTATTGCCAACAGAGCAGCCAGTGTGACCCCATTACAGTGCATATCTGATTATGTGGCTCTTCTTACTCAGAGAAAAAGTCGGTCTTGACCGTGACCCCAAGGCCCTGCACATATTATCCCATGACACATCAACTCCTCATTCTGCTCCCTTTCTTGTTTCTCATCCAGCTCATTCCTAAGGCCTTTGCACATGCGATTTCCACTTCCTGAAGCATTCCTCTGTAAAATACAAGAACTATCCTGTAACTCCCTCAAGTCTTTTCAAAAATGTCACCTTCTCAGTTAGCCTTGCCAGGCCATTCTTAGTTAATGTTGAGACTACCTATAGTTAATTTCCTCACCCCTGCCCCCTGCTTTATTTTCCTCCATAGTTCTTGTTTTTAAATCCATTTGATTTATCCCCCTTACAACAGCACTTTCCACATAGTGGGTACTGTGTAGATAGTTGTCAGGCTAATACATGATTGAATGAATGCATGCATGATGATGCTTCAAGGAAACATATTCCTAAAACTTCTGAGAGAGGATTACAGGAGCAAAAAAGTAATATAGAGCCAAAGTAATATAGACAGAATAAACTACACAAGAGGTTACATCAGTAAAGATCAGGATAATGTTTCTATTGGGGAAAAAAAAAACCAGAAATTCTTCAAAAATAAACATTTTCTAAAGGAATGATAATTTGTTAAAAGAATATTTAAAAACGTATTTTTTTTCCTAAGAGCTCATATAAAATAGGCGAAGGGGCTAGAAATATAGCTCACTGGGAGAGCGCTTCCCTGGCAAGCACGGGCTCTGACTTACTGTCCCCTGCACTGCAAATAAATAAAATAAAACAGACTAAAATAAACTTGGGAGAAACCAGGTCTTTTGAGCAGAGGTAGATGCAGATAGCCAGCAACGTTCCTACTTGCCCAGCCCCTGAGGACAGCAGCTTCTGGAGAATAAGCACAGGACAGACATGTATTTATATAGCCAGCCGTGGGCAACATTGGGAAATCATAATAGAAGGCTTTATGCCGCCCTTCATGGTTTAAAGAGAACTTCTTTATATGCAATATTTCTTTTGATTCTCAAAGAAACACTATGAGGTTGGGAGGTTCAAAAAAACTGATTTTCAGAGAAAAATTTGACCTGGGTCAACACCCATCATCCACCACAGCCTGAGTCCAGCGGGGACCTCCTGCCTCCCTGCTCTACACTGTGCTCAGGACACCCCTTGCCCTTCTGGCACGACTATCTTTCCCCAGAGCATATGGGGCTCTGGGCATCAGCTCCTTCCCCTGCCCATGGATCACTATACACCATCATCATAAGTACTATTTACTGAGCGCTTTCTCCCACTCCCAGGAACTTTGCTAAGCTGTTTAGACAAGACTCCATTGAATCCTCCCAACAACTTTTCATAGCCCACAGATACTATTGTTCTCCCTCCTGGCGAGAGCAGGACACTGAGGTTGGGAGAAGTTCAATAGCTTGTTCAGGGTCACTCAGGCAGTAAGTGGCAGATCTAAGAGGCCCTCCAGGGACTTGCTCTATCTACTCTATCTCATCAATCCCAGGCCTTTTCTCTCCTATTAAAATTTACCTGTTTTCTTTATTCCACAAATATTTATTGAGCATCTTCTATTTTCCTGGGCACTACAGATATAGCACAGAATAAAATAGATGAAACATATAATGTTCATGTTCTCATAGAGTTTACATTATAATGAGGGGGAACTAAACAAACAAATAGTATGTGTGTATACACATATAAATATGTAAGACAGGTGATTGATGATAAATACCAAGAAGAAAAACATAGAGCAGAATTAGAGTTAGGAGAACAAGAATGATGATTGGTGTTTTTCTATTTTTGGAGATAGGGAATCTCCCTATGTTGCCCATGATCCCAAATTCCCAGGCTCAAGTGATCCTCCAGCCTCAGGCTCCTGGGAGCTGGGACTACAAGTACTTGTACAACACACCAACATGAAGAAGTTGTTTGTTTGTTTGTTTGTTTTGCTGTTGAGGATTGAACCAAGGCTCTCTGAATGCTAAGCATGAACTTTACTACACCTCCACCCTAAATACTATTTTAGGTGGGGTGGTCAAGGAATATACCCATTATGTGTGTATTTATTTATTTGCGGAGCTATGAATTGAATCCAGGGCCTTGCCCTGCCACTGAGCTGTATTTCTCACTCCTTGGTGGTGGTATTTAAGTAAAGATCTGCATAATGTTGCAAATGGATCAACTACCCGGGGTGGTGGGTGGGGTGGGAAGGGCAATCCAAGCAGAGGTCTCTAAATGCAAAAACCCTGAAGGTATTCTGGAATTAGCAAGTATTTTAAAGCCAAGAAGTGATGGGGGATGGGTGGCAAAGGATGAGTTCAAAAAGGTAACCAGAAATCTGTCCCTAGGCCCTAAAGCTTGATTAAAAATTTCATTTTATTTTTTCTTGAGAAGATAAGCAAGAGAGTTTTGATCAGACAGCAGTGCCTAGCCTGTGCTTCAGTGAGATCCCTCTGGTGGCTGAGCTGAAAAGGAACTACTGTGGACAGTGGTGGATACAGTTAGGGGGTGTTGAAATAGCCCGGGGTAGGAGAGCAGGACACTGAGATTGGGGGGTGTTGCTGGAGGGACGGAGAGCTGGTGGGACAAGTGTTGATTTGGAAGGTAAAGCCAATGGGACTTATGCTGGATTGGAGGTGGGGTGTGAGAGAAAAGGGAGTCCAGGAAGTCTCGGCAGAGTATCCATGCTGCTGGGAGCATCAGTGCAGCCTTAATAGCACAGTGGAACCCTCTGCTCTCTGACACCTCACCACACAGCCGTGAATTAGGAATACAGAGGCGGCAGAATTAGTGAAGCTTTCGAGGTGTTTCCAATGTGCAGCCACTGCTGAATTCCACTGATGATGGAAGTGCTGTGGATGAAGATGGGGAAGACAGGGTGGGGAGCAGGTTGTGCCTCACTTCCTTGGGGTTTGTGTACAGGTCCCCTTTAGAAATCTGATGAAAGCAACTGGCATGATGATGAACATTCATACGTCAATATGTGTGGTCGGCAGGTTTCCAGGACGGCAATGTAGCAGTTGCTCTTCTCTTCCTTCCTTCCATCCCCCATCCCTTCCTCCCTTCCTTGAATCCATGAGCACTTAACCACTGAGCCACATCTGCAGCCCTTTATTTAGAGACAGGGTCTCACTGATTTGCTTAGGGCCTTGCTAAATTACTGAGGCTGACCTTGGAATTCATGATCCTCCTGCCTCAACCTCCAGAATTCCTGGGATTATAGGCGCAAACCACTGTCCCTGACCCTAGCAGTTTACTGGAAGGACTTTAGACTAAGGTAAATCCTGATTTCCACAGCTGCCTGTGATCATTCTTTCAATCCGATTTCTTTCTTTCTTTTTTAATATTTTGTTTTAGTTGTAGTCGGACACAATACCTTTATTTTATTTTTATGTGGTGCTGAGGATTGAACCCAGCACCCTGCACGTGCTAGGCGAGCGCTCTACTACTGAGCCACAACCCCAGCCCCTCGATCCTATTTCTCTAATAGAATTTAGCATCGACATTGTATTATATTTATTGGAATTTGTATCAATGGCCTCTTTGGGATCACTTGGCCAGAGAAAGAGGCTCTCAAAATTTTCTCCCAAGCAAGAAACTTTTTTGTTTTATTTTGGCAAGAAACTATTATAGGTACAACCCCTGGGTATTGTTGGAGCCTGGAAATAGCCCAATTTGTGTCTGCTCTGGGGGGAGGGGAATGGATGCTAGGTCAATTCTGGCCTAAATCATAGGACACAATCAAAAACAAACAAATTTTAAATTCATTATTTACTTACTTATTTTCAGTATTGGGGGATTGAACACAAGACGTCTCTACCACTGAGCTACATTCCCAACCCTTTTTAATTTTGAGACAGGATCTCACTAAGTTGCCCAGACTGGCCTTGTACTTGTAATCCTTCTTACTTGGCCTCCAGAGTAGCTAGGATTTCAGGCCTGTGCCACTGCACCTGGCTAGAAACAAATTTTAAATACTGCAAAAATGTAGAACAGCTAGAAACAGGATACGCTAGTAGAAACTATATGAAGACAGAATTAAACTCAGCATTAAGAACTCTCTAGCAGTTAAAGCTTGACCAAATGCTTGTGCAATATCAACAGCTAGAGAATCAATAAGGGACTTTGTAGTAGAGTTCCTATTTTGATTAGAAGTAGAATGACCAAGGGTTCTGGTTTACCTGGATGTGGGACTTTCAGTGCTAAAGCTGGGAAAGTCCCAGAAAACTAAGCCAAATGAGTCATCCTCGTTGGAAGCTTGGTCCAAAGACCTGAGCAAAGCCTGGTATATAGTAGGTGCTCAATAAGTATCTTTTGAATGACTGAATGAGTCAAATTCTATGATTCTAGTAACTTTACCCACTTTTACTTTGTGAATAAAGTTTTTTTTTTTGGGGGGGGGATTTAACTTTAAGGATAATTAGGTACAACCCCTGGGTATTGTTGGAGCCTGGAAATAGCCCAACTTGTGTCTGCTAAAATTAATTCTATTAAAATTAATAGAACCCATTTAAACTAGTTCAAGTCAAGACCATGCAAAGCTTACAAAGAATTCTCACAAATCAAAAATAGGAGCCAGACAAAGTGGCACACAACTGTTATCCCAGTGACTCAGGTGGCTGAGGCATGAGGATACCAAGTTCAACACCAACCCCAACAATTCAGCAAGACCCACAGCAACTCAGGGATATCCTGTCTCAAAATTTAAAAAAATAATAATAAAAATAAATAGGACTGAGAATGTAGTTCAGTGGTAAATTGCCCCTGGGTTTAATCTCTAGGAGAGAGAGAGAGAGAGAGAGAGAGAGAGAGGAGAAAAACAGGCAAGCCTTAGAGGATTAGAGCAGGAAACTGTTTGGAATTAAAAAGTCTTATGGGGGTTGGGGTTGTGGCTCAAAGGTAGAGCACTCGCCTACCATGCATGAGGTACTGGGTTTGATCCTCAGCACCACATAAAAATAAACTAAAGATATTGTGTCCATCTATAACTAAAAAATAAATATAAAAAAATAAAGAAACTTTTAAAAAAAGTCTTATGAATCAGACATAACTTTCCTACGTTCATATATGAATACAAAAACAGTGAAACTCCTTATTATATACAACCACAAGAATGGGATCCTAATTAGAATGTTATACTCCCTGTATGTATAATATGTCAAAATGCACTCCACTGTCATGTATATATCTAAAAAGAACAGATGAAATAATTTTTTAAATAATAAATTAAAAACATAAAAAGCTTCTCTCCCAATTGGGAGGCACAGCCCATGCCTGTAATCCCAGCTGAGGCTGAGACAGAAGGATCACAAATTTAAAGCCAGCCTCAGCAATTTAGTGAGGTCCTAAAGGACTGGGGATGTGGCTCAGTGGCTAAGTCCCTGGGTTTAATCTCCTGTACCAAAAAAAAAAAAGAAAAAATCTTCCTACCTCTTCTTCTCTTCCTCCCTCTCTCTACTCCTCCCTTTGTTTTGCCTTTCTCTTTACATCTGCTCTTTTGGTCCCTTCAATCTCTTTATACAACTTTCCTTGCATTGGGCTCATAGTGGCCAAACTCCAATATGTCTAAGCCCTAAAATTGGCATGACCTGTCCATTCATCACAGCGAATTAGCTCAGGCTAGTGATTTTTTTTTCTTTCTTACTAGTTTTTCTTTCTTACTCCCCCTCCTGCTACCTTACTGGGGAGTGAATCCAGGTGTTCTACCACTAAGCTACCTCCCTGGCCCTTTTTATTTTTTAATTTGAGATAGGGTCTCCCTAAATTGCCCAGGTTGGCCTTGACTTGGTAATCCTCCTGCTTCAGTTTACCTACTCACTGGGATTATAAGCAATGATCAGGCTTTCAATTCCAAATTCCTGGGAAGAAGAAATCTGGTGACTTGGGGGTCCACCTTTGTTAATCACCTGTGAGGGGAGGGAAAGGTGAGGCAGGATCCTGCAGGTGTGGGCTTCCCTCTAGGACTGCAGGGTTTCTTTACATTCAGGACAATGGTTACCTCTGGTGGGAGGGAAAGGGGAAAGGAACAAACAGGTGGCTTCAACTGCTTTTGTTTTTATTTCTTAAACTTTATGGAGATTTTCCTGGTGTTATATTTCTTTTTATACCGTTTTGAATGTCTTAGGCCTTCCTTAAAATTTTTCTAAAATAAAAAGAAGGTGCTCTTTTTTCAATTAAAAGAAAGAAAATTCCTATGCAATTACATGGATATAAACATGCACACATCCACCAACAATTGGCTTCTAATAGGATTGTTAGATATTAGGATTATTCTATGGTAATCCTTTGGTTCTTGAATTCTTGCCCTGGTTTACTGATCAACAGTTTCATACGGGAATTGATGACTCATTCGTGTATTCAATAGACACTTATCGAATGCCCACCACCTGCCAGGAGTGGTGAGAAGTCCTGGGTTTACAGGAAAAAGCAGAGAAGCCGAAGCTTGAAGCAGGCAGACAGCGATGCAGTTGGTAAATGCTTCATAGATGGAATTCTTTTCTTCCCCTTTTTTAAATTCAAAATGAGCTTCTATTTAAAAAGCTTTCTCACAGCTTCTATCCAGAAAAATCTTCAATTATTTGGGAGCAAATTGCCTTCAATCATTAAATTATTATTATTATCTTTTTACAGTGCTGGGGATCAAAACCAGGGCCTGGTACATGCTAGGCAAGCACTCTACCACTGAGCCATATCAGCAGCCCCCCCCCACACCCCCATTGTTGTTATTGTTTTAAATTATTTTTAGTTGTAGATGGACATAATCTTTATTTATTTTTATGTGGTGCTAAGGATCGAACCCAGTGCCTCATGCATGCAAGGCAAGTGCTCTGCCACTGAGCTACTACCCCAGCCCCACCCTCATTGTCTTTTGCTGGGAAGAATTATTTGGGTGGCCCTTTTGGTAGTGGGATGTTATTTTAGGGCAAGGAAATAAAGAGGCATTTGTATAGTGTTGCTCACTATTGGATTCTCTTCCTAATTTTCTCTGATAATCAGAGGTAGGGAGAAGAGATAGACTAATTGGGTAGGAGCCAATGACATTTCTGGGAAGAAATGGAAGGAGATCTTTAGTCTTTAAAATTGAAATGGCTTTAAGGAATCTGCTGATAAAGTACCAAGGTTCTTGAAGGGAACCCATAATGAATGAAAGGTGTCTCAGGCCTACCTCAGAAGCCAACCCTAAGAAGAAGAGCAAGCGTTCATCAGCAAGTGGTTTGTTAATCCAGTTCAAGGAGAGTCAGCTAAGGGAGTAGGGAAGCCAAGCAAGGATTTGTTTTCAGGAAAGTTCCCAGAGAGTACCTTTAGCCTGATTTGACGGGGGAACTCTGACCTGTATATCACACCCCAGATTTGTCAGCACTTTGAAGTCAGAGAGAAAAGGACCACAAAACTGGTATAAGGGGATCCTAATGGATCTCAGCAGAACCCCATTATCAAATGCAACAACAACAACAAAAAAATGCAGGATGGTGAGTCAGTGGAGCTCCTTAGGGTCATGGCCTGGGGTAGGTGTAGGAGGTAGGCCTGGGAGTGTCTCAGACCAACCTGGAGCCAAGTCACTGTGACCCACCATCTTGGCGTGGTGAGTCCTCTTTGGAAACCACCATTGTTTATGTCCTCATTTTGCCTAACAGAACTGGAAGCTCCAAATGGTGAATTCTGGACCAACCAAGGTAATCTGGGGCAGTGAACAAAGACCTATCACGGTAAAAAGGGCTGGTTTTAACCACATGGGAAGAAATAACTGTTTAAAAATAGAATCAAGTATTGAACTGATCAGAGGCTCTGACTCTTATCAAAAAATTTGGAATCAATACTGGCTTCTTGGAGGTAAGTAAATGCCTGAGGTGTTTGGGAAGTTTGATAGGAGGAGAAAACCCAAGACAAGAGAATCGTGGAAATCTGGCAGATGAACACTAGAGCCAGTTCCAACTTGAAGAATAAAGCGTTCTCCACTCATTTTCACCCCAAGCTGGTGAAGCAGGTCATACCAGTTACAAGCAGAAATAGGAAGATTATTTCAAATTGTGATAAGTGCTATGACTAGAAAGCCCAGGTTACAGTGAGAGAGTAGCAGGGCAAGCTGTGTGGATTTAGGAGAAGAAGGGGTCAGGGAAGCTGGTCTAAAACCACGGTACTTTTACAGAGACTGAGGAACCCACTGCATGGGGGTGCAAAGAAACAACATGGGCAAAGGCCCAGAGGCAGGAAACCATTTCAAATACCCAAAATGGAACTGGGCTAGGCAGTATGTCTGTGGTTCCAGCTGCTTTGGTAGATGAGGCAGGAGGATCATTTGAGCCTTTAAGTTGGAGACCAGTCTGGGCAGAATAGCGTGACTCTGTATCAAAACAAATAAACAAGCAAACAAATAAAAAATAAATAAATAAACAAATTCAGGATGGGTCCCAGAATAGTATGTGAGAGAGAAAATGGTTCTGATGAGACTGGGGAGGACCTCGTGGGCAGTGTCAAGGGTCTGGAATTTTGTTTTTTCCCTGTTGGACATGGGGATACATTGAAGGAATTAGTGCAGAGAACTGGCCTGAAAAAAATCTACCCTCTACCCTTTAGCTACTCCCCGCTCCACCCCAGTACTCGTGATTGAAGCCAGGGCCTTGTGCATGCTAGGCAAGTGCTCTACACTGAGCTACATCCCTGGCCTCAAATCTACCCTTTAAAGGTAGATTGAAAAAAAAAAAAAGATTTCACCTGAGCTCTTGTGAAGAAAATGAACTGGAGCCAGACAGACGTGAAGAGGAAACAGAGAGGAAAGGACAGGGAGAGGGTGGTCAAAAGGTACGAAGTTACCAGGAAATCGGAAGAGTTCTAATTGCACAGCAAGGTGACTAGTTAACAATTTGGAGAATAGTTCATCAGTTTCTGGTAGGAAATCTATTATATATTCCAAAATAGCTAAAAGAAAGGTTTTTGAAGGCTCTTACCACAAAGAAATGACAAACATATGAAGCAATGAATATTATAATTACCCTCATTTGTTCATGACATAATTTATACATGTGTAGAATCTCCCCACTGTATCCCATAAATATATATATATATATATACATATATATATATATATATATATATATACATATATATATATATTTAATCATTAGTGTTAATAAAAACAGTTTTTAAAAATTGGGAGCAATAAAGAGTAAGGCCATCATATTGTGATTCAATTACTTGGATTCAAAATCCAGTTCTGCCACCTAATAACTGCGTAATCATGGGCAAGTCACTTATACTCTCTATGCGTTGGTTTGGTTTCACCATTTCCAAAGTAGAAACAGCAGTAATACTCATTTGGTTCAGTTATTATGAGGATTGAAAGATATGATTTATATGCATTTTTATACACGGTGTAAACCTGACACCTAGTAAATACCCCATAAATGTTGGCTGATTCATGGTTTATTGTTATGCTGTTGTTATCATTACTGTCTGTAAGAGGAGGTGGCTGTGGGTATTTTAGAAAGCAAGTAAGAACCCTATCTTTCCCTTATGAGCTTGGAACCAAATGAGGAATAAGACACAGATGATAACAGATGGTCATCTATTATATTTTATTGATACCTACTGTGTACTATGAACAAAAGCTGATGAAAAACCTTGCTCTCGCATAGCTTATATTTTAACATGAGTAAAGGGATAAACATTTAAACAGAAATAAATGCTTCTGTTTAAATGTTTAGATAAATGTCACTTTGGTCCATTTTCCTCACAAGAGCCTGGGCAGATTTTGTTTCCTTTTTCCTTTTCTTTTTTAATCTGCCTTTACAAAGTAGATTTTACCAGGCCAGTTCTCTGTGGTAATCCCTTTGATGTATCCCTATGAGCCTAAGGGGAAAAAAACATTTAAACAAAAATAAATGTTTAAATTAGTAAGTTTTGTGGTACTTTAGAACACGGCTTCCATCTGCAGGCAAGACAATCTTCCTATTTCCCCCAATGAAATCAGTCACAGCCCATTATAAACCCCCACAATCCCTATTGCTTTAGGGGTAGATGTTCCTATAATTAACCCTTTAGCAGAAGGAAGACCAGACCTGGTTGTCTTTTCCTAAATCAACTTTCAACAAAATTAACCCATTTAAAGTGTACAGATACATGAGGTTTGGGTTTTTTTTTTTTTAATTTTTTAGTTGTAATTGGACACAATACCTTATTTTGTTTATTTGTATGTGGTGCTGAGGATCCAACCCAGTGCCTCGCGTGTGCAAGGCACGCGGTCTACCACTGAGCCCCAGCCCTAGCCCCAGCCCCCAGACAGATGAGTTTTGACAAGCTAATGCATCTATGTATCCACTACCACAATCAACATGTAGAATATTTCTATTACTTCAGAAAGTTTCCTCATAATCTTTTTTGCTAAAAATCTCACTCCGCCACATACACAGGCAGCAGTGACAGATTAGTTTTGCCTCTTCTAGAATTTCTCATAAGTGTGATTGTACGGTGTATACACTTTCCTGTCTCATTACTATTACCATATTTTTAGGACAGATCCATGCTGTTTATGCATTGGTTTTTCACACGGTATTACTGAGAAGTATTTCATTGTATATGTACCCATTCACCAATAGTAAATTTCAGTTATTTCCCATTTTTGGCTACTATGAATAAAGTTGCCAGTGTGAAAGTCTCTGTGGACATGTTATTATTCTTGGGTGAATTACTAGGAGTGGAATTACTAGGTCATATTATAAACATATTCTTTACTTTATCAGAAACTGATGAACTATTCTCCAAATTGCTCATATCATATTTTGTGTCCCCCCAGTACTACAAGGAGACTTCTTATTGCTCCCCACACTTGTTAATTTTTTTGGGAGGGCAGGGTACTAGGGATTGAACTCATATGCACTTGGCCACTGAGCCACATCCCCAGCCCTATTTTATTTAAAGACAGTGTCTCACTGAGTTTCTTAGCACTTCGCTTTTGCTGAGGCTAGCTTTGGACTGGTGATCCTCCTGTCTCAGCCTTCCCAGCTGAAGATTACAGTTATGCGCCACTATGCCCAGCACTTTTCAACTTTTGGTTCTGTTGGTCTTTTTAATTTTAGCCATTGTAGTGGGTATATAGTTTTCATTGTGCTTTAATTTGCATTTCTCTGATGACTAATGATATCGAACATCTTTTCATGTACTTTTTACCATTACCATGTCAGTTGAAATATTTTAATAGATACTTTATCAGATTCACAGGAAATAAAGTCCCCGAGCTACTATAAGGCAGGCAAATACAAACTTTGTTAAATATTTAATAGTATCAACTTTGTGCATTTATAGCTTGGTTTTGAAACTAGCAGCCTCACTTTCTATCTTTCTATCCATCTGGGTGTGGTGTACAATTGCTGAGTGTGCAATTCCACTATTTTTGTCCTTAATTTCAACAGCTTACTTTTGTTCAATTAATGCAATTCTTTTATTCTGCTCCTTTCCAGATTGAAGGCCAATTTGGTTTTTGTTCAGAATTTGATCATTCCATCCATTACTTGTTGATTTAATGATGTAATTCAAGTTTATTTTCTCATTTTCTGCTGTGAGGGTTGAAGTTCACTCTTTTCCAAAATGATGGTATCTGACTTATCAGCTTATTTGCTTCTGTGACCAAAAGACCTGACAAGAACAATTAGAGGAGGAAAAGTTTATTTTGGGGCTTGTAGTTTCAGAGGTCTTAGTCCATAGACAGCAAACTCCTTTCTTTGGGGACTGAGGTAAGGCAGAATATCATGGCAGAAGAGTTTGGTGGAGGAAAGTGGCCCAGGACATGGCATCAGGAAACAGAGACCTCTCTTCACCACAGACAAAATATAAAACCCAAAGGCTTGCCCCCAATGACCCACCTCCTTTAGCCACACCCAAACCTATCTACAGTTACCACCCAGTTAATCCCTACCAGGGGATTAATGCACTGATTAGGGTAAAACTCTTATAACCCAATCATTTTTACCTCTAAAATTTCTTGCATTGTCTCACACATGAGCTTTTTGGGGACACCTCAGAGCTAAACCGTAACAATACCCTTCTTCACATTAGCAGTCTGAGACATTATTTGCTGAGGAGTGATCTGTCACACTTTGGTGACCGTGTCTTTTCAGACAATATCCATATTGGCTTCCATGATCCTGCCCAATGCAGACACCATGATTTCTTCCTGTTGAGAAGTAAACCCATTTTCTTTGAGAAAGCACACTATGGCATGGGTATCAAAGAAGAGGTTCCCTTTCTCAAGAAGAGATGAGATCTCTCCTTTTGTGCTCCAGCTGCACTCACCCAGCATACAGGCTTACTCCTGACAAGTAGGGAAGGGATAGGAGCAGTTGGACTTAGGGTAGCAGCCTGTGCAGACTTTCTTGTCAGTATTCCTAAAGACTACAGTAGAAGAGCTATTACATAGCATTTACATTGTACCAGGAATTATATATAATCTATAGATAATTTAAAGTATATGGGAGGATGTGCATGGATTATATGCAAATACGATGCCATTTTGTATAGGGCACTTGAGCATCCACAGGTTTTGGTAGCCACAGGAGTTTCTAAAATCCAATCTCTTGCTGAGCATGGTGGCACATGCCTGTAATCCCAGAGGCTCCAGAGGCTGAGACTGGAGGATTGCAAGTTCAAAAGTAGCCTCAGCAATTTAGGAGGCCCTAAGCAACTTAGTGAGACCCCGTCTTGAAATAAAACATAAAAATGCCTGGAGATGTGGCTCAGTGGTAAAGCGCCCCTGGGTTTAATCCCCTTTACCCCCCCCCCAAAAAAAAATCTCTCATGAATACTGAGGGATGATTAAACCTATAGGGTTTTGATATTCTACAAATTCAGGCATCTTGAGCATGAAGTTTCTGTATCCCTTGGGTGACTGGGAGCCAATCTCCCACAGATGCTGGGTTAGGACTTCAGTGCTCTCTATGGTTTCAGGCATCCACTGGGTCTTGAAACACATCCTCTATGGGTAAGGGGGGACTAGCAGACTGGAATGTGTGAAGAGGGCTTTCTGATAGGAGTGGTGACATTTGGTAGAGGGCCACAGTGAGCCCATGTAACCTTGCCTGCACCCTCCCTCACTTATCCCCTGGAAGTACTCCCATTGATTCAGCTCAGTAGGAAACTGCAAGACAAGGGAGCCCTCCCAAGGCACAGAGCAATACAGGGCAAGAGCGTATCTATAGAAGCAGACAGAAGACAGGCAGCACAGAGGTGTTTCCACTCTCAGGATCTATTAAACAGAGTCCCTGCCCATTCCTGTGGTCAGAATGTAAAGGACACTGTGACTAATCAGATCCAAAAGAAATGGGAGAGAGGCGATTCCCCAAGGAAGTGGTACTTGCAAACAAATACAACATATTCACTCAGAACCAAACCAAAATTCAACAAAAGAAAATCTAGAGCCAGGTATACCCTTGTAATCCCAGCAGTTTAGGAGGCAGAGGCGGGAGGATCACAGGTTCAAAGTGAGCCCAGGATGTGGCTCAGTGATTAAGCACCCCTGGGTTCAATCCCCAGCACCACACACACACACACACACACACACACACAAAGTCTAATCTTACTAGGTGTGGTGGTGAATGCCTGTAATCTCAGAGACTCAGGAGGCTGAGGCATTAGGATTACAAATTCAAGGCCTGCCTCAGCAACTTAGTGAGACTCTTAGCAATTTAATAAGACCCCTTAGCAATTTTATTTTTTGTTCTCAAAATAACTAAAAAGGACTGGTGATACGGCTCAGTGGTAAAGCACCCCAGTATCAAAAGAAAAATCTAATCTTGTCCATTTTGATATCAAAACTTCAATCTAGATTTAGCTTCTCAGTATGATGGACTTGGATGCAAACAGATAAACCCTCCTGCAAAAGACATCTATAAAACCTGAACATAATCCAAAAAGCAACTACCTGGATATACAGAGAAGAAACAGAAGTTGACAGACCTAGTGAGAGGTACAGATAAATTCCCATTTCTGTGGCTTTTTGCCTGCGGTTATGTGCAGTCCATGTAGCATGAAGAGCAATAGTAATGGCATGTGTGGAAAAACCCACAGGTTTTCTAGCATGGGGAATAAAAATAAAATAAAATAAAACCAGTGAGGAAGAAAAGTGAAGCCAGGATATCATGAATGCTGAGGAGAGTGGGAAGTTTCTAGAAGGGAGAAATGCAGAAATGGCTATTCAAACATAAGTCTACCCATATCTCTGACAGGCCCCTGGGCACAGGTGTATGAGAAAGGTTTAAAGCAGCTCACCTAAAAAATATATAAAATCTAATCTGAGACCTAAGCTACTATTCATGAAAAAGTTTTCATCTATTCTTTCCTGCTTTCAAAGGTGGGGGGAACCTCATTGGAGAAAAATAACAGAATCTAGAATCTCTACAATTTAACATGCTAATGTTGGTGACCAATCCAAACTTTCCTGTCAGATGAAGAATCAAGACAATGGAACTCATTCTCAAGAAAAAAGAAAATCAGTTAAGCCATATCCTAATATGAACCCAAGTTAGAACTCACAGTCAGGATTTCAAAGTGGATAGTACAATTATCGTCAATTT
Organism: Marmota marmota marmota; assembly: GCF_001458135.2. Lineage (NCBI taxonomy): Eukaryota > Metazoa > Chordata > Mammalia > Rodentia > Sciuridae > Marmota > Marmota marmota. The sequence goes on along the minus strand of NW_026000016.1, from coordinate 6,146,572 downwards.
CAAAACAAGAAACATGTTTTCAACAATAAAAACCTCAGCAGACAATCAGGGAATCTCATCAAAAACATAGAAAAAAAATTTAACAAACTAAATGGGAATTTTGGAATAAAAATACAATTTCTGGAGTAAAAATTTCACATTGTAGACCACAAATGAACACAACAGAGGGAAGACTAAATTAATTGCAAGTTAAGTCAATAAAAATTATCAATGATGAATAATAGAAAAAAAAAATTAACCTTTGAGCAGAAACTTCAGAACTTGTTACAGGATTTCAAATGAGCCAACACTTATGCAACTGGAATTCAGAAGAAGAAGGAGAGGATGAGTAGAAGAAAAGTTGAAATAAAGGCCAAATTTTTCCAAACTTTGGTTGAAGATAGAACTTTGCAGATACAAAGTGATAAGCAAACACCAACACAAAAATATATATCTGATGCACATTGTTGAAAAAAGTATTTGTTTATTATTTGGACTAGAGATTGAACCCAGGGTTTCTTTACTGCTGAACCACATTCTCAATCATTTTTACTTAATATTTTGAGACATGGTCTCACTAAGTTGCTAAGAGCCTTGCTAAGTTGCTGAAGCTGGCTTTGAGCTTTTGATCCTCTTGTCTCAGCCTCCCAAGATGCTGAGATTATAGGTGTGCACCAACTCACCTGGCTGGAAAAAAAAAATTATTTTAGAGAGTATTTTGAAAGCAGCAAGGAAGAAATTAACTGCTGACTTCTCATTAGAAACTATGGAGATCAGGGGAAAATGGATGAATCTCTTTAAAGTGTTGAAAGACACAATTTTTAATACTGAATCCAATGTGACAGCAGTGGTTGCTGGTGCCCTGAGGTGAGCAGAAGGGAACAACTACAAAGGGACAGGAGGAAACTTTTTTAGAGTGAATCATTCTGTATCTTAATTGTGATTATGATTTTAAGTTTGAATATAATTAATGAAATTCATTAGACCAAGTTCTTTTTAAAAATTTTTTTTCAGTTGTAGATGGACACAATTCCTTTATTTTTTAAATTTATTTTTATGTGGTGGTGAAGATCGAACCCAGTGCCTCACATGTGCTAGGTGAGTGCTCTACCACTGAGCCACAACCCCAGCCCCCAAGTTCTTAAAATGGATGTTTTATATGTAAATAATTTTTTATGTTACAATCTACAGAAGAATGGAAAATAAAATAAACCTGCAACAGATCATCCAGTTAAAAGCTTTCTCTCCTCAGCATTTTGATTCAGTCTATGAAATCTGCATTGAAGATAGGGAAATGGTGTCTCTGTCTCTGTCTCTGTCTCTGTCTCTCTCTCTCACACACACACACACACACACACACACACACACTCACCTCCCTCCCTCTACTGGAGATCAAACTAAGAACCTTGCACATGCTAGGTAAGTATGCTATACCTCTAAGCTGCCTCCCAAGCTGTCCCTGCCCTTTTTTTTTTCCATACCGGGGCTCAGGGGCACTCAGCCACTGAGCCACATCCCCAGCCCTATTTTGTATTTTATTTAGAGACAGAGTCTCACTGAGTTGCTTAGCACCTCACTGTAGCTGAGGCTGGCTTTGAACTCATGATCCTCTTGTCTCAGCCTCCCAAGCCCCTGGGATTACAGGCATGTACCACCACACCCGATCCTCAGCCCTTTCTTAAATTTTATTTTGAGACAGGATCTCACTAAGTTGCCCTGGCTCATCTCAAACTTCTGATTCTCCTGCCTTGGTCTCCTCAACATCTGGGATTATCAGTGTGTGCCACCACATCTGGTCAATGGTTTCTTTATTATATCTGGCAGCCATGTACAACAGAGCCATGAGCCCCCACCATGCCCTACTGCCATGATGTTCTGCTTTATCTTGGGCCTTGAACAATGTAGTTGTCCCACTGTGAACTAAAACCTCTGAAACTGTGATCCAAAATAAACTCTTTTTCCTCTAAGCTATTCTTATCAAGTATTTTGGTCACAGGGATGAAAACCTTACTAACACAATCACACTTTAGGTCACAAAGAAAACCTTGGTAAATTGCAAAATAGTAGATATAGCATAGGCAACATTCTCTGATCTCTCTGCAATAAGATGATACATTAACTTTTAAAATCAGATAAAAATTCCCTTCCACCTGAAAGTTTAAAAAAATTTATATTAAGTGATTTTTTTTGAAACTTTTTCTTTTTTTTTTTTTTTCAGTGCTGGGGATCAAACATAGGGCCTTGGGCATGCTAGACAAGTACTTTACCACTGAGCTGCATCCCTGGTCCTTGAATTTTAATTTTTTAGAAGTCCCTTAACCCCTAGATGGAAAAATAATATTAGCTGGGCGTGGTGGCATATCCTGTAATCCCAGAGGCTTGGGAGGCTGAGGCAGGAGGATTGTGAGTTCAAAAGCCAGCCTCAGCAGTTTAGTGAGGCACTGAGCAACTCAAAGAGATCCTGTCTCTAAATAAAATTTTACAAAAGGCTGGGGATGTACCTCAGTGGTTAATTGCCCCTGGGTTCAAACCCTGGTACCAAATAATAATAATAATAACCTAAATCACAGCATTTCTAAAAATGACAATAACAAAAACAGTAAATATCCTGCATATCATAATCTATGAGACAGTACTAAAATAACACTCAGTGGAAAGTTCATAGGTTTAAATATTTAAATAAGAAAAAATCAATCAAACAAGCATCTAGTGTAAAAAAGGAACAAGAAAACAAAGTGAAGGAGAGTAGAAAGACTAAGTTAATGAAAACAAAACCAGAAATTTCTAGCTTATTGAGTTAGAAAAAAAATAAGGAAGTAAGTAAGCTGGATATTTGAATACAAAACAATGAAATAGAAAAGTACTAGCTAACATAATGATAAAGTAAAAAAAGTAGAAAATGCAAATATATAAAATAAAAAACAGAATAAAATAACCACAAAGTTATGTTAGATTAAAATAATCATGGGCTGGAGATATAGCTCAGTTGGTAGAGTACTTGCCTCACATGCTTAAGGGCCTGGATTCAAACCCCAACACCACACACACAAAAAAAAATCATAATAAATATTTTGCTTAACTTTATTATAAAGTAAATTTGAGAACTTGGATGAAACAGATAATTTTCTTAGAAAATATAACATCAAAATTTACCTCCAGAAAAGAAAGAAAAACAAAACAGACTGATTTTCATATATAAAAAGAGAAAAAGTTGTCTGAGTCCCCTGAGATATGCCCATCTGGTTTCAAAGGGAAATTCTAAGAAATCTTTAAAAAGCAGGTAGTATGCAATTCTGCTTAAATTGTTCCAAAGCTTAGAAAAGAGGGCTAGCTCTGAAATTATTTATTTTTATTTTTTTAAAGAGAGAGAGAGAATTTTTTTAATATTTATTTTTTAGTTTTCGGCGGACACAACATCTTTGTTTGAATGTGGTGCTGAGGATCCAACCCTGGCCGCACGCATGCCAGGCGAGCGTGCTACTGCTTGAGCCACATCCCCAGCCCTCTGGAATTATTTTCTGAAATATAACATTGGTTTCCAAACCTGAGATGGTATACTTTAACAAATAAAATTACAAATCAATCTCATTTATTAATGCAAAAATCATTTTTAAAAACTCAAAAATTAAATGTGAACTATTTGGGGATGATTTTGTGGTCGCTATTTATAAAATGCAGCCTGATTTAAAATTTTTATTCTGGACCAGTTACCTTAAGTGAACCTTGGGCACTGGGTCCAGACATAATTGATGGCCACATTTCTCTACCAAATGAGTGACCTACCACCAAGCCCTTAATGAAACTGCTCAGGGAGTGCATTCCCTTACAGATTGGTTCTTCACCAGGCATCATAAAGCCCCTCGCTCCTCCTATTGCCATTTCTCCTTAGGTATCAGATAACTCAAGATAGTTCTGGCATCTTCTCACAAAACTGGCTGATTTCTAGTCCTCATTCATCAGTTTTCTTCTCTGACAGCCTACTTGGACAGACTAAATTTCCAATTTTCTATCATATGTGATCTTGGCTTTCTGTTACTATACCATCATGCCTGAGATAATCACTTGGGGTTTATTTTGGCTTACAGTTTTGGAGGTTTCAGACCAAGATTGATTGGCCCCATTGTTTGGGGACCTGTGTTAAAGGAGCACATCACAGCTGGAACAAAACCATCATCATGAACTAGGGAGCAAAAAGAGAAAGAGGAGGTGGGCTGGAGACTGACAATTTCCTTCAAGGGCACAGATCCACATTATAACAAGCATCCTGTGAAACCGTTCCAGGTAACATATTTGTATTTTAATTGTGAGTTCCCTTAGCTTTTTTTTGGGGGGGGGGATTACCAGAGATTGAACTCAGGGGCACTCAACCACTGAGCCACATCCCCAGCCCTATTTTTGTATTTTATTTAGAGACCGGGTCTCACTGAATCGCTTAGCACTCACTTTTGCTAAGGCCGGCTTTGAACTCGGGATCATCTTGCCTCAGCCTCCTGAGCCTCTGGGATTACAGGTGTAGGCCACTGTTCTGGCTTCCTTTGGCTTTCAACTCTATTAAATGATTCAGACATTTAGGGTATTATGACCTAATAAAAGGGAGGACATTTAAGGGGTTAGCAAGCATTTGATGTCTCCCGTATTACACAAGCATAAGTGACTTCCTCCCACTTTAACAGGCAGTCTAGCCTGTCAACACTGGGACTCAGATCCATCCAGTCTCTGGCCTTTCTGCCACTAGTTAGTTGTGCTATTTGTAATATCAGCATATTCTTAGAAGCACCTCATCTGAATCGTGACTACCAGGTTCTCAGATCATACCTGCCCATCCAGTATTTCAGGGATTTCTCCCCTTTTCAGCTATACCTGATTGAGCAAGCACTTGTGATCCTTGGTCTCAGTGCCAGGAATGACTGTGTACCCCACAGTCCTCTCACCGCCCTACACCCCTGTGTAAGGTGTCCCATGGGTGATAAATGGAACCCAGAAGGTACAGCAGACAATCACTGCTTCGGAAGAAACTTCCTCAAGCAGTTCTGTTTCAGGCTACTTTAGTTCTCCGGCTAGGTCTCAGCTTCACCACTGACCCCTCAGGCACCTGGTCAGCTCCTCCAGATAGTCTCAGAGCTTCTGTCTTCTATGGACAAGTATGGAAGGTGTTTGGATGCTCACCACCAGAGGATGTTTGGATTTTTCAGTGGTTGGTTTCAAATTATCTTGTTCATCTTCCTTCTCACCAGGTCTGTGGCCTGTTTATCATATAGCTCAGAGGCAAAGGGTAACTTGTGTTAAAAGCAGGAAGGGGTAATTGGAAGGACATGATTTCCTGGGGAAATTTCAGAGGGGAAAAAAATTGCTTTATAGATAGAAACAAAGTAGGAAGCAAGAAATTGGGGAGATTTTGTTATAGAGCTAACTCTGACCTCTCCCTAGAAGCCAGCTTCACCAGGATTAAAGGAGAGAGGGTGTGATCTCAATCACTTCAGATGGCTCACAGAGGGCATGCTCAGACCTGCATGGCTTCCCTTGCCTGGGCTTGGCAGGTCACAGCAGTTACTGCTACTTGGACAGAAGGAGAGAGGCATGCAAAATTTAAAGAAACAGGAGATGGTCCTAGAAGTTCAGTTTTTCAAAATCGGAGCTAGACATAAAGTAGAGTTATAATCTGATAGAACTATCTAGGGCTATGCTGGAGGCATATTTCATTTTTAAAACAACAGGAGACTTGCTTTGTTTCTGAGTTCTATATAGTCAAGGCTCAAACCACTTTTGTAACAAAATCCAAAGATAAACCTTAAGGTTGGACCTATATTATATGCTCTACTTGTCCACATCTCATCAATACATTTGATTGATGTTGATCAGAATTTAAGTCATAAGAACAAATATGACTAAAATGGATTTCATGCCATTGGAACATTGCAGGTCTGATTCACAAACACAAGTGTTTTCTGAGGGATAAAACTTATCTCCATAGAAATGTCTACGAAGAGTTGGCATCCTTGGCCTGATTTGTGAATGATTCTTCATCTTAAACAAAATGCTGGTGTTGGGGCTCCCTACTCTGATAGGCATGAGAGCCTGACCCCTGAAGTTGGGCAGAAGCAGAGGTTCCAAACCATGACCCAGTCAGTTGCAGGGGTCAAGGCAAGTCAGATGATACAGCCTGTGGGGGAGCCCTCAAAGGCAGACCTCATGCCCCTAGGATAGAATCAGAAGCCTCAGCGGGCTCCTGGGAGACTGGTGAAATAAAAGGGACTGAGATGTGAAATAAAAGGGACTGAGATGTGGAATAAAAGGGACTGAGGGCCAAGTACAGTGACAAACACTATAATCCCAGGAACTAAATAAACTAAGGCAGGTCACAGTTCAAGGGGCAGGCAAGTTAAAGGACAGCCCCAGCAGCTTAGTGAGACCCTTTCTCAAAATAAAAAATAAAATGGGCTGGGGATATAGCTCAGCATTTGAGTGCCCCTGGGTTCAATCTGCTGTACCACAGGATCAAGGGACTTTGTGTGGAAGTGGAACAGGAAGGCCGTCAAAGCCAAATGCAGAAGTGTCAGTCTCTGCATGGCTACCTACCTCTCATTCTTCTGAACCAGGAGGGCACTGATTTTTGCCTCAGTGTCTACACATTTCCTCTAGGACTCATGAGTAAATCTCATTTTTTAAAGTCAATACTGATGTTTCATTCCCCTTGGCAGTGATTTATCTAGGGGTGTCCCTATGGCCACGTCTGTCCATGGGGAAGGAAAGTGAACTCTAAGAAACATTTTCTTGTTCATAAAAAGTGAAGGAACGATTCTTTTTTTCCTTTTTCCTACCAGTGTTGCCATATCTGGATGTGAAGTTTGGACCTACAACAACCACTATCTTGTAAAGATGAGGAAAAACTCATTTGCCATGAGGCTGAAAGAGAAAAAAGATGGAAAGTATGGGGCCCCTGATGGCCATGCAGCGCTACTGAATAGACACCCCAAAGCTGTCCTCCTCTTGGTAGGTGGGGAGCCGACTCCCTAATTGTTTCAGACGGTTAAATTGGGGATTTCTCTTACTTGCATCCAAAACCATCATAAACTGATGCATAAAGACAGGAAAGGGAAAGGGAGGAAGGGAGGAAGGAGGGAGGAAGGGAGAAAGGGAAAGGGAGGAGGCATCTTTGTAGAAACATTTGTAATAGTCCCAACTGCTTAAGTAGATGTTTTAGTCCAGTATCATGGGAAACGTAAGCCTGATATTCACTGAACTTTTTTACCTCTTTCAGAGATGTCTCCCATAGAATCAAGTATAAATAAGCATGAATAGAATAAATACCTTCTCAGAAGATTTTTCCTTGTCAATCAATCAATAGCTCTCTATTGGTCAAATAGTCAATGTACAGGCTGCAAGGCAACAGCAAAACAAGAATCATTCCCTCTGAAAAGATGTTTTTCCCATTGTTTTCAGCACCAATCCACAGAAAGAATCAAGGAACTTCAAGGCTCACAGGGCTCTCATAGTTTATTTAAAGGCTTTCTATTTCTCACATCCTGAAACCCAAGCAGGGAAGTTGTCCTAGGGGGTGGGGGTGTAGCTCAGTGCTAAAGCACATGCTTAGAGTGAATAGGACCCCAACTTCAATTCCCAGCACCACAAACATATCAATAAACAAACAAACAAATAGATAAAGTAACAAATAAAACCTTACAGTCCAGAGAAATAGAAGGCATCTTGAAATCACCATTCCAACTTTCCACTTATGTGGGACAATTCCACAAGATCATCTAACTTAGAACCAGAACCTAGCTCTTTTTTTTTTTGTAATTTTTAAATTTGTTCTTTTTGGTTACACATGACAGTAGAATGTATTTTGACATATTAGACATATATGGAGTATAGCTTCTTATGGTTTTACATGATGTAGAATTACACTGGTCGTGTATTCATAAATGAACACAAGAAACTTATGTCTGATTCATTCTACTGTATTTCCTGTTCCATCCCCCTCCCTTCCCTTCTTTTCATTTTGTCTAAAACTATGAACTTCTGTTCTTCCCCCTCCCCTACCTTATTGTGTTTTAGCATTCCACATTTCAGAGAGAACATTTAGCCTTTGTTTTGGAGGGAATTGGCTTATTTCACTTAGCATGATAGTCTCCAGTTCCATCAATTTACTTGCAAATGCCATAATTTCATTCTTCTTTAAGGCTGACACAATATTCCATTGTGTATATATATGACATTTTCCTTATCCATTAATCTGTTGAAGGGCATCTAGGTTGGTTCTATAGGTTAGCTATTGTAAATTGAGCTGCTATAAACATTGATGTAGCAGCATCACTATAGTATGCTGATTTTAAGTCCTTTGAGTATGTGCTGAGGAGTGGGATAACTGGGTCAAATATTGGTTCCATTCTAAGTTTTCTGAGGAATCTCCACACTCCTTTCCAGAGTGGTTGCACCAATATGTAGTCCCACCAGCAAAGTATGAGTATACCTTTTCCCCCATATCCTAACCAACATTTATTGTTACATGTATTCTTGATAATTGCCATTCTGACTGGAGTGAGATGGAATTTCAGTGTAGTTTTAATTTTCATATCTCTAATTGCTAGAGATGTTGAATATGTTTTCATATATTTGTTGACCATTCGTATTTCTTCTTCTGTGAAGTGTCTTTTCAGTTCCTTTGCCCATTTATTGATTGGGTTATTTGGTTTTATTTGGTGTTATGTTTTTTGAGTTTTTTTATATATCCTAGAAATTAATGCAAAGGTTTTCTCCAATTCTGTAGGCTCTCTCTTCACATTATTGTTTCCTTTGCTGTGAAGAAGGTTTTTAGTCTGATACCATCCCATTTATTGATTCTTGAATTTACTTCTTGTGCTGTAGGAGTCTTGTTGAGGAATTCAGTTCCTAAACTGATATGATGGAGATTTGGGCCTATTTTTCTTCTAGTAGGTGCAAGGTCTCTGATCTAATGCCTAGGTCCTTGATCCACTTAAAGTTGAGTTTTGTACAGGGTGAGAGATAGGGGTCTAATTTCATTTTATTACATATAGCTTTTCAGTTTTCCCAGAACCATTGTTGAAGAGGCTATCTTTTCTCCAGTGTATGTTTATGACAACTTTGCCTAGTATGAGATAACTGTATTATGTGGGTTTGTCTCTGTGTCTTCTATTCTGTATCATTGGTCTACATGTCTGTTTTTTGTGTCACTACCATGCCGTTTTTGTTACTATGGTTCTGTAGTATAATTTAAGGTCTGGTATTGTGATGCTTCCTGCTTCACTTTTCTCACTGAGTATTACTTTGGCTACTCTGGGTCTCTTATTTTTCCAAATGAGTTTTATGATTGCTTTTTCTATTTCTATGAAGAACATCATTGGAATTTTAATATGAGTTACATTAAATCTATGTAGAACTTTTGGTAGGAGGGCCATTTTGACAATTTTGCCTATCCAAGACCATGGGAGATCTTTCCAAATTTTAAAGTCTTTCTTTAGTGTTCTATAATTTTCATTGTAGGGGTCTTTCACCTCTTTTGTTGAATTGGCTCCCCAATTTTTTTTTAGGCTATTGTGAATTGGATAGTTTTTCTAATTTCTTTTTCAGTTGATTCATCACTGATGCCTAGGATCCCAATTGATTTATGGGTGTTAATTTAATATCCTGCTACTTTTCTGAATTTATTTATGAGTTATAGAAGTTTTCTGGTGGAGTTTTTTAAGTATTCTAAATATAGAATCATGTCATTAGCAAATAAAGATAGTTTGAATTCTTCTTTTCCTATTTGTATATGTTTAATTTCTTTCTTCAGTCTAATTGCTCTGGCTAGAGTTTCAAAGACTATTGTTTTGTTGTTGTTGTTACATAAAGCTTTCTTTTTATTTATTTATTTATCTTTATTTGTTCTAATTAGTTCTACATGACAGTATAAAGCATTTTGATACATCATACAAAAATGGAGTATAACTTTTCATTCATCCTGTTGTATATGATGTCGAGTTACACTTCCTTGATCACTATCCTTCAGTGACAACTCATGATATTAATGTATTTATCTAATTCATTTTTTCTTTTACATTGCTTACATATTTTAATATGATCAAGAATAGTTTTCTGAAGTTAATATACATCACTGTATTTATTAATGAAATATTGAAGAAATGTTCACTATTACCCTTATTCAACATTATTTTGGGTGTCCCAGACAAGGGCTATATTAAATAGAAGTGGTGAAAGAGGGCATCCTTGTCTTGGCCCAGTATTTATTTATTTATATATTTATTTATATAGTGGTGCTAGGGATTGAACCCAGGGCTTTGTGCATGTGAGGCAAGCACTCTACCAACTGAGCTGTATCCCTAGCCCTTGGTCCAGTTTTTAGAGGCAGAACCTAGGTCTTCTGAGGTCAATCTGGTATTCTTGTTCATTTCATTTGCTGAAAATTTTTTTAAAAGAGTCAAAATAAAGCAAATCTTCAGGAGGAAAAAAGTTCTACTTTTGTTGGTCCCCCTATCTATATTTTGGATGTATTAAGCCTGTTGTTGTTGTTGTTTTGTTTTGTTTTTTTAAGCTTGTGTAGTTTTAACAATAAGTGTTGGCGAGGATGTGGGGAAAAAGGCACACTCATACATTGCTGGTGGGACTGCAAATTGGTGCAGCCAATATGGAAAGCAATATGGATATTCCTTAGAAATGGGAATGGAACCACCATTTGACCCAGCTATTCCTCTCCTCGGTCTATATCCAAAGGACTTAAGAACAGCACACTACAGGGACACAGACACATCAATGCTTATAGCAGCACAATTCACAATAGCTAAACTGTGGAACCAACCTAGATGCCCTTCAGTGGATGAATGGATTTTTAAAATGTGGCATATATACATAATAGAATATTACTCAGCAATAAAAGAGAATAAAATCATGGCATTTGCAGGTAAATGGATGGCACTGGAGAAGATAATGCTAAGTGAAGTTAGCCAATCCCAAAAAACCAAATGCCAAATGTTTTCTCTGATATAAGGTGACTGATTCATAGTGGGGTTGGGAGGGGGAGCACGGGAGGAATAGATGCACTCTAGATAGGGCAGAGGGGTGAGAGGGGAAGGGAGGGGGCATGGCGTTAGAAATGATGGTGGAATGTGATGAACATCATTATCCAAAGTACATGTATGAAAACATGAATTGGTGTGAACATACTATTTTTTTAAAGAATTTGATTTTTTATTTAAATATTTTATTAGGTGTTGATAGACCTTTATTTATTTATATGTGGTGGTGAGAATCAAACCCAGTGCCTCACACATGCTAGGCAAGCGCTCTGCTACTGAGCCACAACCCCAGTCTTAGTGTGAGCATACTTTATATAATAACAGAGATATGAAAAATTGTGCTTTATATGTGTAATAAGAATTGTAATTCATTCCACTATCATGTATTTAAAAATAAAATCAATTGTGTAGTTTTAACAAACATTGTTAATCATATTGCCATTGGAGTGTACCACCACACCCAACTAATATGTCTTATTTCTATAATCAAATAGTTTCTGACTGACACCCCTATTCCTCTTATACCTTTACTCATCTCTGTGCTTTTAGTTGCTTCAAGTTCCAGGCTCCTGCAGCTGCAAGTGCTAAGCCTTTGAAGCAGGGTTCCTACACATTTGGGAAGTCTAGTGAAGCCTATGGACTCCTTTCTCAGTGTTTTCAAGTATAAAAACAAAAAGCATAGGATACAAGCCTGGTGTGTAGCACTCGTCTGTAGTCCCAACTACTTGGGCGGCTGAAGTGGGAGGATCACTTGAGCCCAGAAGTTAAGGTTGGGCAGCTTAAAATAAAAGTATAATGTTACAAAATAAACCCAAAACGTGGAAATACATTTATGAAAATATTTGAGTTGTTATAAATAATAAGATCTAACCACAGGCTTAATGACTACCATAATTTCCAATGAGTGTAAATGGCAATTAGGTATATCTGCAACAACTGCCATTTGCTATGAAAACACTTGTGATTTCTGTTGGTAACAAGGTCACAGATATTGCCATTACCACTGTGGTTTGCTGTCTGTATTCATAATTGAAGCAAAAGTTAAATTTTAGTTAGAAGCTATTAAAAAATAAAAATAGGAGATTTTTCCATCCAACTTTATGGCTTCCTTAATTTCTATCCATAGACCTTCTTAGTCCATTCTTGCTGCTATAACAAAATACCTTAGACTGGGCTATTTATAAACAGTATATATTTATTGATCAACAGTTATAGAGGCTGGCAAGTCCAAACTCTGTATTTTGGTTGTATTAAGGCTGCTTCCAAGGTGGCACTTCAAACACAGCTTCCTCCAGAGGGGAAGAATGCTGTGTTCTTATGTGACAAAAGTGACATATTTGCCTCATGCCCTTTTATAAGGTCACTAATCGGCTCACTTAATACTACCACACTGATCATCAGATGAATTTGTATTAGAGAAATATGGACCACAGCACTTCCCAAGCATGACACAGACCCTAGGTTAAGAAGCTCTGTGAGTCTTCCTTTCCTGCCCTTCCATTCTAGCAAGATAGCATTAATCCACTCATGAGGGTAGAGCCCCCACGACCTATTGGAAAATAATACTGATATGTTTATAATATCACCTTTGCCCCAGGTTGTGAATGCAGCTGATCAAATTAGGGAAGACCTCCACGATAAAAAGGGATTTCAGTAGCAAAATTTTGTCCTGCATCATTGGGAGAATAAATCATTCATTTCCCTAGGGTACCAAAACAGAACCATCACTCCCCTTCCCTCCTGTTGCCAGTGCTAGCAGAACTTCTTCAGTAAGACTGACAGGTCAAACACTTGTGGTTATAAGTGGCAGATCCTTCTATTTTCCTTTAGAATAAAAAATATACATGAAGTCACAAGGTTTTGGTAGAGGAGACATGAGTAGATGAAAGATTTGAACACCTATTTGAGAGCTAGGCAAAAGCTGATGGAGGACCGATAGCTAATATGGCTGTGAAAGAAGTTATGTCTGGTTAACAGTTTGGTTTGCAGGGGGACACTGAAGAGAGCACCAGTTCTTCTCATTGGACCTCTGAAAGGCTCAAGAACTGAAGACAATGAGATGGGAGGAGGAATCAGATTGTAACCCATGTGATTCTCACCCACTCACCAGCGTCATCACCCTAAACGTCAAGGAAATGGAACTCTATTTGTTGGAGAAGATAATTAGAGAGAAAGCAAAGGTGGACCTTGAATTTGAACACAGGAATGTTAAGTGAAATTCTTTTTAAGTTGACTCCTTTCTTTCTTAATCTGCTTTCAGAATACCAGCAACATATCCTTTGCACCCCCTGGAAAGGGTGACAAGGGACTGAAGTATTCTTCTCTTGATAAGCTGAACAAACTCTAGGTGCTGAATTTGGGAGTGTCTCCAATGAAGAAACCACCTGATCATCTGGTAGGAAACTTTTCAGTTGACAAGTTTCACCACCATATAAAGAGCTTCTGAATAACTTTTGAGTCCCTCACTCTTCAGTATAAATGGATGGATGGGCAAGGAGAACATCTAAATCTCCCATGTGAGTTTTTAAGGATTTAAATTTACCTACTATACAGTATTTCTTAAGAATTAAGGATTTTCTTCCCAAATCAATAGAATAAATGAAAAAGAAAAATGACATGTGACTCAGGGAATAGGATCCAACATAAGAAGGCTGTAAGAAGTCAATTTAATTTCTATGAGGTCAGCTTTGTCCAGGCCAGTATAGTCTAAAATAGGAGACTGAAAAGTTCTGAGAGGGAGATTTCCCACTGTGTTGGGGTGAAAAGCGTGGAAGGAATGGAATAAACAGATTAACGATTTACCTGACCATGTGGAAAATAATACTGAAATGTTTATAACATCTTAGATGAAATGTCATGGGCCAAGGCTGGGGTTGTGGCTCAGCAGCAGAGCACTCGCCTAGCACGTGCGAGGCCCTGGGTCCGATCCTCAGCACCACATAAAAATATAAATAAATAAAATAAAGGTATGTGTCAACTACAACTAAAAAATATTTTAAAAAGGAAATGTCATGAGCCTTTTTATATTACTATAACAAAATGCCTGACTGGACAGTTTCGTAGAAAAGAGGGTTTTGTTTGGCATATGGTTGTAGGAGTTGAACCCAGCAAGCACTCTACTACAGAGCTACAGCCCCAGCCCTTTAATTTTTTTTTTTTTTGAAGCAGCTAAGCTGCCCAAGCGAGCCTCAAAGTTGTGATCCTCCTGCCTCAGCCACTGAGTAGCTGGGATTTTGGCATGCACTATCATATCTGGCCAGAAAAGAAGTTTATTTGGTATATGGTTTTGGAAGCTGAAAGTCCAAGTGCCATCTGTTTAGTCTCTGGTGAGTGTAGTTTGGTTACATCTCAAAATAGTGGAGGAGCAGGAAGGAATTGCCTTTAGGCAGAAGGTGCACATGTGTGAACCAGGAGGCAGAAGACTGTGGAGGGACCAGGTTCACTCTTTTTCTAACAACCCACTTAGGGGAGCTAATCTGCTCCTGGGATTAATCCAGAGCTGACCCACTCCAGGGAGACAACATTAATCCATTAGTGAGGGTGGAGCTCCCATGACCTAATTACCTCCTGCTAGGCCCCACTTTCAAAGTTCCACCACCTCCCCACAACCCACACTGGGGAGAAGCAAGCTTCCAACATGTGACGCTTTCAGGGGTGAGCCACATCCAAACCATAGCAAAGCTTGTGGATCAAATTAAAATTAAGTTTATTTTTAAAAACATAACGGAAAATAGACCAAAGAAAAAAGTGATTTTTCTTTCCAGGGAAAAAATGGAAAATCTATAAGCATAGTTATAGCACATTACATGGCTCAGTATCGAACCATATTTTTAAGTCCTAATAATGCTAACCCTATTAATATTAAGATAAAACTACATGGGTGCTACAGTTTGGATGTAGATTGTCTCCCAAAGGCCTGTGTGTCAAAAGCTTGGTCCCAAGGATGACACCAGGGAGGTTGTAGAACCTTACAGGTGGGTCCTAGTGGGAGATCTTTAGGTCAGTGGAGGTGTGCCCTGGAAGAGGTAGAGGGACCCTAAACAATTCTTCTTGCTCTTTTATTTCCTGGCCATAAAGCAAGTGGGTTTGCTCCCCTAGGTGCTTCTGCTGGATGAGCTGCTTCACCATAGGCTTAAAAGTAACAGTGCCAGATAATCATGGGCCCAAACCTCCAAAACTGTAAGCCAAAATAAATCTTGCCTCTTTCTAAGTTGATTGCTTAGGTATTTGTTGGAGTAATGAAAAGCTAGCTAACACAATGGGGAAGAAGAAAGAGGAGTGTGTTTAATAGTTAAATGCTCAGCAATCAGAATCAGAAGTCAACAGAAAATGTCCAAGCTTGATTAAATTTAACAATAGGATAAATACACCATTTAGAAACATGAAGCTATGAACTAGAAGACAGGATGGCAAAACAATAGTCAACAAATTTCCATAGCCTAAAAGAAAGATATGGCCTTGGCATCTTTGTTAATTAATGCAATGATCTGCTTATTAAACTGTGTTTGTATTTTTTGAGAATACGGCTGATTCTGGATGAGGGATACAGATCTGAATTTAAATTTCCTATCTACCCAAAGAATAGATTTGTTTTGTTTTGGTATTGGGATTGAACCCAGGGGCATTTTACACTGAATTTTATCCCCACTCCTGTTATGGGGAGAGGGGTACTGGGGATTGAACTCAGGATCCCTCAACCACTGAACCACATCCCCAGCCCTATTTTGTATTTTATTCAGAGACAGGGTGTCATGGAGTTGCTTAGCACCTTGCTTTTTCTGAAGCTGGCTTTGAACTCGAGATCCTCCTGTCTCGGCCTCCTGTGCCGCTGGGGTTTACAGGTATGCACCATCGCACCCGGCCCCACTCCTTTTTAACTCTTAAAAAAAAATTTTTTTTTAAATCTGCTGTTGTTTATTTAGTTAGTTAGTTAGTTTTTGTGGTGCTGAGGATCAAATCTAGGGCTTCATACATGTCAGGCGTGTGCTCTACTACTAAGCCACATCCCCAGCCCCCGAACTCCTTTTTATTTTGAGACAGGGTTTTACTAAGTTTGTGAGGGTTCTTGCTAAATTGTTGAGGCTGAGCTTGAATTTGTGATTCTCTTGCCTCTGGCTACAGAGGTAACAGGCATGTGCCACTGTGTTCAGCAAAATGGTAATTTTTTTAATATTTATTTTTTAGTTGTAGTTGGACATAATACCTTTATTTTATTTATTTATTTTTATGTGGTGCTGAGGATCAAACCCACGGCCTTGCACATGCTAGGTGAGCGCTCTACTGCTGAGCCACCTCTTTTCCCCCAGGGGATATCCATTGAGGCATTGTTGATTGCCATTGGAAATATTAAGCAATATGAGGGTAAAAAGTAGCAACTGCTTTTGTTACCTATATTATTTAATATGTTTAAATGATCCTGCAAGTCTGATGTCAGTCTCTATGGTTTATATATGAACAAACTCAAGTTCAAAAATATTGATCAACTCTCAAGTTCACCCAGTCAGTAACCAGTCTAGGCCTGACTGTCTAGTTCTCCTATAAACACTGTGAAGATATTTTGAAATAGAGAAAACTGTGTAAGTAATAAAAATTAAAACAGGCTTATCATTTTTGTTTTTGCTTTCTTTTCCCCCAGGCAACATGAAAAAGAAATAGCTAGGAACCTCAGGCCTAATTCCCAAATCTGTCCCCCGAATGGGTTTGTACAAACAGCAAGACCTAAAATTAATCTGATAAATAACAGCACGATGGGATAGGGGTGGGAAGTACCCTGGCCTTATAAAATGATACTCTTCTCTGTTCCAGGAACATTACACATATCATGTCATCTCTATCAAGGGCAGGCATTATTATATTCAGTTCATAAATAAGGAAATGAGAAAGTTCATTTCCCTGAAGTCATAGTGTGGCTGAACTTGGATTTGAAGTCACCTTGTCTGTGAATCTAAGGCTTGGGCTTTCCGTTTAGTTTTAGTGTGCACATGTGCATGCTTAAGGGCCCATATTTACACTTGCATGAGTGTGTGCACTTGTGTGCCCACCTATGTGTGTTTTCCAATTTCATGACTTTGGAAACATTCTTGTGTCAATTCAGAATAAAGAGCGTAAGAAAATAGTTTTCTGCTTAAAAAAAAAAATAGGATGACAAATCAGAGACCAAATTCTCATCGCCAAATCTTTGGCCCAACATGAACAGCTCTACCACATACCACCACCCACTCTCCAGCATCCCAGAAACCCTGAGCTCATTACCACAGATGCGTGAGGCAGAGGACAGAACCCTAACCCAGGCCAGGAAAGAAACCACTCCTGCGCAGATCCCCAGTAGGGAGACGGCTGCCTCCATCCAACTAACTTTTTAAAAAATGAATCAGAGTTTCAGATGAAGCTCCTATAAAACTGTGGGCCACTCAGAGACTGCAAATTGCTAACAGATGTCTTTTTGGTTACAGTACAGTCACATTCCTGCCAAGGATAAAAATGAAAGGTTAGGAAACATAGATCATGTTATTATCATGGAAGAAAAACCAGCCAATTAAACATTTTTTTTCAGGTATATGAGACATGGATTTTGAAATCTCCAGCAAAAGAACCATATTTTTTTTTATAGCTAAAGAAGGACTTAGCTATTAGAGGTAAAGTCCTATTCATCTGAATTTTAAAATGGATTATATATATACATTTATAATTTATCAGGGCAGGAGCATTGTAAACTTGATTTAAATATGCTATAGTGCACTCGAATGTATTTTATTACTAAAATATCATCAGAGTCTAAACCATTTACTTACTTGTTCTTATTTTATAATCATTTACCATGAATTATAGAATTTCAGCTAAAAGGAAATTTGTATGTGTATGCACGTGCATGTAGTCTATAATTTTTGCTTTTGTGGATAATGAGTGGGGCTTTACATTGTATATTTTTACTAATCAGACTTAGGGTGTTGTTATCATACGGTTTCTATATCAAGTGTACTTACTATCATGGTTAAACACACCTAAAAATGTCAATGGTCAATAATCTTTAAAATTGTTCAAGTAAGGTTGATTTGGGACAACCTTAATTTAACAATTAGTCTAACCAAATTATCTATTGTTATATAATACAAATTTATAATAAAGAATAGTCCATTATCAGTTTTGGTGTTTTTTGTTTTTTGTTTTTGGGGGTTTTTTTTGGCCAGGCACAATAAATACAAAAATCAAAAACATACATTTGCCAAATCAGCTTCAAATATAGGGACAATAGCTAAAAATGTCGGTGACCTATAATGAAATTCAGGTCCTCAGTGTTCAACATTAAACTTAAACATTGTAATTTCAGAAGTATCAATGAAGTTATAATCTCTCTTTGTTGTTCAAATGTAGATATTTTCTAGTGTCTTTATAGTAGGAAACTATGAGGCTCATAAGGCTGGGGGAGTGGGGGGGACTGGCCATCTTCTTGAATAGTTAATGCAGCCAGAAGCCAGCAGGCTCATAACACTTGTTTTTGTTTGGTTGCCTCTGGCCCCAAGCCATGGAAAATTGCAGAGTGGCCTGGGAACTGCTACAAGTGAACTTTCTTTCCCCCCATGACTTTTTAATCCTGAGGTTTGGAGCCATTCTATGCCCCTCTCGATTCAATCATGCAACTGTCAGTCTCTGGGAACTAGATCTCTTAGAGAAAGTGGTTTTCTAGACCTTTAAGCCCATCTCAGCATAGTCCATTCCTCAAATTCACATTACACACCATCCGCTCTTGAGATGGATTTATTTATCCTTAGGTCTACTATAGTAACTTAAAAAAAGAGCAGGGAGACTACAACCAATCAAGCAATCAGTCAATCAATCAGTGTTTACTGAGCATCTATCAAGTGTCCAACACTTGCTCTCTAAATATCATCTCTGGAAATGTAGATAGTTGAGCAGAAGAGAGGGTCTACCGCACCACCTTGAACAGAAATCAGTATTTGCTGATTTCATGCCAACAGCACAGGGATCTGGGGACGTAGCTCAGTGGTCGAGTGTGTGCTTAACACACATAGGCACTGACTTCAATCCCTAGCACCAAAACAAACAAATGATCACTCAAAAATAGTGTGAAATAGTGCCATGTGAAGAAGATATTCTGGGAGAGTGGAATGTTTAGAGAATGAGAATGAGTAGAGAGAGCATGTCAAGAGCAGCCACACCTAGCAGAATAAGGCATCCAAAGCCCACAGAGGGAGCTCTCCCTCTGCCCAGCACAGAACAGGGAGGCCCTCCTGGCCTTTC
Organism: Marmota marmota marmota; assembly: GCF_001458135.2. Classification (NCBI taxonomy): domain Eukaryota; kingdom Metazoa; phylum Chordata; class Mammalia; order Rodentia; family Sciuridae; genus Marmota; species Marmota marmota. The sequence continues at coordinate 6,127,301 of NW_026000016.1, read as the reverse complement.
CATCCCTGGCAGCTGCCTGACCTCTCTGCTGTCCACTCACCACTAGAACCCCAGGCCCACACTCTAGGCCTGTCCTAGCCAGAAAGGACTCTGGAATCGCTGCCCTGTGCTACAAAGTGGTAGATCCACACGATGTCTAGATATGGGCACTAGCAGAGAGACATCACAATTACCACCTTCTAGAAAAAGGGACAGATGAGAACACTGTTCTGATGCCTCAGTTCCCAAACTTTATTCTACCTACCGACTAAGGCTGTTTGGCTGACATTTAACTAACTCCTCAGATGGAATTCACAGGGACAGTGTTCAGGTGCTGTCTTCATTAACCACAGTGTTGAGATCTGGAAGTTCAGCTTCTCATTACATTAGTACAGCCTCATCTCTGATGGCTGACCACCTGTCCTCTGTGGAGGGTTGGCTCCGAGAATAATTTGGAAGAGTGAAAAAGATAATACATTTCCCTTGTTCATTAAAAGGGATCATCTCATAGTTTCTACTTTAATGTATTTTCAAATTAGCCTCCATATGTCCAAATTATTCTAGCATGATAAGGAAATGCACAGGGAAAACATTACCTGGCTTCTTAAAAAATCAATTTTGTTTACCATATTGAATAAATGATCAAGTAGGTCAAATGGCAACATTTTCACTGAGTATCTCTTCATAAATTAATGTACTATGTACAGAAAGAGTACCAACATTTTCAGAAAAGTCACCTACTAATGATGTCTTTTTTTTAGATGTTGATGGACTTTTATTTTATTCATTTATTTATATGTGGTGCTGAGAATCAAACCCAGGGCCTCACACATGCTAGGCAAGTGCTCTACCACTGAGCCACAACTCCAGCCCCTAATGATGTCTTAATGCCAGGATGAAAACTTGTTTTACTTTTCCTGATGAAGACATGTGGGAAAAATCTTCCTTATTTCCTAAGAGGGTTTTTTTTTTTCCCTGCCCAGCTTCCTATGAATCTATGAGATGCAAACAACTTCCTGTTCCAGAGGCAAATTTCACACAATTAGTGCTTTCTCCCATTATATTCTTTTACTTTTTCTTTTTTCTTCTTTTTCTCCTTCTCCTCCTCCTCCTTCTCCTCCTCCTCTCTTTCCTGGCACTGGGGATTGATCTCAGGGATGCTGTACTGTGCTACATTACCAGTCCTTTTATTTTTTTTTATTTTGAGACAGGTCTCACTAAACTGCTGAGGCTGGCCTCAAACCTGCAATTCTCCAGCCTCATTCTCCCCAGTTGCTGAGATTATTGGCATGCACCACCACACCTAGCTACATTGTTTTTTATAAATTGAAAAATAGAAGTTGTATATATTTATGCTACATAACATGATGTTTTAGTAGCCATATATATTGTAGAATGATTAAATCAAACAAATTAACATCCATTGCCTTACATTGTTACCATTTTTTTCAATGTGGTGAGACACTCAAAATCTACTCTCAGCAATTTTCAAGTGTACAATATATTGTTATTAACTATAATAATTAATGCTTTCTGAAGAATACAAAAGAATATGAGCTGTCTCTACACATTCTTTTTCCATTCCCAAAACTAATTATTCATGGAAACAGGATATAACTGGTCCTTAGGGAACATTAAACATACAGCATGGAAAACTGTGCAGTAAAAGGTGAATGATAATGGAAGCCAAAGCTGAATTTCACATGATTTACATCTAAATTAATTGTTAAAACCATGAAAAAGACCTCAGAATTTTGGGGGTGCTCTATTTGTCTTGCTCTGGGCAAAGTGAATCCTTGGTGGTGAGTTCATTTCTGGTCACCTTACAAGGAGAGAAGAATTTGGAAGAAGTAGCCTTTAGAGAAAATTGAAACTCAGAGGATAATAAAACAAGTTATCCCCTGTCACACTGAATACCAGGATTCCTGCACAGACAACGAAGACCTTTAACGCGGCAAATTTACCTACCAGGCAATAGTTCCAGATTCTTTTTTTTTTTTTTGGCAGCAGGGGTGGGTGGTGCAGGATTCTTTTTCCTTTTTATTGGCACATTATAATTATACATAACAGTGGGATTTGTTATAATATATTCATATGTGCACAGTATAATTTGATCAATTTCATTCCCCAATACCTCCCCTTTCACTCCCCTCCCTCCCCTTGTTCCTATTCTTCTATTCTACTGGTCTCCCTTCTATTTTTTTTTAATTTGTTCTAATTAGTTATACATGGCAGTGGAATGCATTTTGACAAATTGTACACAAATGGAGACAAGTAGGATTTTTTGACTTTCACTTAAGTCTCAGAGTTTTTTAAAATAATGTTTTATTGGTACTCTATGAATTAGTGGATTTTTTTTGTAGTTATAGATGGATAGCATGCCTTTATTTTATTTGTTTATTTTTATATGGTGCTAAGGATCGAGCCCAGTGCCTTGCACATGCTAGGAAGAGCTCTGCCACTGAGCTACAGCCTGAGCCCAATCTGAGTTTTTTTAAGCTTGGCCTTGTTTTCTTCGTACCCTACAACTATGAGTCAAATTCTATTTACAGAGCAGATTGACATATTCTGAGTTTTGATACTGTAATATAAGAAAGAAAACAAGGACAGAATGACTTTTAAGTAATGAGCATCTGAGTTTATTAGTTCCATGTCAGATGTATCTAAAGATTGCCTCTGATGGCACAGTGTTGGTGTTTCTGAATGTTGAATTTCTTGATTTCAGTAACAGCTTGGATTGTTTCAAGTGCTTCTGACTCATTCCACGTGGTTGCCTGACATAAGCCCACACACCATTTGCTCACAAATATGTCAAAGACCTAATCAACTGAGCCCTGACCTGAAAACCTGGGGCTAGATTACCAAGAAACTCTTTGACCACTTTAGAAAAGAGAGTCTTTCTCTTTACCTTAGTTCCACCATCGTATGTTAATATGGAATTCTCTCTTAGCAGTTTGCAAATAGCTTTGGCAAGGTGTTATGTTTGTATGGTGGGCTCTTAGTTAATGTTGGGGATCTTTTATATTCTGAATGTTTAAATTTAATCTTACAGGGACTTAAAGGTAGAGTTAGTCCAAAGGTTTCTTTATCTCTCGTAACAGTCCTTTAAAGTCCAGTTCTTATCCCAGTAGATTCTTGGTGCCAGAGAGAAGCAAGGTGCAGGGAAGATATGTGTATGGATTGTGGAAACAAACTTCCTCAACGTTTTTCCCCCTGGGGATTGAACCCAGGGCCTTGTACATGCCAGGTAAGCACTCTACCACTGAACTCCATCCCAAGTCCAGATGTCCACAATTCAAATCCCAGCACCATCCCTTCCCATCTGTGTGTCCTTGGACAAGTTCCCTTGCTCCTCTGTGCTTCTATTTCCTCGTCCATACACACACTGATAAATGTCAGTGACAATCCTGCATTACTTAAAGATCGAGAATATATTGTTAGGCAAATACTTTGCTGTGTGAACCTCCTACAGCATCCTTGCACAAACCTAGATGGTCTTGATGTAGCCTCTTGCTGCAATGGAGAATCACAGTGCATACCAGGTTACATGAGATCCATGTCACACAAAATACTGTTTTACAGTAAAGTTTTATTTTTATTAAGTCAAGAAAGCACACTTTAAAATAATAGTATAGTGGATACATAAGGCAATAACAGTCATTTATTGTCATTATAAAATATTATGTCTGTATATAATTGAATGTGCTATATACTTCTCCAGGAGGGGCAGGACAGGAGATTTGTTTATACCACCATCGCCACAAATGTGAGAATGTGCTTCACTGTGACATTATTATGGCTACAATGCCGCTAGATGGTAGGAATTTTTTAGCTCCATGATAATCCCACAGGACCACTGTCACATATTCAGTCCATTATTAGTCAAAAAGTCATCCTGTGGTACAAGACAGTACTAAGGACAGTGCAAGGCACGTTTTGAAAACATTCAGCATGTTTTCCAAACTAAGGAAGATACACAGCATAATCTCTGTTGCAGCACATCACCAAGACTTATAAGGAATAAATGCTCCCCATTAGTCATTGAAACTGTCCTTCTCTGTCTTGAATGTTAATCCTCACACAACTTTTGTTTGATAGCCAAGGAGTGGCAGCATGAGAATTAGAACTCAGGCCCATGTAACTCCTGATTCTGGACTCTCAATTACTTCTAAGCTCCCTTAAATTATTCACTAAAGTAAGTATATCTGGTTCTTTTAATCTGCATCTTTTAGGCAAACTGTATGAGATTCTTGATATTTGACTATTTTTTGCCCTTTTTTGGGGGGGGGGGCGG
>NW_026000016.1:6106787-6123013 GCF_001458135.2 Marmota marmota marmota | reverse complement strand
GGGGGGGGCGGGTATTATTCATCCTAGTGGTTAAAACTTACATCATTTAGAATCTAACCCACCAAGGGGTCTTAGAGGAAAAAGGTTTGTTCAGGACCTAGTTGTCACTAACCCCAAGACAGGAGGCTGTAACAGCCAGATCAGAGATGGTGATGACCAGTATTGTTGGGTCTTGCTTTGCCAAAGGCACCCTTTGAGTTGTGTTCAGCTGGACTCTGCAACAGAGGTGGGGCTCACTCTGAATAACTTAGGGAAAACATTTTCTTTACTCTCTAAAAAACTATGATTACTGTACTTAAACAGGCTTGAGATCAAGCACCATCTTATTAGATATCCTATAAATAGTAATTGGCTCATTGTGGAAGCTTAATAAATATTTTAGAATTAGAAGAAAAGTCATAATAAGTCTCTTGTTTCTGGAAAACAAAAGAGCTCTCTGGCTTTTGCTGTTCTCCCTCCCAACCTTTGATCAGCTCTGCAAATGCCAGTACCAAACAGCTCTGACCAGGGCTGGCAGAGACATTGGAAGGAGCTGTTTGTTACATCCCCATCCCCACCCCCCACCCTTGAAGACAGCCTGCACCCAGCCAGCCATTTTTCTCAAGGCAATGACCCTCCCACCACTTTTGACAAAGGAAGTAAATTTAATACCACCTTGGATAAGAATAACAGAAAAACATTGTACATCGATCACATAATTACAATGCTATTTCAGTCTTATGATCAGATATTTGTTGAGCCTCCCATTTGAATACTAAGGTACAACAAATACAGCATGGCTTCTACCATTAGGGACTTTGGGATCCACTCAGCGGCCGGTAGACAAGGGTGCATGCCACTCCTGAATATGAACTTGTGTGCACAATGATTCAGAGAGGGAGATCAGCAAGGCTGCTTCCGGTAGAACAGTATTTGGTTGAAGCATAGGGAGAGAATGATCTGGAAGTTGGTCAGAAAAGGGTGATGGAGGAACATGAGGCTGGGCATGTGCCGCAATGCCGCAGTCTGGCTGGGCACAAAATCACGAGCCACCACACAGCTTGTAGGTTCAAACAGCAACTCTTTATTCTCGAACTGTCACCAGCACTCTACACACGTTCTGGGGGCAAATCCACGTTCTCCGCCCAAAGCCACCTCCACTGGGCTTCTGTCTCCCAAAAAATACTGTCTGAATCCCGTGAGAACTCAAGGGGAACTCAGGCAGCAGGATACTCCCTATTCCCAGCAGGAATAATCTTAAACCTGGAACGCCCTAAACCGGATTATCCTAAACCGGGAACACCCTAAACTCGGGTCCGCCTTGGTCCTTGAGCAAGGTCACCTACATGCAATGTCACTGCAAAATGTCCTATTTCCACGAGTCCTTCCACTAAGCAACATGGGGTACGCTGGCAAGGAAATTGTCATACCTACTTGGCTAATGGCTCCCAGCAGGCATGGAAGCGGGAAAGAGATGAGATGGGAGAGAAACATCTGTGTTGGGGAGTAGTGGGGTTGAGAACAGGGACATGTCAACACAGGCCTTTGCCAGGGAGAGCCTTGAGGAGGACCTGATGGACAAGATGGTTGTCTGCATTTGTATTGTGCATCTCTCAGAGCACCTTCCCCTATCTAAAAAAAAAAAAAAAAATCTGACCTCACCACAACCAGCTGAGGGCCTTTGCTGTCCCCATGGATAGGCAAGGATGCTTAGCTGTAGACTTGTCCATAATCACACAGCTTTTAAGAGGCAGAGCCTGTGTAGGCTCAGACCCAGGTCTGACTCCAAATCCCACACTCTCTGTGTAAGACCCACTGCTTAGAGATCTGATAGACCTTGTCTGACAGCTCCCTTGCCCACATGTAGTCTAGAAATGAAACCACCATATCTTAGGGCTGGGGCTACAGATCAGTGGCAGAGCGCTTGCCTTGTGTGTGTGAGGCACTGGGTTCAATCCTCAGTACCACATAAAAATAAACAAATAAAATAAAGGCATGCTGTCCATCTACAACTACAAAAAAAAAAAAACATACCTTGTATTTATTGGCTTTCATCTAAATGTATACTTTCCCGCATTGATCAAATTTCTCTGAGGAGTAGGTGAAATGAAATGTACAGCCAATTCTTGGAGGAAGGAAGCTTCCTACATTCCTGGACTTGAACGTTGCCTCAATTAGCAAGAGTTTTTACAGGCGCCATAGAAGCCTATTAACCTTGTGACCCCTTGACTAGCTCAGAAGTGTGTTCTTTCCCCCTCACTCCCTGCTTCTGTGGGCGACTGGCTTCATCCCTTAATACCCAACGTGACATGAAATATGTAAAACAGTAACCAAATCACTGACACCAGATGTGATGCCAAATGCTCAGCTTTACCCAAACAGCTGAATCGGGGCTGCCGGCCACACTCCAGCTTCCGGCCCTGGAAAAAAACAGCTCTGTAGGGGTCTGCTGGGGCTGAGGCTGCAGCTGTCACCTGGCAGCTCCACTCAGGGAGCCCTGCCTTTCTGGGCCTGCCAGGTTGTGGCTATGTGGGACGGTGACCCCCAAGAGGTTCCCATTTCAGCTGCTATCCTTTTGTGTTCTCAGTTGTCCTCCAGGGTTGATAGCCTCCTGAGAGAACTCCTCAGCTGCTCCAGAAAGGACCCCACACACACTTTCTCCTCTTTCAGTTTTGCTGAGAAGTCAGATCCACTCCCCAATCATTGCATCATCCATCTTATCAAGATACTAATGTGTTTAAGAGGCTTCTTTGTCCCCTTAGATGTCACTAAATGCCCACTGCACAGAAGTACAGCTGTGTCATCTGGGCATCCTCTGCATTGTCCATCAGCCCCCAGAACGTGATGGAGTAGAGGCTTTGTTTCACTCTGCACAGCTGCCTTCCCCTGACACATAGAAGGAGGTGCGTTGCCATCCGCGTCCCCCAGATGCACTGTAAGCGGCATTTGAGGGAGTTTGATGGAACAGTCGGAGTAAGTACTTGAATTTAATGAGATTCATTCTTCATTTGTTCCCACTCACTGCAAGATGGTTTTACATTTAACAGAATTATAACGCCATAACACTCCATTTTAATCACAGCCAATGGCAGCTGGCACCCCAATGCGCAGCACCAACGTTTTGTTAATGATAAGCAATTCGCATATATTTAATCCCTGTTGAAAGATAGGAGTACAGTAGTCATTTGGCTTGTGTTTGTCTGATTTAAACATTAGCAAGGCAATAGCAAGAGCCCAGTTGTCACCATCTACTATCCTTTGCTACTTCCTAGGTCCTAAGAGCCCTACAGACTTTTTATAAAGCCCGATTGAACCTCAGGGAGCCTAAGCTTCTGAGAAGAGTCCAGAATTTTATTACTAATACCTTCACAAACAGACTTCTTACACTTGCATCAGATGTCCTTTGGAATCAAATCATGAATCAAACTATGGCAAGATACTTACTGGTAGAATATGAAGAGATTTCATTCATTCACTGTCCATTCAATAAAATTTCAGATAATAGGGCCAGGAATGGAACTCAGTGGCGAAGCACTTACCTAGCATGTGCAAGGCCCTAGGTTTAATCCCCAGCAACCTCACCGCCCACCCTCAGAAAAAAGAAAAAAGAAGAAAGAAAGGAAATAATTCAGGTAATAATAAAGAAACAAAGATGAGGAATGTCTTAAGGTGATAAGAATCATGAAGAGACAGCCATAAAGAAGAATGAGCCGAGGACATGGTAGTGAGTGTTTATAATCCCAGTGACCAGAAGACTGAGGCAAGAGGATCATAAGTTTGAGGCCAGACTCAGCAATGTAGAGAAACCCTATGTCAAAATAAAAAATAGGGGGAAAAAAGAGAGAGAAACGTCTAGGGATGTAACTCAGTGGCATCCTGGTTTAATCCACAGTACCCCCCCTCAAAAAAAATAAGTAAGTAAAAGGAATGAAATCATGTTATTTGTAGGTAAATGGGTGGAACCAGAGATTATCAAGCCAGACTCAGGCAAAGATTGCCTGCTTTCTCTGTCTCTAGAATCTAGCAGGGTGAAAAAAATGACATGAATGTAGAAGGGAAATTACTAGTGAAGAGGGAGGAGATCAGGAGCAAAGGGAAAGGGAGGTGCATGTATGAATGTGACACAACGAAACTTTCTATTCTGTACAATTAATATGCACTGATAAAAAAAGAATAATGAGGGGTCTGGAGTTATGGCTCAGTGGTAAAACGCTTGCCTTCCACGTGTAGGGCACTGGTTTCAATCCTCAGCACCACATAAATAAATAAAATAAAGATATTGTGTCCATCTAAAAATTTAGAAAAAAAAAGAATCATGAAGAGAAATTAATTTTGGTCAAAGGAATATTGGAGACTAGAGATGTGGGTCAACGGTCAGTGTATGTATAAGGGACAGAGTTCAATCACAGCACAAAAAAAATTAAAAAAAAAAAAAGATTGTTGAAGCATGTTGCTTGCTCGTTGTCTGGCTGATAGGATGACACTGAGGAGAAGGTGGGATGCAGAACTAGCCACATTGATACTTGGAGGAAGTGTTCCATCAGAAAAGACAATCCCAAGGGTCCAAAGACAGGAACATGCTTGGAATGTTTGAGAAACAGCAAAGATGCTGGTAGTTGGAGTCGCAAAGAAGGGAAGATTATAGGAGAAAAGTTCAGAGAAAGATCAGGGGCCAAACAACATGGGTCTTGTAGCCAACACTAGGGTGTGGGCTATTGCTGAGCTGAATGAGAAGCCAATAGTGTTTTAAGCAGAAGAGAGACATTTCCTGATTATGTTTTAACGGGCTTGCTCAGCTTCTGTGCTGTGAGCAGACTATTGGGAGAAAGGGCAAAAATGGGAAGAGCTGTCAGGAGGTGTATAAGTCTGCTCAGGTGCCACAATAAGATACCAAGACTGGTAACGTAAACAACAGAAATTTATTTCCTTGGAGTTCTGAAGCCTGAAAGTCCAATATCAAGGTGTTAGTGAGTTTGGTCTCCCCAAGGCCATTCTCCTTGGCACGTAGAGAGCCACCTTCTTTCCTCTATGTGTTCTCACTCTTTGTGTCTCTTCCTCTTTTTATAAGGACAACAGTCCTACTGGATTGTGGCTCCATCCTTTTAACCTTTAAAGGCCTCCTTACAGACCCCCATCTCCAAACAATCACTATGGATTAGGGGCATAACAGTTGAATTTTGGAAGGATACAATTCAGTCCATAACAGAAAAATCCCAGGAAGAGATGACCATGACATACCAGCAGAGATAGTGAGGAGCTGGACTTTGGCTCTTTTTCTGAAGACCAAATTAGATGGGATTAAGTTTGTTTCAGATTTCATGACATCAAGAATGAATGGAGGGCTGGGCTTGTAGCTCAGTAGTAGAGCACTTGCCTCGCATGGGTGAGGCACAGGGTTCCGTCCTCAGCACCACATTAAAAACAAATAAATAAAATAAAGGTTAAATTCATTTAAAAAAATAGCTTGTGTCTTAATTTAAAAAAGCATGAATGGAAGGAGCACACAAAATTTTGAACACTGGAAAAAAAAGAAGAGAATATTGGATGTATAAAAGGTTTTTTTCTTTAATATTCTGCTTTTTAGCTCCTTGAAACATGCCTGTAGTTTCTGAAATTCAAAAGTCTAATTAAAAAAGAACATGAAGGCATTTTGTTAGCTTTTTTAAGAATATATAGTTCTTAAAGAACCATTTATTTTTTATCAATCTAATTAATTTTTTTATTTATATATGACAGCAGAATGCATTATAATTCTTTTTTTTTTTTTGGATTTTCATATTTTATTTATGGAGTAATTCCAACCCATACTTAGTAGCATATACAACATTGGTTCAAAAGTGTGAAACTTCTTTAAGAATAGGTAGGAGAAAAGGTTTATAACCTTGAGCTAACAAAGATTTCTTAAACTCAACTCCAAAAGCACAATTCACAAAGAACCAGGTGATAAAAATTGGTGATAATGTGCTCAGGGACATTCTCCTATTCAACAAATGGCATTTTCATATATCAAAAGAAAATGAAACACAAATAATTATCATTTTCCCTAAAGACTTTAGAGGAAAGGTGTGTTTACTTTGAACAAAATAGACCAGCATGAACTATAGATATATTTTTGTTAGAAATATCTTCATTATAATTCTTATTACACATTTGGAGCACAATTTTTCGTATCTCTGGTAGTATACAAAGTATGTTCACACCAATTCGTGTCTTTATACATGTACTTTGGATAATAATGTCCATCACATTCCACCATCATTTCTAACCCCATCCCCCATCCCTTCCCCTCCCACCCCTCTGCCCTATCTAGAGTTCATCTATTCCTCCCATGCTCCACCTCCCTATCCCACTATGAATCAGCCTCCTTATATCAGAGAAAACACTCGGCATTTGGTTTTTTGGGATTGGCTAACTTCACTTAGCATTATCTTCTTTGTTAGCTTTTTCATTGATATATAATGTGCTTTCAGTGAAGTATATATTTTCAGTGCACAAATCTTAAATGTACAGCAAATGAGTTTTGCCTCTGTACACATTCATGTAACCACCAGCCAGTTGGAGAAATGTAACATTTACCATACACCAGAAGATTCTCTCATGCCCCAGCCCAAACAACAGCTCCCCAGAGATAACCACTATTGACTCCAGCACCACAGATTACTTTTATTTATTCCTGAACTTCATGTAAATGGAATCAAGTGGTATGTTACTTTTGGTGTATATTTCACTCTTTTCACTCAATATTATGTGTATGAGAATCATCCATGTTGCTGCATGCAGATGAAGTTCATCCATTTTCATGGCTGAGTTATTATTTCATTATGTAAGTAGATCAAAATCTATTTTCCACATGGAGATTTGTGTTACTTTCATATTAAACTATTATGAATATACTGATGTTCTTTCATTTATAATGGAGTTACATCCTGATAAGCCCATGGTAAGATGAACATAGCCTAAGTCAAAAATGCATCCAATATACATAACCTACTGATCTCTATAGCTTGGCAACACTGTCCACCGAATCAGTTGTTTGCCCTTGCCTGAGAGCTGCAGATCATTGCTGCTGTCCAGTACCATGAGAGAGAACTGTACTGCATATCACTACCAAGGAAAAAGATCAAATTTTAAAACTTGAAGTATGGTTTCTACTGAATGAATATCTCTTTTGCACCATCATCAGGTCAAAAAGTCATAAGTCAAATATCATTATAAGTCAGGGGGCATTTATAAGGATAATTGCAATAAACATTCCTATGCATGTCTTTGTTGGGCTCATTAGGAAAAATATTTCTTCCCAGCCAATATGAGAGAGTTCTCCCCGAAAAAGTAGATGCTTTTCCTTTTTTCCATTCAGGCTCCTGGTCAAAACAGACAAATAATTCAGGCATGATCACTTCCAGAGTTGTGCTGAAGTCCATTCATACTGGTTCAGGAAAGACCATTGTTAAGCTTGAAGGAATTTTTCAATTGATTGAAAAGCACACAGATCATGGGAAAAGTTGATTTAGGAAAATTTTAGTTAAATCCAAAAAATAAATAAAAGAGGAGAGATGACTTCCAAACTCATTTTATGAGGCAACCAAAACTCTTGTTATGAAAGCCAAAGACATTACAAAAATACTACCAACCAATACGCCTGATGACTATTTATACAAAAATCCTTGACAAAACACCAGCAAACCGAATTCAACAGCACATTTAAAGAATTGTACAAAATAGCCAGGTGGAATATTTTCCTGGAATGCAAGTATGGTTCAACATATGAAAATCCATATACATATTTTACATACACACATGCCCATACAAGCCAAATAAAGGGAAAAGAACTTATGATAAATTCCAATGATGCCTAAAAAACACTTGGGAAGAAAATCCAACATCATTTCATGATAACAACACTCAACAAACTAGGAATCGAAGAAAATCACCTCCAGTACTCAACTGCAGACACAAAAGTAAAATGGGCATAGCAAGGGGATGGAAGAAAGGAAAACCAGAAGTTGTTAATGGCTGTAGAGTTTTAGCTTTGTAAGCTGAAAAGTTCTGGAGATTACTTGCACAACATTGGGAATGTATTTAACCTCACTTAAAAATTATTTGTGTTATATTTTATGTTATATGTATTTTTACCACAAATTTAAAATGTTTAATTATATGAATTATATTTAAAACGAAGGTAATAATCAAAACTCTTCACTTCCTAATTATTCTATTTTCTATGCTTTGATGTTGCTTATATTTTCTTAGATCCATATTATGGAAATAGTATGTGAGTACACTTTGTAGGCTGAAATCCACTGTAGTGGTGGTGGTATTTATATCATGAAAATTGGCCAATACTGCAAATCAGAGTTTTATTTGATTTATTGTCGATGTTTAAGAAAGTGATAGGAAGAAAAAGCATTGTCAGTATCGAAGAAATTTTTTTCAGTTTTCAAAAGCCATTATCCAATTCTGCAAATAGGTTGCTCATGTCATTGAATAAATGACTGAAGTTCTGGCCTGTGTCTTTATTGTTTCACTTTCATCTCGGCTTTTAAAGGAAAAGTAGCACTTCTGATGGTCCCACACCTATTTATCAGTTGTAACCTTAGGTTGCCTATCAACACAGTGGTTTGACAGAAATCAATGAAAGGCTTCTGCAAGAATTAGTGACTTGGAGTTTATAGTAAAAATGGTAAATATTGAAAAAAAATTGTAGATTTCACTATTAATAGTAAATTGTGTGCTACCTACCCTTCTTATCAGTAAGGTTTATAATAAACCACATATACAAAAACGGTTTTTCCCCAGAGAGTTTGTAACCAGTCCTTTACCAGCACACCCTACTTACCCCTGTACTGTGGTGTGGGAGTGGGATGAGGGCTAAGGCTGACCTATTTTGCTCTTCAGTGCCCTCTCTCAGAGAGGAACCAGGGTGTGGCTCAGTGATAAAGTCTTGGTCTAGCATGCTCCAGGTCCAGGGTTCCATTCCCAGCACTGAAAAAAGGGAAATAAAATAAATAAAACAATGGTGTCTCCTTCTGAGACTCAGACTGCTAGTCTATAGAAAATAATGCATAATTATGGCTATGGTCACAAATGTTGCTTTCTCTCTCTGAGACACAAAGGACTTCCCCAGTACTGCATCGAGCAGCTGGGATTACAGGCGTGCGCCACCCAGCCTAAACACATTCTTTGAGCAAACTTTCCAAGTTTAATAGATTTGCAACCTGCCCTCTTTTGAAAAATGCATTGTAGGCACAAAGTTGTGGCAATCCCACTTCTCATAATTCTTGATCAGGAATAAGCTGAATAATGGAACCAATTCCTGCTGGCCTATTTGTGGCCGTGTGTGTGGCATGAAGCCGATTTGAACTCAACCAACTGTGGCTATTTTTTGGTGCATAAAGGAAGCAAAGAGCAAATGGGACCATTTTCCCAACTTGGCCCTGAGTAACCTAGAGCAGCAAGGGTAATTCCAATGTTCAGGAACATTCAAGACCAGCCTTGCTCCTCTACTTGTCCTGCCATTGAATCCTGCTACAGTTTTAGTACCAGGGACACTTCATTTGAAAATATATCAAAAGCAGTGTTATGGCTCATGTGTCTTAGGAATATGCAACCAAGGAATGAAGTAGATCTACTATCTTCATTTTACAATGAAGGGACCTGCGGTAGATGGTGGTGATGACAATGATGACTAACAGTTAAGCCCTCTTAATGGCTCCCAGTGAGGGGACCCCCAGCCATCGGTGTCCAAGGTAAACAGGCTCAGTCCTCATCTTCGGGGCCTTCTGTAGCCTCTGTTCCCAACCACTCCTCTGATCACATTGGCTCCATTTGTTAATTAATTAACTTATAATAGGAAATAAAATTTTTGCCAAATGAATAAATAAGCAAAGCCTACAGAGTGATGAGGAAAACAGATATTAAATAATCACATAAATGAATATGATTACAACACGTGATAAAGGCTATCTCAATAAGGTAAAGCCTGTCTGGTGATTGGATGAGAGTGGGTAGGGACAAATTTCTGACATTTAAACTGAGACCTGAAGGATGAAAAACAGCTGGCCAGGCAAAGAATGTGGGGAAAGAGAGTTCTAGGCATGGGGGAACAGGAACAGGATGTGCAAAGACCCTGAGGTAGAGAGGCCATAGGAGGAGACTGCAGTATGATTAATATAGGGAGAGTGGCTCAAGAGGACACTGCATATATAGGAAGACAAGGCATTAGGGCCTTGGTAATTGGAAAAGGGTTCGGGATTGCATTTTACACAATGGAAATCTGTTGTTTGGGGGAGATTTTCATGATTAGATTTATTCTTGAATAGTTTTGAAAACCACTTATAGAGTAGATGGGGTGGAGTGGAGGGGAGAGGCCAAATGGCAGCCCGGTTAGCATGCTAATAAGGATACTGCAGGCAAGAGATGGTTTCTTGGACCCAACTCATGGCTGTGGCTGGGGAACTGTAGTACAGCAAGCAGATGGGTGTGACATGGACTTGGGAAGTGGGACCAGTAGGACTGGTTAATGAACTGGAAAAGAGGGAGAGCAAAATGTTCAGAACAACTCCTACCCTGACACCATGAGAACAATAGGATGACACAGAGGGCAGGTTGGGGAGGAGAGATAAGGAGCAGAATGCGGGACCTGTTACGACGGAATGTGCAGGAGACATGCAAGTCCAGGAGGCAGTTGTGTGAGCCTCGAGTTCAAGAAGGGACCTGGGAGCATATATTTGACCCTTGACATTATGCCAATGGCATCTGAAAATGATGAAGTAGACCTGGGAATGAGGGAGCTGTGAGAAGAGCAGTCAGCCTTGGAGGAAGCTGCCAACAAGCAGACTAGGAGGAGCAGCCAAGAGGTGGAAGGCTGTCTCCATGGAAACGGAGGGAGGGAGGCTGAAGGGAAGGAGGGTGGGCAAGGAGGGAACACCTCTGCCAGCGGACACGGAGAGGTCATTTAAGAGGAGAGTGGAGAGGTGTCCATCCAATTTGGGGCAGTGTCTGTGATGTGGCTGGTGTGGAATCCTACACAGAAGGGGAAATGGCAGCAGTAGCCTCCATTTGTTTGTGAAGGGGAGGGCTGAGGCTGGAAGGAGAGTCTTCTAAAGATGGGAGATAATACAGTGCATTTGGAATGCTGAGGGAAGTTGTCAAGGATGCACTTAAGCCCAGGCTGAGGGCTTGACTTATCTGTGAGAGCCTGCTCTAATCTCAGCCCTGTCACTAACAGGATGTGATATCCTGGCCAAGGAGATGGAATCTGGTTAAAGTGCCGCGGTACTCGGGCTTAGTGCTGTGGCAGGTGCACTGGTCACCAAGGCCTTAACCTCACATTTGACTTGTACTTCCCCTCGTCCTCTGCCCTCTCAGCTGCCAATTCCCATTTCCCATTTTCTTTTTCTTTTTCTTTTTTTTTTTTTGGAGGGTTGGGTGGGTACCCAGGTTTGAATTCAGGGGCATTCAACCACTGAGCCACATCTCCAGTTCTAGTTTGTATTTTATTTAGAGACAGGGTCTCACTGAGTTGCTTAGTACCTCGCTTTTGCTGAGGCTGGCTTTGAACTTGTGATCCTCCTGCCTCAGCCTCCCAAGCCACTGGTATTACAGGCGTGTGCCACCATGCCTGGCACAATTCCCATTTTCAATGTGTCTCATCAAAAATACATTTCCTTTCCCCCAATTCCCTGCAGTCATCTCAAGCCTGGGTAATGTAAAAGCCTCCACAGGTCTCTAGGCCTCTAATTTCCCTCCACGCAGGCATGTTTCCTGCATCTAAAGCTCAGCTCTAATCACCTCAC
Source organism: Marmota marmota marmota (assembly GCF_001458135.2). Classification (NCBI taxonomy): domain Eukaryota; kingdom Metazoa; phylum Chordata; class Mammalia; order Rodentia; family Sciuridae; genus Marmota; species Marmota marmota. The sequence continues at coordinate 6,111,239 of NW_026000016.1, read as the reverse complement.
CAGTACAGCAATGAGAGGCACATCCTTTTGACTAAATTTCCTCATTTGTAAAAGTGATAAGACACTAATATAGAAATCCTGAATCCAGCTGAAATATATGCATTATCTACTGCCAACAGGAAAAAACTATCGTGTTAGTCAGCGTTCTGTTGCTGGGTCAAAATCCCTGAGAAATCAACTTAAAAGAGGAAAAGATTTATTTTGGCTCACAGTTTCCGAGGTTTCATTCAAACCATGGCTGGCTGATTCTCTTGCTTTGGGGCCTGTTGTGAAGCAGAACATCATGGTGAGGAGTATGTGGTGGAGAAAAGCTGCTGACCTCATGGTGACTGGGAAACAAAGAGAGAGAAAAAAAGAGGTTTGGGTCCCAATAGTCCCTTCAAGGTATGCCCCGAGTGACTTGACTTTTTCCCACCAGGTCCCACCTCCTGAGAGTTCCATCTCGAGCTGGTGACCAGACCTTTAGCATATGGGTCTTTGCATTACATTTAAGATCTAAATAACAGCTGGTAAATCTTTAGGGTTGAAAGCAAACAAACAAACAATGACAATAAAAACTAACAGCCCATTCGGAAAAGTATATCCCACAAGAATCTTGGATTTTTATAGGATTTCAAGGAGAAACTTGGACCCTTACTGTTGGAATATCTGTTGAGAAAGAGTGATAGAGGGAGAGAGAGAGGTTGATTGAGACATAGATTATTGAAACTTTCAGAAGAAAATCTGCATATTTTTCCCCATTTTTCCAGATCCTCCCTCTTGTTTATATACCCATGTCCTATTCTGTTTTTTCTTTAACACCAAATATTAAAAATGGAGAGAGAAGAGAGATGATTCCATTCCCGAGGCTTCTGACATCTGTTTGTCACCTTGTTCTTCATGGGAACTGACCGGCTGACTCTAGATAGTTGTCAGGAAAAAGAGCCTAAGTTCCCCACGGTTTCACCCAGCATGCAGTGAGGTAAAGCAGTTACCCAGGCCAAAGGTGACAGTTCACTTCACCTAGGGGGATTGCCACAAATTAAACATTGTGGTGAATAGAGGATCCTTCTCTTAACAAAATATATTGAGTGGAAACTAATATTTAAATACCAGATCAATTTCTATGACAAAGTTATTAGTCTTAAAATTTTCAAAATGTTCTGCTCTTTTTATTTCCATCCAGGGCTAGGGATGCAACTCAAGGCTTGGCATGTGCCAGGAAAGAGCTCTACCACTGAGTTACATTCCCAGCTTCAGGGGCTGCTCATGAAGTGCTGATGTCCTGTGCTCCAGAAGCAGGCCTGCCTATGAACTGCCCACAGAGGGATGCGGGCAGCACGGTGAAGACCTGGGCTCAGTAGCACTGTGATCTAGAGAGCCACTTTTGAAAACTTGAGCTGTGTGCTGTTTTCCATTTTCAGGACTTTGAAAATGTGCTCAGCATTTTTTACAGAAAACAGACAAGATGACTCCAGGCTATGAGTGATACCACTTGGGGTAATTATTCCTAATGGCCTCTCAGATGCTTTGGGGCTTGTCCCAGACAATGCATTTAGTATGACTTATTACACCGTCATTCACACACCAGAGTCTTCTTTAAAATGTAATTCTAGAGATAATTTTTCATCTAATTTAAATCATTTAAAGTGTTTAAGTAATAAACACTTTATTAAGAGGTAGTAGCAATAACAATGTCATGAAGAAATATGATAAGACCTTTTCAGTAGCTCAGCTGACATACGTTTATTTAGGGACATGAGTGATGGCAGCCATATGCATGAAGAGTATTGGCATAACTGGTAACAGTAGTTGTAATAATAGGCTACAATTTAATAATTTATCTTTTCATTAAAAAGATTTAAATAAAATAATTTAAAATTTAGATTAGATATATTTATATGTTTGTGCATATTTATATGAGGAGAAAAAATGAATGTAAACCTAGTTTTTAAAAAGTTGCCTTCACTGGGTTAATACATCAGATTGAGGACATGTTTCTTTGAGTGAAAAATGTAAATTATGAATATCCAAGTTAAGGAATATAAAACTTTATCCATCACAGACAAGATTTATACACATATATTCTCTCTCTCTCTCTCTCTCTCTCTCTCTCTCTTCTGGTAAGGAGTATTAGAATGAGGCTCCATGTTTCTCTTTATATACTTCTAAAGTTTTATTATTTTTATCCTAGCACATATTTTTAAAAGGTGCTGTATATTTTGAAATAATAATTTTTTTTTTGTACTTGGGAGGGAACCTAGGGGCCCCTAACAACTGAGCCACATTCCCAGCCCTTTTTTATATTTTATTTAAAGATGGGGTCTTGCTAAATTGCTTTAGGGAGGGCCTCACTAAATTGGTGAGTCTGGCTTTGAACTCTCAATCCTCCTGCCTCAGCCTCCAGAGCCTCTGGGATTACAAGTATGCACCACCATGCCCAGCAATCATGAGATTTCAACAGTGGCATTTTACATTTATCTTTTAAATTGTGATCATTTGATAAAGGAGTGGAAGACAAAAGAAATGAAGAAAAGTGAGGGAAAAAAGAATTTAAAGTAAAAATAAGGTCGATTGTGGAGTGTTTGAGCAACTTTGGAGAACATTGAGAAGAATTCTACAACAATTTGAAAATTCAGTTATAAAATGTCCTTAACAATGATTTAGAACCAACTTCTACAGATTACATATAGGCCATTTTAGTTTTAGTCATTCCAGCAAATGTTTAAAGAAATACATAACTCATATTTTGAGACTTAATTGGACTGAAAAGCAACATTGGTGTGTGTGGAATTCTGTGCTCATTGAATCAGAGTCTAAAACTGCTCAGGAGCGTGTGGCACTAGCACTGCTGGCCGCCATCTTGCTGCCATCTGGAGTCTGCAAATGAAGCCAACAGAGCTTCATCGTTTGCTCAAGTCATTTGAGACTATGAATCAAGTCAGACTGGATATTTCCATTATTTAAGTCAATTACCACTCCCCCCTTTTTGTGTGTGTTTAAACAAATAAATAGTTCAGTTGTCCCATTGCCAAAAAGACAAAGTGCCTTGACTTGTTGGCTTTAAGATGAATAGTCATGTGCTATTCTGTGTTACATTTATGGTGTTCTTGTAAAGGTAAAGTGTACAGACATCTTCCAAACACCACCACTTTTCTCCCCTCAGGAGTGACCTTGTGTTGCCCTCTTTCTCTCTCACTCTGAGTCATCTCTAAGTACCTCTATCTCCCAGTTCATTGGACCACCCCATTCTCTTTCTTCTTCAACACAGGCAAGGAACTTAAGGAGAACTATATTCCTGTTACTGGAGTCCGGAGGCTATCATGAAAAAGGTAATAAATATTCAAGTCAGCCTGACTTGTGCCTATGGTGGATATTACTAATAAATCTTTCTCCTCCAGTGAACCTAGAAAGTTTTTCATTTAGTGTTCCAGGGAAGCCATTATAAATTAATTATCAGGAACATGAAAATGAAAACTTATTGTCTACCCTTCATTTGGTTTAGATACCCACTGCATGGTGTCATAGGCAGTCCTCATTTAGTGCCTTTCCTTTTGTGATTGAATCTCAGGCCTTGATGACCACTCAATTCAGCTGCCAGCTCCAACTAGATAACTTATCAAGAGGTATCTTCTGGGCTTGAGTCTAGAACCTGAGTTCCCTCCTCTCTCTGGTCCTAGGAAGTATTGTTTTCTTATTGCCCTATCCATTGTAGGAGCAATATTGTAAGTCTGTGTGGCATGCCAGACAGTGGCGGTTTGCTCATTTTCTTCATATTTCAGCCCTATTCTAATGTGCCTCCCTAACTGAAGCTAGAATAGGAAAGGACATTTCACAAGCTCCCAAGTAGCTAAGGTTCTACATGAGAGTTAGATTCTGCTAATTAGATGAACATGCAAGACTTGGATTTAGAAAGGAGTTCTGTGGGAGAAAAGGCGGGGCATGAGGGCTCCAACTTGTGGGGGTGCACTGTGGTTGAGTCAGGGTGCTTCTGCACCAGCAGTTCTGCCAGTTCAGCAGATGGCTTGCTGATGCTCCCCTGGCACCCACTGCTTGATTGTGGCCTTAGGAGCTAGAAGCTCAGTATAGAGTCTGCTTCTTCCATCCTCAAACCCTTCCTTCATCCATCCAAAACCCTGTCATAAACCACTTTCAGCTTACACCACAACTAAAAGTTGTGGATGCAGGTTGCAGTCCTGGGACACTTCCCAACAACCTGTCCATTGGCCATTGATTCTTCCATCTGATATTGCCCCACTCTTACTAATCTGTTGACCTGCAAAGACTAAAAATGCTGATCCACACCAGACAGTCTAGTTTTCAATACATAAAAAAACAGAATATGGGGATGGCTCAGTGATAGAGCACTTGCCTAGAAGGTACACTTGCCTAGAAGGGAGATATATATATATATATATATATATAATATATATTAAATTTATCTCTAGCTACTGAAGACTTGATATATATATA
>NW_026000016.1:6014407-6106617 GCF_001458135.2 Marmota marmota marmota | reverse complement strand
AAAAAAAAAAACAAACAAAAAAAACAGGAAAATTAATTTGGAACATAGGAAGAAAATTAAAATCATAAATATAATTTTAAATATCCATAAAAATGGCTCCTATGCATGCTGAATATTTCTGTTGAGAAATTTTTTCTCACTGCATTTCTAACCAAAATATGACCACTATCTCCCCTCAAATCATTCAGGAGATGCTAGTAGACTTGGTATCAGGATTTAGGAAGTATTATTTTCAGAGACAAAACGTTCTTAATTCAAGAGACAACTTCAACATAATAAACACTCATTGATAGAAAGTGCTCTGAATGAGTTTAGTCAGAAGAGATGTTTTCTTCTGATAAACATTTTAAAAGGAGGATGAAGAGGAAGTGGGGAAAGTAGCTTTACCTGATAAACACCTTCCAAAGACAAAGGGTCAAAGTCAACATCAGCAGTGATATGCCTGTGGATAGTTTGTACACTTGATGTGATGTGATGAGAATGGCACTTGACCTTCCTCCGCAAACCCATAACCCCAGCTTAATCATGAGAAAAACACACAAATCGCAGTAGAAGGGCATTCTACTGTAGAAACCTTCAGATCATAAAAAACAAAACAAAACAAAACAAAAAATAAAAAAAGGAAAGCCTGAACAACTGTCACAGCCAAGAGGAGTCTAAAGAGACATGAGGCGATATGTGGTGGTATCCTGATGGGATTCTGGGATAGAAAAAGGGCTCTAGTTCAAAAATAAGAGACTCAGGGGCTGGAGGTGTAGCTCAGTGGCTGAGAACATGCTTAGTAGGCATGAGGGCCTGGGTCCGACTCCTCTCACCACAAACAAACAAATAAATAAGAGGAAATCTGAATGAGTATGGACTTTAGTTGAAAATAATATGTCAATATTGGTTCATCATTTCTGACAAGTATCCCATCCTGAAATAAGATGGAATATTAGAGGAAATAGAGTATGAATTATATGGAACTCTCTGTACTATCACCATAGTAATTTTGTAAATCTAAATTTCATCTAAATAAAAAGTTCATTGAGAGGGGAAAAAGAGGCTTATAGCTGTTGCCATAAAAGAAAACTTACCCAGCAGGTCAGGATAATCCAGTGCTTGAATGTCCAAACTTGCAGAAACTAGCTGTTATCTTTCATTTCATTTTTATAACTAAGACAAGCCTGAAGAAGACTGACGATGCCTTGAAAGTTTCCAAGGAGTATTTCAGTGATTTTGTAAAATGTAGCCATGGAATTCAATTGCATTGCTCATTAATTCTGATGCACTTGTTGCTTGGTGATAATGGTACATCCCAGTGTACTTTCCATCAATGTTTATGCCTATCAATTATGTTCCTTTATTCCTTTTATTATTGTTGTCAGTAGGCTTTAAATGGAAATGTGCACACAAAATTTTAATGGATAAAATAGCACATTGCCTCTCATATCATTTCTATGCACACTCAATGGAAATTGGAGGAATTGTATGAAGGTCTTCTTACTATGGTACCTCTTTAAAATTTGGCCAAGGAAAGTAACACTAACAGTAAAATGAGGCACATAGGAGTATTGTGCCTCATCATGTGAAACCAGGACACAAGGACTCATAGATTTGGGGATCTCAAATTATTCGGTAATCGTAAAACACTAGAATTTTTATCATCTTAGTCTCTCCCCAACTCACTAGACTTACACTGATGAAGACTGACCATATCTCTAAAGGCTTGCAGTAACGCACATAAAGAACTAAAAAAGGAAAATATTACTTTTATTCTACCTTGAAAAGGTACAATATTTCAAACCTTAAAAATTCTAGCCAGCAGTTGGGCACAGTGGCACATGCCTATGATCTGAGTGACCTGGGAGGCTGAGGCAGGAGGATTGCAAGTTCAAGATCAGCCTCAGCAACTCAGCTAGGCCCTAAACAACCTAGCAAGACCCTGTCTCAGAATAAAAAATAAAAAGGACTTGGGATGTTGCTCAGTGGTTAAGGACCACTGGGTTCAATCCCTAGCACCGTAAATAAATAATAAAAAAAGATAGATAGATAGATAGATAGATAGATATGCCAGCACAATACACCACCACACACACAAAAAAAAAAAAAAAAAAAAAAAAAAAAAAANAGATTTCAACAGTGGCATTTTACATTTATCTTTTAAATTGTGATCATTTGATAAAGGAGTGGAAGAAAAAAGAAATGAAGAAAAGTGAGGGAAAAAAGAAAAAAAATTCCAGCCAGCAGAAACAGGATGGGGAGACAGCTGGAATTTTTTTCCAGAAACTGTAGTTGGGAAAAAAAAAAAACGCACTTGAAGACAAGGTCAGTCTGCAGCTGTTAGACCAGCCTTGCCGGAAATAGGATCAGCTAGAGTGCAGAACATGAAAATCCATTAGGAATAGGGTCAGAAAAGAGGGAAGGAGCCAAGCAGGGACAGCCATATATTTCATCTGTACTTTGTGACAGAGCATGCTGGGCATGTTAGGTTCATTATCCCACAAGATCTATAAAATAGGTATCCTTTATGTCTTAGGAAACAGATGTATAGAGGTTAAGTTGAAAAGAATCAATTGCTCTTAAGGAACAAAGCCAAGAATCAAACCTTGGTGCATTTGAGTCCAGTCTAAAACTAAAAGCTATATAATCCCTACCTTGTTGGTGTGTACTGTGCTGCGACCTGAATGTGGGTCTTCAATAATCACAATAATAATTTGCTGTGAAGGATTTCTGTAACTTTTTTAAAGTACTTTTTCTATCTACAATTTTTATTTAATTTTTGTGCAGTTTGTACAGGGTGATATCAATAGGCACTAACTACTAAACTGAACCCTAAGTTTCCATCTCTGCCAACTCTCCTGTCCTAAAGCCTGCAGTCTCTAACGGGCCTTCTGGAGGCCTGAACATGGGTGAACTGATTTTTAAAGCAAGGCATTGAGCAAGATACAGACAGTAATTACATCCCAGGTAATTGCTCAACTCTTGTGTGGTGCCTCACAAGCCCCGTCTCCAGACATATAGGTACGTGCAGAGTGAAGAGTCTTGACATGATGGGATCTGCCACCCCAAAGGGGATGATTGGAAGATAACTGGATGGGCCATGCCAGAGTTTTGTGATCGCACATGGACACAGCCCTAGAGAGTTAGAACCAAAAGATCTTAACAGGCTTTGACATTTACACAAGATTGTTTTGAAAGTTTGGAATAAATCTATAGCTAGAGCACTGAGAAACATGAATGTTAACTATGACTATGTAAAGTTGAACGTACCCTGAGAGAGGAAGGAGAGGTAGAGAGAGGCAGAGAGAGATGGAACAAGATCCTGTTGTGTTTCACAGAGGCCTTCTGAGCTGTTTGATATTTATTTGCAGGTTGTATGCAACCAGATTAGGTACATACTAAAAGACATTTACAAATCATTTCTGTCCCCCCAGAGCTCAATGGCAAAGGACAGAAAGCAACACTGGCTTTTAGCATCTAAGGGATTGTATTTGAAGGTGCCATATAAGCATTGATTATATGTTTTTCTTAATCCTTTTCTGCCATTTAAAGTTGAAATCATCAGCTGTTTACCAACCTGTCTCAGAAAGTTCTAAGGCAAGATATAATCATCAATTTATGATTGAGGCACATCTGAAGGGTAAACTGGAATTATTCAGAATCAGACCTTGTAGTCAAGGGCTGGCAGGAGCCAAGTTCAGTGACCAGGCTCTCCACAACGAGTTCTCCACCAAATAGGCATATGGGGGTAGTGTAGATTTGTCACAACCTGCACTTATTTTTTGGCCTCACAGGATGAAGAAACCAGGAATAATTCTTGTGTGGAAGCAAGCAGGTTCAGGGCAGACTCAAGTTGGACTGGTCAACGATGCCTCTTGTGGACAGTTGGGTAGCCACCCCCCTCTTTGTTAGAATACTTTTTATGACCTTAGATCATTTTAGATTTGTTTTGTAGAAGGCTTTTCCTGGAGAGGGGATTCTAAAGCAAAAATGTTAGAAGTCTCTGCAGGAGACGTTAGGACACAGTGTTCTGATAACAATTTTTGGCTGCAGCCTGTGAGCTGTCAGGCATCCTCCTGGGGCTCAGGGTGAAGTTCCTGAACAAAGGAAGAAGCCCTGAAAGGACATTGCTTGCTGCAGGTATCAGGGAAAGTGCTCGCCGCACATCCAAGAGGGGCACTGGGGAGACATCATACCTGCTGCTATAATTTTCCTTTTTCTACAGGTGAGTCCATGGGAGACTACCGAGACTGTTAGAAACCCACATTGTTTCTTTTTTTTGATTTTTTAAAAATATTTATTTTCTAGTTATAGTTGGACACAACACTTTTATTTTATTTATTTATTTTTATGTGGTGCTGAGGAGCGAACCCAGGGCCTAGCACATGCTAGACGAGCACTCTACCGCTGAGCCACAACCCCAGCCCCCCACAGTTGTTTCTTCAAGGGCTATTCCAACACCAGAAGAATGGATACTTCTCATGTTCCTTTGGAAGCCTTTTCAGTCATCAAGTGGAAGGTACAGGTTGAGTTTTTGTTTTCCAAAAGGACTCAAGTATCTCAACTCATTTGTCTTTTTTTTTAAATTTTTTATTTTTTGGGTACTGAGGATTGAACTCAGGGGTACTCAACCACTGAGCCACAACCCCAGCCCTATTTTGTACTTTATTTAGAGACAAGGTCTCACTGAATTGCTTGGCCTTTGCTGAGGCTGGCTTTGAACTCACCATCCTCCTGCCTCAGCCTCCTGAGTTGCTGGGATTACAGGTGTGCACCACTACACCCGGCCTAATTTGTCTTTAAAAGCATCCTTTACTATGCCAACCTTTACTTTTTAAAAATACTACTGTAAAGTTACTTTTCCTTTAGATTTATAAATGCAGCATTCAAAATATTTTTTTCTTGGTAGATTTTTTTCCTACAATGAGGACTATGTAGTTCAGGGTGACCCTATGATTTAAGCCGTCTGGATTTAGTCAGCTGTGGGGCTACTTAAAAGAGAGATTATTCTTTTAAGAGCAAAAGTATTCACTTAAAGACAGTTATGCCAACCAATTTCAAAGAACGCTTTAGTTCAGAAGATCATGCTTTCTGAAAATGTAACGAAAGAGACATCCATTCAACAAATACTTATGGGGCACCACTCTGTGGCAGACGCTGTTTGCGGCCTGGGAGTGCAGTACAGACAGCAACCCGGGACTCCAATGGAACCTATGCTTGCTTGCTTGCTTGCTTTTCTTTCTTTTTTTTTTTTTTTTTTTCAGTGCCAGGGGTGCAACCCAGAGTCTGCCACTTTCTAGGCAAGCACTCTACCACTGAGCTACATCCCCAGCCTGTTTTCATATTCCAGTGGCAGAAGATAGTTAACAAACATTCAAGAAAACTATACACAATTACACAATGTTAAATGATAACAGAGCTGCGGAAGAAAACAAAGCAGGGAAAGAGGTTATGTGTGGTGGTGAGTGGGGAAGTTGCAATTCCAAATAGGGTAGTCATGAAGGCTTCGCTGAGAGCATGACATTTGAGCCAAGACCTGAAAGTAGGAGGAACACGGGCATGTGCAAATCTATACAAGGAACTACTGGAAGGCCAACGTGATAAGAATCGAACAAGGGAAGACAGAGCCGTAAAGGCGGTGGCGACAGGTGGTAATGTGGGGACAGGGGAGCATAGACAGACTGTACAGGACCCTGAAGTGCATTTCATAAGGACGATGACTTTTCTCTGAGCAAAATGGGAAGCCATTTCAAAGTGTTCTAGCACAGAAATGACACACAATCTGTTTTAGCATGAAAAGCACTGCTCTGGCTGCTGTTTTGAGAATAAACTGGTGTTGGGAGTGGTATACTCCAAAGCAGGGAGAGCAGCCTGAAGGTTATTTCAACAAGCTAAGAAAGATCACAGCCGCTTGAATCACGTTGGTGATAAGTAATAGATAAAATCTGGGTGTATTTTGAAGACAGAGTCAACAGGATTTGCTGAGATTGAATGTAAGATGTAAAAAAAAAAAAAAAAACAGAGTCAAAGATGATGCTAGATGTTGGGTGACTGTATTAGCTTGCACTGCCATAACAAAAGACCATTGACTTGAATGGTTTAAACAACAAAAATTTATTTTGCACTGTTCTGGATGCTGGGAAGTCTAACATCAAGGTGCCAGCAGGGTCTATTTCTGGTGAGATTTCTCTTTCTGATTTGCAGAGAATTATCCTCTTGTATCCTCATGTGATAAGAGAGAGCTCTGATGTTTCTTCCTACTTTATAAGGATACCAGCACCACTTTTATCCTATCAAGGCTCCACTGTTAGGACTTTTTTTTTTTTTTTAACTTAATCTCCTCTTTAAAGGCCTTATCTCCAAATAAGGTCAGTTGGGGGAGGTTAGGACTTCAACATATGCATCTCTGTGTGTTGAAGGAACACATAATTCAGTCTATAACAGCAATTAAATGAGAAGTTATGTGAGAAGTGAGTTTGGGGAGAAAGAGCAGGAGTTCCATGCTGGACATGTGAGGTTTAAGATACTTGTTCAACAAGAAGGTTGACCATAAAATTTGGAACGAAAGCAACAGTTTTACTTTTCTTGCCTGGAAATGTGAAACTGAGAGACATCAGCTCATTGGTGGCAAGGAGACTAGATGAGATCACCAGAAGAGGAGAGGACCAATGGCTAGCCCTGAAGCATACCACAGCCAGCTTTGGAGTGAGGAGGAAGAACACAGTGGACTTGAAAGGAGTAACCAGGGATGTAGAAAGACAATTAGGGGTGTGCAGCCTCCCAGAAGCCAATTTTTTTTTTTTAGAGGGGGAGAGCTTACCAGGGATTGAACTCAGAGGCACTCAACCACTGAGCCACATCCCCAGCCCTAGTTTGTATTTATTAGAGCCACGGTCTCACTGGGTTGCTTCACGTCTTACCATTGCTGAGGCTGGCTTTGAACTCACAATCCTCCTATCTTTAGCCTCCTGAGCCACTGGGATTACAGGCATGGCCACCATGCCTGGACCAGAAGCCAATTTCTGACAATCGTGTAAGGAAGAAGGGCTGATTGATTGTGCCAAGGGGTATAGATGGGTCAAGAAAGAGGACTGAGAAGTGAGTCTCAAACTCTCATCACTGTGGCAAAATACCTGAGAGAGTCAACTTATAAGACAGATGGTTTTATTTTGGCTCATAGTTTCAGAAGTTTCAGTCCACGGCCATGTGGCCCTTGTTGCCTCTGGGCCTATGGCGAGGAAGAACATCATGGTAGGAGCATGTAACAGAGGAAGATGTTCGCCTCATGACAGCCAGGAAGCAAAGAGAGACCGGAAAGGTTCAGTGTCCGAGGACCCTCTTTAAAGGCACACCCCCAATAACCTAACCTCCTTCCACTAGGCCCACCTCTTACAGGTTTCACCATGTCCTGATAGCACCACAGAGAAACCCAAGCTATCAACACATGACCCTTTGGGGGACACTCAAAATCCAAACTATTGTGTGGATATAGCTGCTCCCAAAGGTCACTGGGCAACTTGAAAATAGTAATCTCATTGGGGGCAAAGCCTGACTGGAGAAGGCTCTGGAAAGAATGGTATGAGGTACATTGGAAATGGAGTCTATGTCAACGTCTTCAGAGTTGTGCTATAAATGAAGGAGAGAAATGATGCAGTAACTGAATGAGCTTATGTGTTAGTCAGTTTCTCATTACTGTGACTAAAATATCCGACAAGAACAACTTAAAGAAGGAAAAGTTTATTTTGGGCTCACGGCTTCAGAGGTTCAGTTCATGGTTGGTTAATTCCATTGCTCTGGGCCTGATGATGGAAGAGGATGGTGAAGGAAAGTTTCTCAGTTTATGTCAGCTTATTCTCAGCCAGGAAGAAGAGAGAGGGTGGGGTGGGGGAGAGAAAGAAACCAGGGACAAGACATAATCTACAAGGGCACATCCCCAGTGACCTACCTCCTCCAGCCATGCCCCACTTGCCTAAGGTTACTACACAGTAGTCCATTCAAATTATTCATTCAAGTGGATCAATCCACTGTTGAGGTTACAGCTCTCATAATCTAATCATTTCACCTCCAAACATTCCTGCATTACCTAACACATCACATGAGCTTTTCTGGGGACACATTGTATCCAAATCATAACAACTCATGGTCCAAGGAGGACTTTTTTTTTTTTTTTTTGGTGAAGAAAAAAAATACATCATGATTACATGATGGTAAATAAAAAGAGGGAAGAATGATACTGATAATTTACAATTTCTTATTTTCTTTCTAGCTGGTTAATTCGTGTGTGTGTGTGTGTGTGTGTACCTTGCTGGTGATTAAACCCTGGACCTCATGCTTGCTAGCTAAGTGCTATATCACTGAACTACACCCGCAGCCTAAAAGTTTCACTTAAAATACTGAAACTTGTTTAAAATAGAACTTGGCAACTAACATCTTCATCCTAAGTATAACTTTCCTTCCACTCCTTTTGAATGATGGCTAACTTTCATGGAGTATTATCTGCCAGGGACCTCTCTGAATACTCTACATCTATTAACTGACTTAATCCTCAAAACAACCCAGCAAAACAGATCATATTATTGTCTTTATGTTATGGGTGCCGAAGCTGAGAACAGTTTAGTTAATTGCCTAAGTTCATACAGAAAGAGCTGAAACAGCCCAAGCAGATAGTTTCTGAAATTCATGGTCTTAATCATCATTGACTCAGGGAAGAGATGGCTTTTATTTTTCAGTTGTTCATGCTTCAAATTGCTATTTGCTTCTTCCACCTGTCTTTCAACCCCCTCCATCCTTGTCACAGGATCAGCATGTGTTAGTGTCTCCCAGTAGTACTTCCATATCAGGGCTACATACTGATATGACTGATACACTACATACTGATATACTACATACTGATATACTACATACTGATATGACTGCTCTTTATTCAGAAATGTCCTTGTTGCCTATTCTTTTTTAATCAGAAGACCCAAATCGTTCTGAGCCTTTATTATTGCAGTCTCTTCCCTATGTGATCTATGAATGAGGAAAACTAAATTTAGTCTTTCCTTTATGATCCCATACTATTCATATCTTGCTTCTGATACAAAACTTGAGTTACAAAAATTTCACCAAATGCCAGGAAATATTTTCCCTTAAAGGCCTGTCTTTCCTTCAGGATAAAGCATTTTAAAACACTCCAGCAGAACTTGAAAAGAGCTCCCTATTTGAGTGACTTCTGAGGCACAGGCAGCCAGGCACACACCTGCTCTGATCACAGGCTCACGGCACAGCCTTGAAGAGGCTTTTCACTCTCTCACCAAGGGCACTTGCTCTGAAGCCACCACCAAAGACTGTTGTCAGTCCTCATCGGGGCAAACAGGATTCCAGGAGAAGATTGGTCATATTGTAAAAGTAGCCATCATTTTAGTGTCTTTGACTTGATACTTCTTCCTCTGCTATTACTTCTGTATTCTGTTCATTGTGGTTTGTGACGCTAACCTCTCTCTCTCCCAGGATTCCAATTGACAAAATCATGATACATTTGTTGGCATTGATTCGGACGCCATCCAGCCCTCTGCAGCGAGCAGAGTTTCATTCCTCCTCAGTGAGCAAGGCCTCTTTTTTTTCTGCCCTCTTATGCACCAGAATTAGGACAGGATCAGCATAAAGAACCATGGGAGGAAACAAATATCCAGGGCCAGGTGGTCATAGATCTACCTTAGAATGGCTCAGGCTGATTCCCAATGCCTATTCCTGGCCCCAAGCCCACAATAACAGAATCAGAATGGAAAGGGCAAGGGCCAGAATCTCAATTCTCACCCTCGGTGATTCTAATACCAAGAAAGATTTCTTCAAAGAAAACTGAAACCAGTGGTCTAGACTGTGACTGAGGAGAGGTAAAAAGTAGGCTAGCCCACCTGCGGCTGTTCCATCTCCAGAAGCAGCCAATGGGGAGCTGCCTGGTTCTTCTATGTCACACTCCTCTTTCCCAAATCTGTGCTTGGTGTCTTCTATAGATATATGAAGTGTACACATTTGAACACTTTTGGCATGTAGTCTTAAAGCATAAAATGTTTAGAAATCATCTGGTTCAATCAGCTCTTTCAAGTCTTTCATGGAATGTGGTACAGTCTAAGTAAACACTAAAATTTAATCTGGCCCAATTCTCTATCATTTAACAGATGAGAGCTCTTGAGGCCAAGAAAATTATGTCACTTGCTTAGTCACTAAGCCAACTAGTGGTGGAACCAGACCTAGGTCCTAAAGATTTCTGTCTTCAGAGCTTTTTCTGATGTTCCAAATCAAAACAAACTTGACCGGTCAGGTTGTTCACTCCAGGTGTGGCTTGCTCATGCAGCTCACTGAAAGAACTCTGGTATCACCATTAATGGCACCATTTATCAGATGTCTACCACATTACTTTATCTTGAGTGTTTTGCCTAGATTTTTCTTGATTTTCATCCAAGCTCTGCAAAGTTGTGTTATCTCTATCTTACACGGGAAAGAAGTGAGGCTCAGAGATTAAGTAAAAAGGTTAAGATCATATATTAGTGAATAGGGAAACTGAGAATGAGACTGAGGTTTCACTCACTCCAAGCCTGTGTTGATTCCACACATGACGAAGCCCACAAATTAGCCAGCTTTCCATCAGTGTGACAAAATACCTGGGAAATACAACTTGAGGAAGAATTTATTTTGGCTCACAGTTTCAGAGGTTTCAGTCCATGGGCATCTGCTCCTTAGCTATGTGCGTGAGGTGAGCCAGAATTCAGGGTAGAAAGGCATGGCAGAACAAAGCTCACGGCACCCAGGAAACAGGGATGGGTCGGTGGGAGCATTGAGAACAAGAAATAGTGCCCCAAGAGCACACTTCACAAGAACCCACCTAAGTCCCACCTTCTCCAGTTTTCACCACCTACCAAATGGCTCATTCAGCTTTGACTCCATCAATGAATTAATTCATTGAAGAGGTCAGAGCCCTGATGATCCAATTGAATTAATTAATTCATTCATTGAAGAGGTCAGAGCCCTGATGACCCAATTGAAGACAGAATTAGATAGGCAGTCCGTATAGATAGGTAAATCGAGTTAGGCCAATTTTGAGTGATCCCAGGAAGTTGGAGACTGTCCCCTGAGGGATTTGAATGTTAATTCTTTCAGAGCCCTTCCTTCACTCTTATCAAGGACCTGCCCCTGCTCCAAACTGTTGCTCAGGTAACCTGTCCCAGGAATGGCCCCTCCCCACAGGGAGCTATAAGGTTGTTAATTAATGTGTCCTGGGCTGCACTATCCTGCCCTTGCTCCTTCAGCCCACCTGTTTCCCACCTTTTGGCCATCCCACCCAGCATTCCTGGGCCTAGTCACAAACACAGGAAGGAGAAAGATAAGGGTTAGGGTTAGGGTGAACAAAGGAAGCCTAAGACATAGAAACACGTAGAACATCTGTATTCTTGGGATACTGGGATACCAGCTATGGCCCCCTTCTCCCTCCCGGGAGAAGTCTATGTTACCCCTTTTTAAAATAAACCCTGCTTTATATGCTTGCTTCAGCGTGCTTCTCCAATGTTCAAACTTCAACATGTGATGAAGCAGAACTTGTCACCAATAACCGGCTGTATCTCAATCATTTCCCCAAAGCCCCACCTCTGAATATTGCTGCATTGGGGGCTAAG
This sequence comes from Marmota marmota marmota, assembly GCF_001458135.2. Classification (NCBI taxonomy): domain Eukaryota; kingdom Metazoa; phylum Chordata; class Mammalia; order Rodentia; family Sciuridae; genus Marmota; species Marmota marmota. The sequence goes on along the minus strand of NW_026000016.1, from coordinate 6,094,984 downwards.
CTTTCAATCCATGAATCTTTAGGGGACTTTTCAGATCCAAACTATAGCAACTTTCTAAGTCCAAGCTCAAGACTGAAGATGGGCATTGCCAAGTGCTAATGTATTCGTTTCCATGGAAGTCATGTCTAATGACAGTGCTTGTTTTAACCAGTTATCACAGTTTCTTTCCAGTGGGAAAACTTCACTTGGAAATGCAAATGAAGATGAGAAAGTTACTTAGTGAATATAAAAACAGAACAAAGGAAATCTGATATGCTTAAAGAATACTCTTATCAAGTAGATAGCCTGTGAAACAGCAGCCTCCCCTGCCAAGCCTGCGGGAGGACTGGTATCAGCCTGCTAGACTAACTGTTCCAACACATTGCTGGAGTCACCTGGCAAACTCTTACCCTGATGCTTTCTCCTCTGTGACCACATTTTCACAGCTGTGATTCAGTTTTCCTTCCCTAGTTACATTTTAAACATGTCACAACGCATGGCCTATTTTGCATTGGGTACACTTTTTAATAGAATCTAGCAAGGCTCCTTGCACATCTCCAGACAACAGTTTGGAAACATTATCTCTGGGAAAGGGCTAGCTTTTTAAATCCCAAAATGTAAATTATGCAAGTAAATCTCTAAGACTTCGGGCCCTAGCCAAGGCCTGCAGGCCATAGTGTCTCATGGGATCCATCTCTCACTGGATAAGTTCAACATGTAAAAATGGAGAGAATTGGTTCCATCAGGCAGCAAAGTGTCATTTATAAAGTTATTGGTCAACACAGGATCCGACACTTCTGAGGATATTCAGCCCACAGCATCACCTGTATGTCAGGTGAGATCTCAGATCTGATAACAAATGATACCTTCTCACTCAGCCTCACTGGCCCAACACTTGTAGTTCACTCAACCTTTGGCTTCTTGGACAAAAGATTTTCTGCCCTCCTGAAAGTGAGCAGCTGCAGGTCCATGGCTAGTGTTTCTTCCTAGCACCCAAAAAAAAAAAAAAAAAAAAAAAAAGTTTAATGGTAAGCTAGAAGGTGATAAATGTTACAGAAAGAGAAAAGGCTTCTGAGATAAGGGAGCCTGGTACTGTTGGAGGGAGAGGGTTTGTGCACAGGGTGATTTGCTGCCTCTAATAGGAGAGTTCAGAATAGGTCTTACTGAGAAGTGAGATTTGGGCAAAGACCCAAAGGAGTTGAAATGAATTAACACAACAAATATCCTGAAGAGGAACATTTTAGGCTAAGGGATTGGCTGAGAGATCCTGAGAGAGAAGCATGCCCAGAATGTTTGAGGACAAAGCAGAGCAGAGTGAAAGTAGAACACACAGAGGGAGTGGTGGGGGGCTGAGTGTGGGCATGGCACCTTGGCTTCTGCTCAGAGTGAGAAGGGCTCTGAATGGGACAGGGACAGCCACATGATCTGACTCAGATTCTGAAAGGAAGTGAGATTGAAAAAGGACCAAGGCAGATTGAGGGAAGAGACCAATGCTCAAACCCAGTGCCTCACTCACCCCAGGGTGGCAATTCTGGATATATTCCAAAGGCTGAGCCAAAAGCACTTCCTATAGAACATTACAAAATGCCAAAACTTTTGGCCTCAGCAATTGGAAGAATGGTAGTTGCCATCAGTTAGACTAACACTAGTGTCAGAAAGTACTAATGTAGGATTGTCTATACTCTTCAATAACAAAAGGAGGCAAGGCTGCTAAAGACGCTTAGTGTGGTGAGCCGTTCTAATTAGACCGTGGCCGCCATTAGAAGATGGCGCCAGCTTCCACTGTGGCCTGTGATAAACAACTCCTAATATGGAGAATTGGCACGCAATCCCTTACCACCCTATGAGAAAGGTCCACGTGGCAGCTTAAGATTGGTATGCTGGAGGCTTTATTAGGCTGTGCTTGGGCGCTCGGCGACGGGTCACTAGAAGATGATACATGAATCAAGGCCTGAATAAACTGCTGAAAGAAGAATCCTGTGTCGTGTTTTCCCTTGCCGGTGAGGGGTCGCGACAATTGGTGGCCCGGACGGGGAATTATATTCCTCGAACCCAGGATCCAGAACTTTCAGCAGTCAGGGTGGTGCACCGGACCGGACGGAGCCGGTGTGGGTTCCAGAACGCCTGACAAGAAGAGTCCCGACATCAATCAACCAACAACAGGAGGCGCTACAACAATTTCATGATGAGGACCATCCTTCTACTGAGTGTCCTGGTTCTAATGCTGATATCGACGGTACAGGGGACATCAATGCAGTGGTGGGCGGTGGCTCGAACGTGGCCAATGCCGATGCCGGTTCATAGCAATTCTAGTGTTCTCCCCACTCTTTTTTCTANGATCCCTCAACGGACCTCAAGGAAAGCATGTCCTATTGCATGCGGGTTTGACGTCCACACCCCGCCCTACGAAAAAAGGTGTCGGCTGATATGGGACCAGGTCTAGGGAAGGGCCCTCCTTAGGACTGAACCATACATTGCAGCCACTTCTGCACAGTGGGATAGGACCTCTACTTTCGCCTGCATTGTTTTATAAAACAGAAGGGGGAACTGTGGTGAGCCGTTCTAATTAGACCGTGGCCGCCATTAGAAGATGGCGCCGGCTTCCACTGTGGCCTGTGATAAACAACTCCTAATATGGAGAATTGGCACGCAATCCCTTACCACCCTATGAGAAAGGTCCACGTGGCAGCTTAAGATTGGTATGCTGGAGGCTTTATTAGGCTGTGCTTGGGCGCTCGGCGACGGGTCACTAGAAGATGATACATGAATCAAGGCCTGAATAAACTGCTGAAAGAAGAATCCTGTGTCGTGTTTTCCCTTGCCGGCGAGGGGTCGCGACAACTTAGCAATCTGAATCATTTTAAAGTAATTTATTCTATATGAGCCAATATCACATTCATATAGCAAACCATGAGGGCTTAAGCAGAAAAATTGGATCTAGAGGGGTTTTGTTTGTTTGTTTGTGATACTGGAGATTGAACATAGGGGTATTTTTACCATTAAACTACATCATTTTTTTTTTTTTTTGAGACAGACTGCCCTCAGATTTGCAATTCTTCTGCCTCAAACCTCCTGTGGAGTTGGAATTACAAATGTGTACCACCACATCCAGCCAAAATAAACCTTTTTTACATATATTTCATAATGCATACATGTGAATTATCATTATATATCATATATAACCACTATATCACATATAATTATCTATATCTATACCTATATGTATCTCTCTGTCTATATATATATATATATATAGAGAGAGAGAGAGAGAGAGAGAGATATAAATATATGAAATATATAATATAGGATTCTTTTTGTTTGTTTGTTTGTTTTTCTTTACCACTGAGCCACATCCCCAGTCTTTCTTGTGTATTTTATTTAGAGATAGGGTCTCACTGAGTTGCATAGCACCTTGCTAAATAGCTGAGGCTGGCTTTGAACTCCTTATCCTCCTGCCTCAGCTTCCAGAGCCACTGGGATTACAAGTGTATGCCACCATATCCAGCAAGGATTCTTAAAGAAGTAATTTCTGGCGAGGCATAGTGGCACATGCTTGTAATCTGAGCCACTGGGGAGACTGAGACAGGAGGATTGCAAGGCCAGCCTCAGCAATTTAGTGAGGCCCTAAGCAACTTAGTAAGACCCGTCTCAAAATAAAAAATGAAAAGGGCTGGGGATATAGCTCTGTGGTAAAATATCCCTGTGTTAAATCCCTAGCAACAAAATTTAAAAAAAAAAAAAAGAAATAATTTTCAGAAATCTCCCTTTTCTTCTACCCAAGCCTGTTAATAAAAGCTAATAAATGAGTAAGAGTAAAATATCACATTAAGAACATTCTCTGGATTCAGTGTTACAGCATGTTCTTAGTATGTGTGAGGTTCCTACCACCAAAAAAAACAAAGAATTTTCACTGTTTGAAGTTACGTATAAACAGTGACAACTATCCATATCTTTTAATCTAATTTTTAATAAAATATATTCTATTCCCCAAATGAAAATAGACATTTGCTTTTTCTTTTTCTTTTTTCTTTTTTATTGTTGGTTGTTCAAAACATTACATAGTTCTTGATATATCATATTTCACACTTTGATTCAAGTGGGTTATGAACTCCCATTTTTACCCCATATACAGATTGCAGAATCACATCAGTTACACATCCATTGATTTACATATTGCCATACTAGTGTCTGTTGTGTTCTGCTGCCTTTCCTATCCTCTACTATCCCGACATTTGCTTTTTATAATTGCAGAAAATGAAGTAGAATCAAGATTTCAGATTTTCCCTTTTGTAATTGTCTGTGTAAATGCAGAATGACAGTAATTTTCTGTAATGCATATCATATCCTGGAGGATGACAATTTTTTTTAATTCATTCTAACTTCACAGAGCAAAAGTATTGAACAAATTAAAAGCATACAATCAGATGTGGTTGCTTAAAAGAGGAAATAAAGATTTTTCTGAAATATGTTTTTCTATTCTCAAAACTAAGAATTTTACTTTTCTAGAAACTTTTTTTTGTTTTAATTAGTTATACATGACAGTAGAATGCATTTATGTGCTTTGGTATATCATACATAGATGGGAAATAATTTCTGATTTTTCTGAGTGTACATGTTGTAAAATCCCATTGGTCATGCAGTCACATATATACATAGAGTAATATTGTCTGCTTCATTCTACTATCCTTCAAATCCCCACATCGCCTCCCCTCCCCTCTCTACACTTCCCTCTACCTAAAGTAACTCTATTCTCTAGTGCACTGCCCCCCATATTGTGAATTAGCATCCGCATTTTAGAGAAAACATTCAGCCTTTATTTTGGGGGGATTGGCTTATTTCACTTAGCATGATATTCTCTAACTCTATCCATTTACTGTCAAATGCCATAATTTCATTCTTCTTTAAAGCTGAGTAATATTCTATTAAATGGTGCTGGTAAAACTGGAAATTCATATGTAGCAAAATGAAATTAAACCTTTATCTCTCACCCTGCACAAAAACCAACTCAAAGGGGATCAAAGACTTAGGCCACCTAAGACTTAGAACAGAGACTTTGCACCCAGTAGAAGAAAAATAAGCCCAAATTTTCACCATGTCAGCCTAGGATCTGATTTCCATAACAAGATCCCTAAAGCGTAAGAAGTAAAATAAGGATCAATAAATGGGATGGATTCAAATTAAAAAGCTTCTCAGCAAAGGAAACAATCAATACTGTGAGGAGAGAGCCTACAGATTGGGAGAAAATCTTTACCATATGCACTTCCTATAAAACATTAACCTCTAGGATATATAAAGAACTCAAAAAATTTAACACCAAAAAAACAAATAACCCAGTTAATAAATGGGCTAAGGAACTGAACAGACACTTCACAGAAGAAGAAATACAATCGATCAACAAATATATGAAAAAGTGTTCAACATCGCTGGCAATTAGAGAAATGAAAGTCAAAACTACACTAAGATTTCATCTCACTCCAATCAGAATGGCAATCAAGAATACAGGCAATAATAAATGTTGGCGAGGATGTGGGGAAAAAGGTACACTCCTACGTTGCTGGTGGGACTGCAAATTGGTACAATCACTATGGAAAGCAGTATGGAGATTCTTAAGAATTTTACTTTTTTTAAAATTTTTTTTAGTTGTTCATGGATCTTTATTTATTTGTATATGGTGTTGAGCATCCAACCCAGTACCTCACATTTGCAAGGCAAGCGTTCAACCACTGAGCTACAACCCCAACCCCAGAATTTTACTTTTTAAGAGTAAAAATATAACAGACTATTTCCTGACTGATGAAAGTGAACTTGATACACTTATGCGGCCTTAACAACAAATTCCAAAAATACAAATAAACTATGAAATATTCTAGACGCATTTGTGGGTTTATGTTTGATTTTCTGCAACAGATAGGCTTATCAGAATTATTAATTGCCAATTTTTTTTACCTAAGGATTAGAAAAATTGTATCTAATACCATTGTAGGGACCGGTAGGAGGTATGAGCTCTACTACTGAGCTCAGTAGTAGAGCTCATATCTAGCATGCATAAGAACCTGAGTTCCGGGCTGGGGATGTGGCTCAAGCGGTAGCGCGCTCGCCTGGCATGCGTGCGGCCCGGGTTCGATCCTCAGCACCACATACAAACAAAGATGTTGTGTCCGCCGAGAACTAAAAAATAAATATTAAAAAAAAAAAAAGTATAAAAAAAAAGAACCTGAGTTCTACCCCCACACCTAAAAGTAAAAAGTTCGCTAATCATTATACATACTACTTACGAATATCATACATGAGTTATGTGGATTATTGATATAATGTTATAGTTTGCCTTTTATGTTTCAAACTTTATTTTGCATATTAGATACTCAATATACCCTTTGAGCTAGATTTCTGGAGACATATACCCAAAACCTCATTAATTATACCCTTTGCTAACTTTTTCTAGCAGGTCTTATTGATCATTTGAGCAGCTTCTCCACCACTGGTTATTCACTCAGTCAGTCATTTAATCTCCTCTGAGCCATCCTGTTCACTGCAATATAAAAAACACTGGAGAAAACCCAATTCTGCCCTGCAGATGGAAGTAAACCAGGTGGGTGGGTGCTGAGCAGGGTGAAGCCAGAGGCAAGAGGAGGGAAAGAACTTTGCTTGATCAAGTAGAAATCCTCCCTGAACCACTCCACATTTTGTTCCCACCAGAAGTGGGCTTATTTTTGGTTTTCCTCTTTGTGTCTTGTGTTTATTTTCCTTAAAACAAGTTTGTGGGCTGGGATGCAGCTCAGTGATAGAGAATTTGACTAACCTATGTGAGACCCTGGGTTTCATCCCCAGCACTAACACTGCAAAAAAATAAATAAGTGAATAAATATCACTTCTTATGGATACAGAAACCCCCATGGGAGCAAACTCTCGAAGCTCTGAACAAAACACTGTTCTAATCATAAATTAGTTAGAAACATAGATTAGTTAGGAACATGAGCTTTGAGATAAAACAGATCTGGATATTACTCCATTACTTACTTGACCTCACATTTATTCATCTTCAAAATAGAAAACCAAGACTTCTAGAGGAATAACTAAGGAAATAAACTGTTTGACCACCCCTGTTGCCTCCCAGGGTGGTCTGAAGGACTGGCTATAAACTTTAAAGTACAGTAAGAACTTTGTATTAGCAACTAGTTTAAGCTGCTGGGAAGGCTTAATATGCAATAGAAGAAGCATGAAAAGGTAAATTGAATGTCCAAAGTCTACAAGTGCCTTGTTTTCTTCCAGGAAACCCCTGCCAACCTTAGAATGGTAACTGCTGCTGTCCAGGAGGGGGGCAGCCTGGGAACAGCAGGTGGAAGAACAGGTCCCTTTGCCTTCCCAACTGAGAGCCTGGGGCTGTATCTTGATCTGCAAATATGGCATATGTCATCATAGTCGTGAGTCAAGGAGTATAGAGGGCCCTGCACACTTCCAAGGTAAGACTCAGAGCGGCATTGTAAGAAAAGCAGGTCAGCGACGAGCCCACCCTTCTTGTTCCTGTCCGAGCATTGTGGCCTTGGCTCTCCCAGCTCAGCAAGCTCTGGGGTGCCATCCCTACATGCTGGCTCAAGTCCCTCTTTGGGGTACGCAAGAAGTTCCTCACCCCCAGACCTCCCTAGCACCCTAGGAACATTGTAAAGGGGAGACACATTTGGACAAACAACCATGGAGAAAGTAGTTTGGCAGGCACAGAGTGCTTGCCAAAGACATGAATTCAATGGGATTTGATGACTTCCTTTTCCCATTGTAAAACAAAGAATGCTGTTCATCCAAACTGATGTTGGCAGCCAGGGAAAAGGCTCCAGTGCTGCAACCTTGGGCTTCAACTACCCCACTAGCTCTGTCTCTGAGGAAAAGTCAGCCCAGAGCTGCCTCCCCTTCTGTCTCTGTGACAGTAACCTGAAATCCTCAACAACCAGTCCCCTTGTATAAACAAGCAACTGAGACCCAGGCCTGAGCCTCCTCACAAATGCAGCTGTTGAGGAGCCGAACTGTACATGGGAGCTACTACCTATGAGAGCTGTATACCAAGAGAATATTTCTACCTCTAGTGCAATGTTGAGGCTAGAACAGGCATCTTTTGTATTAATTTACGTATTTCATCACTAACTCAATAATCAGAAAGTGCTCTCGAAACCACAAAGCATTACCCAAATATAAAATGGTATTTTGATTGCTGTGGCCAATCTGTTGGAATTAAACTGACGGGTTTTGTCTGCTGGGTTTCATAATCTTTCTCCTCTCACAGTGTGTGATTTTTCCAGAGTACAAGGTGTGTTCTTATTTTAAAGTGCAGAAAATTAAGATGATTTTATTTTTAGGATTTCATAATCTTCCTTGGAATAATTAAAGAGACCTGAGGGTAATCTAAAACCAGGGCTTGGGAATCATTGGTTTAACCACTTGGGAAGTAGCGAAACAAGGCTGGGTATCCAGGGGGACTTGAAAATCAAGTTTGAATTTTTTTCACAACTCTGTATCTCTAAGCTAGCCACTGTTGCCACTCACAAGTGAGCCTCTAACAAGACCCCGGCAAGAATTTTGCTTTAGGGTTGTGGGCAAAGTTGGGGTGGGATAGGAAGAAAGGGAAAGGACAGGATTCTCCCCTCTAGTCAAGAAGTCTGATCATGATTTTTTCTAGTCTGTTGTCCACTCGAGGGGGGGAGTCTACTTATGGCTTTCCCTTTATCCACCCATGGTTTCAATTCTTCTTTTTTGTTGGGGAGGAGGTGTACTGGAGATTGAACTCAGGGGCACTCGACCACTGAGACATCCCCAGCCCTATTCTATATTTTATGTAGAGACAGAGTCTCACTGATTTACTTAGCACCTCACCTTTGCTGAGGTTAGCTTTGAACCCTCCATCCTCCTGTCTCAGCCTCCCAAGCCCCTGGGATTACAGGCGTGCACCACCACGCCCGGCTACAATTCTTCATGATTGTGTTTTGTTTTGTTTTGAGTTCCAGGGATTGAACCCAGGACTTTAGGCACGCTAAGCACATGTTCTGCCACTGAGCTGTGCCCCCAGCATTCTCTTCACATTTTTTGAACCCTCAGAGCAGTACTTGCCCAATTCCCCAGGGCAAAACCTGAAGCCACAACCTGGACATAGTAGCACTCAATGTGAGTTTAGGGGAAGAGACGAAAGTCCACTCACACCCAAGATCTTTTCTTATGGCCATCACAGAAGTCCTCATACCAAACATAGAGTTTTAGAATTAGATTGGTTGGTTTTTGTTTGTTTGTTTGTTGTGGGCTGGGGACCAAACCTAGGGCCTCGAACAGGCTAGGCAAGCATTCTACCCCAGGCTACATTCCCAGCCCAGTATTCCTTAAGTCGCCAACTGCTATAAATATTCCACTTAGCATATACAACTTCTTCCTTTTTCACAGACATCTCTCTCTGGGGGGATCCTCCATCTGCTGTCTGACCAAAGACATGATAGGATTTCAGGAGCCTGCTTTTAAGATAATCAAGTTTCAAACATTAATACAGATCTGGATCTTAAGGGGATCAGGGAAGGGGGAAGGTCAGAGTGTGAGCCTGTAACAAGACCCTGGCAAGAAGGCACTGGCTCTCTCAATGCCCTTCTGTCCTAATTAAAGACATAGCTCATTATTTACCTCCTATTTAACTGTAGCCAGCAAGTTTCTTAAAATTAAAGTATACGAAAAGATCAAATTATCAAATAACTTTCTATCTACCCACCTGAAAATGCCAACTCATCCTATAAAACGAAAGTGCTGGAAGTTGGTTCTATTTAAAGATCATAATGGTCTTTTTTAAAAAATTTCTTTTTATCAATATGTGTACATGGTTTTAAAAAACAAAATTCTTTTGTTCCATGTAAGATAAACCTTTCCAACACAGCATTTTATTTATTTATTTTGGTGATGACGGTGGAATCCAGGGTCTCATGAATGCTAAGTATGCTTTTGACCACAGAGCTACACCTCTAGCCCCAACCAGTAAGGTAATTGAAACCATCATCATCCCCAGCATGTGTCAATAACATACAGACGGGTTCTGTCCATCACAGAGACCTTTGTACACCATGATTTGACAGTGAGTGAGTGGGGAAAGAGGTGAGGTGTGAGGTTTGCATTTTGCAGGGGTGGTGGGAAGGCCTGTCCTGCTGTTGACAACTGGAGCAGTGGGCATCTGACATGGTGGCCCCTAGTCAAGGTAGAGACCATCACTCCCGTGGTGGGTAATTTCTGCAGTACTTTTAGGAACCACTACAGAAAGTTTTTCTCTACAGATCTCCCCAGTTTTCTTGGAGTTTATTCTTTAATAAACTCTTCATAAGAAAAAAGCTGAAGTGGGTTTTGTTGTCTCACAAAGAATGCTGATAATAAAGAATTATGGATGTGTAATGAAAGACAGTGGTCTCATGCTCTTCCTAAGCCCTATTTTCAGAAGCAACGCCCAGCCATTTTAGCTATACTTCTGATTATATTAACTCTACATGCAAAGTTTCGACAGGATTTTGTGAACTTGATATGATTCCTAATGGGGTTCAAATACACTACTGTGGCATAAAATATCATCTTGAGCAGAAATTGTTTGAGTTTCCCTGAAATTCCTTTTCTACTTAAAAGGGGATCCTCCCAAATGATTCAATTATCATAAATCCCCTCCCAAGGAACAACCAGGGAAAATTAACTCTCATCCTTGGAGACAATGAAAAGTCCTCGCTACATCTAAACAGACATTGTCTCAAAACTACCAAATATCCCATCCATTCTAAGTTCCATTTATCTTTCCTAGAAGTTGATTGTCTTCCTATACAGAGAGCTTTCTCTCCCTTATCTTCTGTTATTAAAATATTAAGATATTAAGATGGTATAAAACCCCTAATTCTTTTTTTTTTCTCTCAGTGCTGGACATCTAACTCAGGGTCTCCTTTAGGCTAAGCAACTACTCCATCTCTGAACTATTCCCTTAACCCCCCCAAAGAGGCCAACTTCAATCAGCATGATAATGAAGTTCCCTCTGCCTAATCTGTTTACGGAACAGATAAACTAGAGTAACCCAGTGTTAGAGTTATTTTTCTATTGTTCAGTCTCCCTGTCCCTGACTTACAAGGAAAGTGACTTTGAAATGACCAATCTGCCTTTTTTTCTGCTTTCTTCAGTCCTTTCTTCTCTATATAGCCCTCTTCTGCTATCACATAAAAAAAAATTGTTTTACTAATTTATTTGCTGCTGATTCTGAAAAAAAAAGCCAATTAAGATTGTTAAGCTAAATTGTTACAATTTTGTCTTTTGATGTTGTTCATTTACTAAGTTTTTCAAGAAACAAAAACAAAACAAAATATTTCTTGCTCTTATTTCCATACGTTCCAACTGATCTAGCAATGCCTACCAGAATCAGAATCTTTACTCAATTTGCTCAAGATACACTAAGAGTGGATGGCATAAGATGCAATAAAAAGTGAGTTTCAGTGTCCAGCAGGGGCTTGCTACAACATCATGCGCGCGCACGCGCGCACACACACACACACACACACACAATGACATAAATAAGATGTATGTGTCATAAAGTAAGTTATAATACAAGCTGAGGCAAAGTCTAGAAATGAATTTTGTTCAAAAATGATGCAGGTAAACTAACTTCACAAACTTTCAACATCCACTGACTTACAATGGCAGCTATAAAAGTCAACAACATACAATAAGGCAGTTTTGTCGATCTTTCAGTTTCAAATATTTATTCTTATTTATTTATTCTTTAATTAATTTTAATATTGTATTGTTTCTTAAAAATTACCCAAGTAATAAATTAGCAATGTATCAGAGTCAAATAACATATGAGCAAATAAAATGAAAAGTATGTGTGTGTATGTCTCTCTGTCTTTTTTGTGTGTGGTGCTGGGGACTGAACCCAGAGCCTTGCACATACTAAGCACATGCTCTACCACTGAGCTCTGACCTGGCCAAAAATGTGTCTTACCTCACCACACTGCCTTTCCTCCTTCCCACAAAAGGGTGCGTTTCCTTCCAGGATTTCCCGGATAGTGGGTTGTATGGCAGAAAATCACCTTGACAAATGGAAGGAGAGCAAAGTTGTTAAGAACTGAGCCCTGCCATGAGGGGAACCAGAGTTCACACTCTTACTGTGTCATTTGGTAGCTTAGTGACATTGGGCAAGTTCGTTAGGTTCTGAGATGGGCAATCCTCTTGGTAGCACATGGATGATTATGAGGTCTACCACATACAGTCATCAGGTAAAGCCCCTTGCCAACAAGGGGACTCCCAGTAACCTAGCCTCAATGATCACCCAGCAGTTGAAACCCATCCTACTCTCACCATTCTGGGTCCTCCCATATGCACCAACTCTTACAGAGAGATTGAAATCTTACCAATTAAGTGTATATTAGCCGGGGATACAGCTCAGTAGTATATATTATATTTTAATCCTTTTTTTCTTTCCTTCTCCTTCCTTCATTCATTTCTTTCTTCCTTCCTTCCTTTCTCTCTTTCTTTCTTTCCTCGTTTCTTTTGTGGTGCTAAGGGTTGAACCCAGGGCTTCATGCATGGTAGGCAAGTGTTCCACCACTGAGCCACACTCCCAGTCCTAATTAAAGAGTTTTTAAAAGAATTAGTAGCTTTGTAGGAAATAGCCCTAAAAAGCCAAATGCTTTTTACAGATGGAAGAGGGGGGAAAAAAAAGACAAAATTCTTACCCAGGAAAATGGAAGCTTCGTTTGGGTAAACTAAGCAGTAGAAGTGGTGTTGCCTTGGAGCAAGGGTGCGAACAAATGACTGCACACTCTGATTTATAAACAGAAAAGTAAACAAAGATGGCAATTTGTGGGACTCTTCTCAGCAAAAGCTTTAAGTAGCACAAAAATTACTCATGTAAGAAATACTACTGAAAATTACAACTCTAATTAGCTCACGGGGTGAGGACAGTCATAGAAACCATATGAAGCCAGATGGAAAGATGCATAGCCAGGAACCACAACAAACGCTTCCTCAGCCAAAACTCATATGGATTTCAAACACCTCCAAAGTATCCCTGGAAAATCCTTTTCTGGTGATTGAGGAAATTGTCAGACAAATAGGAAATCTTTCAGAGTTTTTGTTTGTGCTTCTGCAGAGAACCAGGGACATGAGGACAGTTGATTTGAACATTAGGATTGCTGCATAGTGGCAAGGCTATGTCAGGATGGGTTTCAGACATCCAGCTCTGCATGGGAGGCTACCCTGCCCCCAGTTCCAAAAAGTAAAAGGTACCTGTCAACAAACCTCACCCCTCCCCTGCTAGTGGAAAACATCACCACTGCTAGCTTTGCTGGTGTTAGAGGCACACTTTGCAGGGATCTGCCGCTCACTTCCCCTGGCCCTGCCCTATCCCTGGTTCCACAGAGGGTATGTGCTCCCAGTTCTTACCTCCCTACTCAGACCTGGTTCCCTCACCATTTTTCTGTACTCATTCTTGGAAAACAACATGACCTGCGTGTGACAAGACCATCACTTGCTTTCTAGCAGATGTCACAATTACAAAGGTGGTCATAATTACAAAAGCCTAAGGAATCTAGATTTATGTGTGAACTTTTCTGATTTTTATCTTTATCTTTTTGTTAAAATGCATAGCCACGGGCAATATTTGGCCCACAGGCAATATTTGTCCTGTGAAGATGGAGGATAAGCGTGATGTGTCTATATAAGCCAAGGAATGCCAAAGATGGCCTGCAAACCACCAGAGGTTAGGAAGAAGGAAGGAAGGAATTTTCCTCTTCAGGTTTCAGAAGGAACCAACACCTTGATTTTCAACTCCTAGTCTCTAGAACCATAAGAAATAAATAAATAAATTTCTGTTGTTTTAAAGCTACTCTGTTCAGGGTACTTAGTTATGGCAGCCCTAGCAAATGAACACAGATTTGGGCATTTTATACCCTTTGGCCTAAACCAAATATATGAATATTAGACATCACTGAGTCACAGGGGTCATCTTTGCACACCATGTTGGTGGCTACCCACTGATAAGATCACCCTACTCACACAGCCTGTGATTGAAAGGAAGTTCCCAGGACAGAAAAGCATTGAGCGAGTGGGCACACCACAGGCCAGAAGGGTATCGGGCAGTATGAAGTGACTTGGAAGTGAGTCTGAATTCTGTTTTCTCAGGAGACACAGCTCTTTCTGAGGACGCTGACCCAGATTCTACTGGGGATTTACTTACCAAGCTAGACTGAGACTGTAGGAAGTACACCCCAACCTCTACCTCCCCCAGATTGAGCTCACCAGAGAGGGTGGAGGGAATTCAGTGTGGTTGCACTGTTACTCTTGCTCTCAAAATCATTCCCAGTTTCAGATAATAGGGTTTCTATGGGCTGTACTCAGGCTGAATTATTCCTTTGAGTGGATGCGAAGAAACTCAAGAGGAATCTGTGGGTCTTTGCTGGAGAGGGAGGAAGCCAGTCCCAGAGAGCCGAGTGGGGTGGTCATTAGGAACTTACAGGTGAATGTGGATGGAGGGCAGGAACCAGGAATGCAGATGCTGTTTTGGAAGTGGGAGGCCAGTCACTCTAAGGCACAGAGTTCTGGAGTAAATGTGTAAACAAGCAAGTGTGCGGAAACCTTGCCCCTTCATGTTTCAGATCTTGTGGTCCAGACGTGGAAAGTTGGTTGAAAGAAGTAACATCGGGCCAAACAGCAAGAGAAATGGGCCTCTTGTCTGCTCTGTAGAGCTAAAGAGGCCTGTACTAGATTCCCTCACTAGTTGGGCGGCCAGATCAATACTCCCGGGTGTCCTCACGCGGTTAAATCTGAATTTCAGATAAACAATGAAAAATTTACAGTATAAGTATGCACAAATACTGCATGGGACATATTTAAACTAAAAAAGTCATGAATTAATTGGATTTTTTTTTGCGGGGGAGGGGGGAGAGTACTAGAAATTGAACCCAGGAGTGCTTTATCACTAGGCTACATCTCCAGTCCTTTTTAAATTTTAATTTGCTTTTGGTCCTCAGCCCCACTTTTTAAAAAAAAAAAAAATTTATCTTTTGTAGTTGTAGTTGGACACGATAATTTTATTTATTTATTTATTTATGCGGTGCTGAGACTCGAACCCAGGGCCTTGCATGTACCAGGTGAGCACTCTACCACTGAGCCACAACCCCAGCCCCCCTTTTTATTTTTTATTTTGAGGCAGGGTCTTGCTAAGTTGCATAGGGTCTCCATAAGTTGCTGACGCTGTCTTTGAACTTGCAATACTCCTGCCTCAGCTTTCTGATGTACACTACTATGCCTGGAATTTTCATCTAACTAGGTGTCCTGTATTTTTTGCCAAATCTGGCAACTCTCTCCCAGGCAGCAAAAGAAGTGCCTCTACCTACTTCAACTGCATCCTTTTTGTCAACACTCAAAAACTATGCACATAGGGCTGGGGATGTGGCTCAAGCGGTAGCGCGCTCACCTGGCATACGTGCGGCCTGGGTTCGATCCTCAGCACCACATACAAACAAAGATGTTGTGTCCACCGAAAACTAAAAGAAAAAATAAATATTAAAATTCTCTCTCTCTCTCTCTCTCTCAAAAAAAAAAAAAACTATGCACATAAAGGCTTAAAAAAAAAATCCACAGGTCTGCAGAGAAAAGCAGGGTTATCAGAACAGGAAGAAACATGGTAAATTAAGCTTCTCTTCCTGCCTCACACAGTTTGAAGGTCATGGTGATGACAGCCATTAGAGACTCAAACCCAACAGTTCCTCATCTCCAGACCAAACCCTAGTTAGTTGAGGATATTTCGACGTCTTTCATAATTACTACCCAAAGATACCGTATTGAATGCAGCTGCAGTGCCAGAATATGGTTTGGGACAAGGCCCGAAGCAGTTTTTCCCAGAGCTATTATAAGGAAGTCATCATGAAACAAAATGAATCCACTATGGTTGAAAACCGTAGTGCTGACCCCAAATATTTTTAATGTGTGGAGCTAGCTGGCAAGCCGAGAGCCTGAGAAAACAGAAAGAGCTGTTTGGCTTCTTTGAAATGCCCAGCCCTTCGAAGTGTGGCTTTTTCTGCACACTGTTAGCTGTGTTCCAACAGGCACAGGGCCAACTTAGGCGATTCCAGTGGGGGGATGTTGGCAGAAGTGCAGTTTGGCCTTGACAGCTTCATTTGGAGGACAGGAAGGGGTGAGGAGGGAGGGCAGGGGGATTAGGAGGCCAGGGGACAAGTCCCTACCTCTGTGTGGTACCTCCGAGTTTTATCAGCAACATTTACATGCCATCCGCTCCTTGCCACAACTCTGTGAACAGCTGATTTCTCCGTTTTACAGATGGCAAAACAGCATTTCTAAAGTTATCTTGTGGATGAGAATTCAAACTCAGCTTTTTTTAAAATAATGTTTTAGTTGTTGATAAACATTTATTTATTTATTTATATGTGGTGCTGAGTAACGAACCCAGTACCTCCCACATGCCAGGCAAGTGCACTACCACTGAGCCACAGCCACAGCCACTTTATTTATTTAAGTACTGGGGATTGAGTCCAGGGGCGTTCTATCATTAAGCTACACCCCATACACACACTTTATATTTTTTAATTTTTTAAATTTTGAGGCAAGATTTTGTTAAATTGCCTAGGCTGTCCTTGAACTTATGATCCTCCTCCCTCAGCCTCCCAAGTCACTGGGATTATAGGACACAGTGTGCACCACTGTATTCAACCAAACTTCATTTTTTGTATAGATGATACACTCACATGGTTCAAAACTCAAAATGTATGCAGGAATATAGTGAAAATGTGGTCTCCTCAGGCCTGAGCCTCCTAGCTCACTTTCACACAAGCAATTAATGTTCTTTATTTTTTATATGTCCTTCCACAGAGATTTTATAAACATATTTTTTCTGATTTCCTATTTTTAGACAGAGCTTAGTTTACCATGCACAACTACTTTGTTACTCTGACTTAAGCCAAGTTCTTTACATCTTTGTCTAATGCTTTTTCCTGGAAATAAATAAATAAATGAGCTGCTGGGGGAGTAGCTCTGTGGTAGCATTCCCAAGGCCCTGGGTTTGTTTCTAGGCACCACAACAAAAGTAAATAAATAATTCCCCATTATAAAATATAGTAAATATGGCAAATACTAAAAATGTGGAAAAAAATCAAAATATCACATTTTGGCCTGTTCTTCCAAAGTGTTAACAGTTTCATGGGTTTTACTTCAGGCTTTGTGAAATATTTTGTGTGGGTCCTTTCTAGGACACTTTCTAGTACACTGCAGTCTTGCCTTTGGGCAGAATTACAGGCAGAAAGACAATGTGAAGAAGAGAAGAAATCGAAGCAGATAATTTGTTCTGGGGAGGCAGGAAAAATATGCACCAGGAAAAGTCAACTAATCCGGAGAAAAAATGAATATATATTTATCCTTTTGAAGACCTTTTTTTTGCTGAACCCTGTTTTGTGGAAAGTACCTGTTTTGTGGAAACACACATGCTAAAATAAAGCCAAGGGCAGAGAGAAAATAAATGGGCAGGCCATTTCAACACCGAGAACAGCAGGAAGCCTGGGGGAGCTGACGAAGCTGGAGGAGGGGGTCCCAGACGGTCCTCTGGAAGAGTGCCCTGAACTGGACCTTGGCCAACCTGCAGGGTTAAGCCAGGTGATGGGCAGAAGAGGCATTCCCACAAAAGGGATTGCAAAATTAAAGATAGTTGAGTATGGTGGCAGGAAGCAGGTGTGTAATATGAAAGGAATTTTGGCTTTATCCCCAGGGTGGCCTGAAGCTCTTGAAAGATTCCAAGCAGGAAATCAACACCATTGGAGCTATACTTTGACAAAGACCAAGTCTGGCAGCGCGAGAAAAATAAATTAGGAGTGGATATGGTGGAGGGGGGGCGGTCTAGAAAACTGTAATTCATAAATCTAGGTGAGAGAAGATGGTGGTGTGAAGAAAGACTGGGGGTGTCCCTCAGGATGGAGACATTCGACAGTGGATTCTAAAAAGGTTGTGTATGTGAATTTGGTAACTGACTGGTAGATTTGGTGACCGACTAGTAAATTTGGTGGGGATAAGAATGGCTCCCAGCTGGAGGCGTGGGCATTTCTGGACTCAAAATTCTTCACTGGCTCCCCTTTGTCCACAAAGGTTTAAGTTTCTAAATTTAGCATGAAGACTCTCAATGGCATTATTGAAAACTTCCTTCATAATGTTACTAAGTCTCTCTCTCTTTCCGAGCTTGTACTTGAGACATACTGGAATGCAGAGAATTCCCCAAGCAAGCTGTCTCTTTGTCCCTGTCCTTCTCCACCCATCTCGGCTTCCGGAAACACTCTCCATCCACCAAGCCCATCTCAACGCCACCCTCTCCCGAAGCCTTCCCAGGCCTCTGACCGTTTCCTCCCTTTTCTTGTTTGGAACTACTCTCCTTCCCCCAGGCTCTGGGAGCACTTTGATTCTCTATTTGCTGAAACACCACATTTTACATTTTACTTTTGGTAGAAGTGTCTTATTTTTACTAGAAAGTTAAAGGCTCCTTGAAGGCAGAGACCACAGCTTCCTTGGAAGTTCAAGGAATGCTTGTTGAATTGAAATGAACACAAATTAGAAAAAAAAAAAAAAAAAAAAAATTTCAGAGCCAGGAAGGTTTTCAATAAAAGAGAATCAGGTGGCACAGGGGATTTAGTTGGGTCAATAGTATCAAATCTGTGAGAAGATCCTGAAGGCAGGAAGGACGGGGAGTACAGTAAGTGGTGAAGCCACGACCTTGGGCCCAGGACAAAGGTTGGGCCTGATCTGAGCGTCCCTGCTGCAGGTTGCAGGCCTCAGGACTGTGAAGGCCTCCTCTAAGAAGCAGAGATTCACAGATGTTGGTGGATCCTGACTAGCTCAGGACCAGGGAACAAGGTACTTTTATGGGGAAGTACCTGAAGTCAGACCCTAACCCAAGGGGTTAGAGAATCCAGAGGGCTTCTTGAAACAATCTGAAATCTTAAAAAACAAACAAACAAACAAAAAACCCTGCCAGTTCCTCACCAAAATGGGAATCATACCTCTTTTCTTACCCTCCCTCAGTCCTTTTTGTCAATTTCCACACCATAAAGGACCCTGCAGTGGCCACAGGCCAGGCTGTAGCCCTAAAGCAATTTGTTCCAGTTGAGCACTTCTCTTTCAAAGTTGAGGTGGAAGACAGGGGCGAGGGGGAGAACTGTGGTGGGGAGGTGTCCTGTGGCTGTTCCTGGCCTGAGCAGAGGCCTAATGTTCTGAGTGCCTCCTTATGTGTAGGTCCCCAAGATCAAGGTATACTTTGTACTGTACTCAGACATTAAATATCCCCCAAGGGTCTACCTGTTAAATCTTGGTCCCCTGGGTGGCACTATTGGTTGGTGATATGGACCTCAAAGAGGTAGGACCTTCCAAGAGGTCCTTAAGTCATTGAGGATATGCCCTAGATGGAAATTGGGGGGTCACAGTCTCCTCTTCTTCCTCTCTGGCCTTACTTTCTGGCTCATGAGGTGAGAAGTTTTTCTCTGCCACATGCTCCTGACATAATGTGCTGCCTGGTCAAAGAAATGGGCACACTCAGTCACAGACTGGAACCTCAGAATCATAAGTCAAAACAAACCTTTTATCTTTACAAGTTAATTATCTCAGGTATTTAGTTATAGTAACTAATACATTTTGTTACCCCCAGATTCTATCTTCCAATCAAAGGAAGGAAGAATCAACTAGGAGAAAATAGAAGTTCCATGAATCTTCTTCAAAATACAAAAGGGAAGGGCAGGCTTGGGAGTCCCATTCCTAGGAATAAATACATTCTAAAATACATTCTAAACTTTTTTTTATGACACTTGGAATTGAACCCAGGTGTGCTTTACCACTGAGCCACATTCCCAGCCCTTTTCATTTTTTATTTTCAGACAGGGTCTTACTAAGTTGCTTAGTGCCTTACTAAGCTGCTGACACTGACTTTGAACTGTAATACTTCTGTCTCAGCCTTCCGAGCTTCTGGAATTACAGGCATGTGCCACCATGCCCAGCTAAAACATTCCACATAAGAAGTCCAAAGTTTCCACCTTTGAAGGTCCAAGGAACTATAGGCCAAGTGGAGAACTTTGGAATTGCTTGTAAATGGTACTTTACTATCTCCACAAAATCAAAATCTAGAGCTCTTACTCTGCATGCAGTATATTGGGTTATGAGAAGGATGAGGAGGAGGGGAACAACTGGAAGAAAAATTGAGGGAAAGGAGCAAAAGCAACTAGAGATGTCTCAATGTAGTTTATAGCTACTTACCAATGGGGAAGAAGCACTAAGATTACCAAAAGAAGCGTCAATTATATTTTAGTTGTTGATGAACCTGTATTTTATTTACTTGTTTATATGTGGTGCTGAGAATGGAACCCAGTGCCTCACACGTGCAAGGCAAGCACTCTACTGCTGAGCTACAACTCCAGCCCCAAGAAGCGTCAATTCTTTATTCATTTATTCACTCACTCATGCACTTAAGGAGGTCCAAACATTGGAGGAGGGACAAATGTCTAAGGAGTCTTCCATTATAAGCATAGAAAACTGAGAAATCTATAGATGGTAATACAAATGCAACAATAAAGGTTGAAAAAAGACCTTGCAGAATTTCAGTAAAAAGCTTTTAAGTCAAATTGAAGAGGAAAAGGGAAAATAACATTGTCATTGAGTGTCCAAGAGTGAGTAGGATCATGTTCTAAAAAGACTTAGAGAACAGTACTAAGACTTTAGAAGAAGGCTTGGGGGGCGGGGGGGTAGCTCAGTGGTTGAGTGCTTGCCTAGCATTTGTGAGGTTCTCAGTTCAATGCTTGCTCGGCACTATGAGAGATTAAAAGAAAGGAGACTGGTCAGGACACTAGTGATGATCTACAAAACAGAGAGTTATAAAAGAGAAGCAGGAGACTCTGGGAAATCTTCAGCCTCTTGTGAACCAAAGCATCCACACAAGACTCAGTGATCAGGACTTACCTAAGGCAGAGTTCTAGGAGAGAGAAACGGTAGGTACCATCTAAGGTAGAAACGCCCTGCGGCACCAGCGTCAGGAGGAGGGGGATTTTGTAACATCCTGCAATCAGCAGGTTACACATGTCAGGTGTGGATGACTTAGGAGTGGGAAATTCCACTACAGTCTGTGTTGTCGTCTCAGACCTGGCACACAGTAGGCACGCCCCTAAATGAGTTTTCAGTGCCCGTGAGGTGGGCCCTGCTCACAGGCCAGCTTCCTCTTGGGCATCCTCTATTCTTCCTCTGAATTTCAGAGAGCAGGCAAGGGCAGGCATTGAAATGCACCTGAGCTCCTTATGAAAGGTGTTCCCTGAGCTACATCCTCAGCCATACCTTCCCAAGGCCAAGTTCAAGCCAGCCAGACCAAGGAGGCATTTGTCCCGTTTGTGTAATTAATAGGTAAGGCGCCTCAGGCCTCATGTTCTGTAGGGAGTAGAGGTCATTTTCCATCTTAGAATAGTGTGTCTGCTATCTTCTGACCAGACCCAGAGAGGCCAAGGGTAAAATGAAAGATGCAGGAACTCTGTCCTTGGTCAATTCTCAGCTCTGCTATACTCCCTGATGACTTTGTGCAGATAAGCCTCACCTGTGAAAAAAAAGGAAAATAATAGCCACTTTAAAGAGTTGTTTTGAGAATCAGATAATCTTTAAATACAGGGAGAAAATAGAGAAAGCGTATCAAGACCCTGACCCGTAGTAGGCTCTCGGCTACATTGAACTCACCCCCCACCCCTTGCCTCCGACTTTAGATCTTTTCATTACAGTACATCTTCTGAGAAAGAGGGTGAAGAAAGGAAGGTAGGGATAATATTTCCCTCTTTGCTCACTTTATAGCACTCCAGTGTTAGATCAGAGGGCCAATCTTAGCACTCAGAAGAATCTGGAATTCTGGAGTAGAGTTCACTTACAGGTGGAAGATGAGACCCCAAGTGTTTTAGCTTTTCTTTTGCTGTGGCCAAAATACTCTATAAGAACTATTTAGAGGAGGGAAAGTTTACCTGGAGCTCATAGTTTCAGAAGTCTGAGTCCATAAACAGTCGACGCCATCGTTCTGGGCCCAAGGTGAGGCAGCCCATCATGGGGAAGGGTCCAGCAGAGGACAGCTTCTCAGCTCAGAGCCCAGTCTGGAAGTAGAGGGTGGGGCACAGGAAAGATGCACCCTTCCAGAGCATGCCCCCAGTGACCCACCTCCTCCAGCCTTGCCCCCAACTGCCTATAGTTACCACCCAATTCATTCAAACTAGGATGGACTGATTAGGTTATAGTTCTCAGAATTTAATCATTTTACCTCTGAATATTCGTACACAAACAGGAATTTTGGAGGAATAGCTCATATTCAAACCGTAACATTTTGCCCCTAGCCCCCAATAGCTCACATCCATCTCACAGTGAAAAATGCATTCAGTTTATCTCCAAAAATCCCATGGTCTGAAATTTTAGCATTGTCCAAGCTCAAAGTCTCCTCCATGACTCCAGGCAAACTCTCAGCTGTGAGCCCCTGCAACAACTAAAAGCAAGTTACATATCTCTAATACAGTAGTCCAGAGTAGACATTCCTGATCCAAAAGAGAGGAGCAGGAGCATAGAAGGAAGGGAGGATGTCAAAGCAAGACTGAAACCCAGCCGGACAAACAGGTCCCGTAACTATGCATCCAGCATCTAGGACACGGGGCGGGAACATGTGCTCCCCAAAGGCAGCCCTGCACCTTTGGCCTCACCGGTGGCAGTATACATGACCTCTCATTTAGCCTGGCTTTATCTGCAATCAGCAGCTTTTCTCAGTGGATTGTCCACATTACTGGCATCTCTTAATTCCTGGTTCTCCACTCCAGATTTGGCCTCACATTCACAGCTTCATGCCCCACCTCTCAGGGGCAGATTGCATGATCATGCTACACATTTCCTGGCCTCCCAGGTCTCCTTTGAAATCTCAGTGGAAGCCTCCATGACCCCTTAACTCCAGCTTCCTGCACTTTTTTTAATGGTAGGTAATTTTTTATTTGTCCTAATTATATGACAGTAGAATGCATTTTGACACATCATACATAAGTGAAATATAACTTCTCACTGGTCTGGTTGTTCGTGATGTAGAGTACACAGGTGAAGTAATCATATGTGCACATAGGGTAATAATGTCCAATTCATTCTACTATTATTCTTCCCTCCCTCCCTCCTCCCCTCCTTTCACTCCCCTCTGCCTAATCCAGAATACCTCTATTCTCTGTCCCCACCTTTGTGAATTATCATCCACATATCAGAGAAAACATTTGGCTTTTGGTTCTTTGGGATTGGCTTATTTCACTTAGTATAATATTCTCCAGTTCCATCCACTTACCAGCAAATGCCCTAATTTCATTCTTCTTTAAGGCTGAGTAATATTCCATTATGTATATATACCACAGTTTCTTTATCCATTCATCTGTTGAAGGGCATCTAGGTTGGTTCCATAGTTTAGCTATTGTGAATTGAACTGCTATAAACATTGATGTGGTTGTGTCATCGTAAGTATGCTGATTTTAAATCCTTTGGGTATAAACCTAGGAGTGGGGTGACTGGGTCAAATGGTGGTTCCATTCCAAGTTTTCTGAGGAATCTCCATACTGCTTTCCAGAGTGGTTGTACCAATTTGCAGTCCCACCAGCAAGGTATGAGTGTACCATCCCCCCGCCCCACATCCTCACCATTCTGAATGGAGTGAGATGGAATCTCAGTATAGTTTTGATTTGCATTTCTCAAATTGCTACAGATGTTGAACACTTTTTCATATATTTGTTGATCAGTTGTATTTCTTCTTCTAGGAAGTGTCTGATCAATTCCTTTGCCCCATTTGTTGATTCGGTTATTGTTTTGTGTGTGTGTGTGTTAAGTTTTTTGAGTTCTTTGTATATCCTGGAGATGAGTGCTGTATGTGAGGTGTGTGTGGTAAAGATTTTCTCCCATTCTGTAGGCTTTCTCTTTGTTATTGTTTCCTTTGCTGTGAAGAAGATTTTTAGTTTGATTCTTGTGCATGCTAGGCTAGCACTCTACCAACTGAGCTATATCCCAGCCCCCACTTATTGATTCTTGATTTTACTTCTTTCACTTTAGGAGTCTTGTTAAGGAAGTCAGTTCCTAAGCTGACATGGTGAAGATTTGGGCCTACTTTTCTTCTATTAGGTGTAGGGTCTCTGTTCTAATGCCTAAGTCTTTGATCAACTTTGAGTTGATTTTTGTGCACATCCTGCAGTCTTGCAGAACCAGAACCACATGGATGACAGCAAGGTCTACTGCCAGCTCACACAACATCTGGGCTCCCTGGAATTGGGGTTGCAATGACTTCTGTCTATATGGCTTAGCATGGTGAAATAATGTCCTAGCCCCCTGTCCAAGAAGAATGCCCCATGATCTCTTCTCATAGGTGTTCTACATGATCTCATCTCATAGTGTTCTATACCATTAAGCTCTCAGTGGGTATGGTTTTGCAAATTCCAGCAATGCCTTGAGGCATCTTCCCCACATCTCTGTGCAAAGTATTTAGCACCTCTTTAGAGGGTATCGTCTCTTCAATAAATACACCTTCCTTAGTCTCAGCTTTACATGCACTTTTCTGGCCAAACAGCAAGTCTTTAAATTCCTTTAACTCAAACCAGGCACAGTGGCATACAATCTCAGCAGTGCAGGAGGCTGAGGTAGGAGGGTTGTGAGTTCAAAACCAGCCTCAGAAACTTAGCAAGGCCCTAAGCAACTCAGCAAGACCCTGTCTCTAAATAAAATATAAAAAGGGCTAGGGATGTGGCTCAGAGGTTAAGCACTCCAAGTTCAATCCCCAGTGCAAAAAAAAAAAAATAAAATAAACAACATAAAATAAAATCCTTTAATTCTCTTTTCTGCTTCCAATTCCCACAGTAAACCTGGCTAAAAGTTACCAGCAATACCATGCCACTGACTGAATGCTGTGCTGCCTTGAAATTTCCTCTGCCAGATTAAATGTTCATCACTTTTAAATTCAGCCTAACATAGAAATCTCAGGACAGGGGTAAAATGTAGCCAAGTTCTTTGCCAGAAGGTAACATGCATGGTCTTTAATCCAATTCTTAATGGAGTCCTCATTTCCCCCTGAATTCTCATGATTTCACATTCTTATTGGAATTCTGGTTTTCTGAGCTCCCACTAGAATCTCCCATTAAGCTTCACTTACAAAATTCTAAAGATTTCTAGCCTGCATCTCTAACCTAAAAAAAAAAAAATTAAATTAAATTAAATTTAAAAATCCATTAAACCATTTCCAAAGGCTTCTGAGCCCACATGGCCAAGTTAGTTAGTTACAGTAATGACCCCACTTCTTTGTGTCAATTTCTGTTCTAGTAACCTTTTCATCACTATGACCAAAAATACTCAGCAAGAACAAGTTAGGGAGGAAAACCCTATTTGTGTCTCATGGTTTCAGGGGTCTCCATCCATAAACATGTGACTCCATTTTTTTTTTGGCCCAAGGAGAAGCAGCACATCATGGGGGAAAGGTCCAATGGTGGAAAGTGCTCAACTAATGGCAGGATCAGCAAGCAGAGAGAGAGGAGGGGAAGAAGGGGCCACAGGAAGAACAACTCTGGAGTCATGCCCCCAGTGACCCACATCCTCCATCCATGTCCCACCAGCTTATAGTTACTACCTAGTTAGTTCATCCAAACTAGAATGGACTGATTAGGTTACAGCTCCTGCAATTCAATCATTTCATCTCTGACTATTCCTGCATTAACAGGAGCTTTTGAGGGGTACCTCATACCCAAATCATGATACCAGTTTGTTGGTGCTCACAGTGACCATCAAAGCAGAGGTGAGACCATTAACCAATCAGAGGATTGTAATCACCAATCCCCTTCCATGTGACCTTGGGAGTCTGGCCATGACCATGAAGGGTAGTTCAGACAGATCAGGTACCTACTCTGAAGGAACTTCCATGCCAGCAGGAGCACGTAGCAAAGCAACACTGGGAGAAAAGGGGCTCTCATCAAGATGGCAAGCTGAGGGCACAGAAACAAGAAGGGATCGTGAGGACGAACACCGCTCCACATACACACTTACTGCCAGAAAGAGGAGGAAGAATGGGAGGTGTAGAAACAGGTAAGACTGAAGTTTTAGGAGCTGAAAATTGAAGGTGTCTCCCTCCCAGGGCTTCTTTGTTTGGTGGATTTGTTTTTCTCCAACTCATGTTAGGCTCCTTGTTCCTTTGGTTGTTACTTGAACCTAGTCATACCTGCAGCCACATAAAATTGTAGATTATCTTCATTACTTTCAAAGAATACAATGTTCCTCGCACTTCTTACATGAGTGTACTACCATTTTTTTTTTTTTTTTTTTTTTTTTGCTGTGGTTGATGGGCATTTGGGTTCTTTCCACTCTTGGACTCTTGGGCTGTTAATTTTACTATTTCAAAATTGCTGCCATATGTATTCTTATGCCTCTCTTTGCATTGATATGAGCACACTTGGAATGTTATATATCTCAGAGTAAAATTGGGTCGCAGGGTATAGGTATTTCCAACTTTAGAAGACAGTGGACCCTGCTTACCAGAGGGTTTGTTCCAATTTACTTCCACCAGTGGTGCATAAAATTGTCATTTGTTTCAAATTCTGTTTCATCCAATTTTAAAAATTTTAGTTTTTCTGGTGAGTGGGAAGTGGTATTTCATTGTATTTTTAATTTTCATTTCTCTAATTAGTAATGAGGTTGAGCATCATGTCGTTCGTTTTTTGACCATCTGGATTTCTGCTTTTGTAAATTTCAATCTCTTGCCAATTTTTTATTGTACTATTTGTCCTTCTCTTATTATCCTTCTCTTGATTCATAGCAACTATTTCCATATTATAGATATTTGTCAGTGATGCATGCTGCAAATATTTTTTCCTAGCCTTTGGCTAGTTTTATTTATTCTTATACAGTCTTTTCATGAATAAAAGCTCTTTTTTTGTGTGTGTGTATGTGATGCTGGGACTTAAATCCAGGGCTTCACCCATGTCAGGAAATTGTTCAGCCAGTGAGTTAAACACCTAATACAGAAGTTCTTTATTCTAACATAGGTATCTATCCATATTTTTTTTAAATTAAGTGGGGATCCAACCCAGGACCTCATGAATGCTAGACAAGCACTCTACCACTGAACTACAATCCCAGTCCTACATTATATTCTAAAAGTTCACTTTTCCCGATTGCTTTGCAGTGATACTCTTGCAAGAATCAATGTCTATATGCTCAAGGGTTTGTTTCTGGGCTCTCGATTTTATTCTACTATTGTAATACCAATACAGCACTGACTTAATGTTCTACGATTTTTTATAAGTCTTCGTACTTAGAAAAGCAAGCTTTCCTACCTTACTTTTGTTCAAAGGAGAATCTTAATTATTGTTGACTTTTTATATTTCCATATAGACTTTACAATTTTATTGTAAAAACAAAACAAAACAAAATGAACAAAAAAAAAACTATCAAGATGAAATCCAACTAAATATACAGTCCAATTGAGGCAAATTGGTAGAATGTGTGCTTGGCACGTGTGAGGCCCTTGGTTTGATTCCCAGCACCAAGAGACAAAAACAAAATAGGCAGGAAGATCTGATATCTTCATAATATCAAGTCTTCCAATTCATAAATATGAAATATCTCTCCAATTATTTTTTTGTTTTTAGTTTCTTGCAAAAATAGGAATTTTACTTATCTTTTGTAAGATTTATTTTTAGTAGTTTGTATTTCTATGTCATTATAAGTGGTATCCTTTTCAAATTAATTTTCAAAAGTCAATGATACCCATTGCATGTTGACTTTGTATTCAGCAACTTATTAATTCTAACATTATTAATTCTTAATAATTAATAATTAACTTATTAATTCTAATTATCTGTACATTAAAATTTTTTATAATTACATAATAATATTGCATTTAAACAATAACACTTCACCTTTCCTTTCCAGTTTTTATGCCTCTGATTTCCAAGATGCTAAGCAATGCTGAATAGAATGGGTGACAGCAGGCATACTTGTCCTCTGGTTTTTTTCTGAAGATTTTTCTAGTTCTTGGTGTAGATTTCTTTTTCACTTATCCTGTTTGGAATTCTTCTGGTTTTCTGAAAACTGGCTTTGTTAGTTTTGGAAATTGTTCAACCAAAACCCTAAAGTATTGCTTCTACTTCATTTTCTTCATTATTTATGGGACCTCAAATAAGCAAATATTTAGACCAGCATTAGCAGAACATGCACAATGACAGAAATGTTTTGTATCTGTGCTGAAGCTAATGAGCATTTAAAATGTAGCTAGTATGATCAAAGAACTGAATTTTAAATTTAATTTAATCATAAGTAATATAAATTTAAATAGCCACTTCTAGCCAGTGGCTGACCATATGGAACCATTCAGCTCTAGAACCTTCTAACTCTATCGGAAATATCTTTTATCCTCTTCTCTGTATATTCTATCTTTCTGATCTATGTTTTAGTTCCTAATTCTCTCTTCAGTTGTGTCTAATCTATTACTGAACTCATCCATTGAGTTCTTAATTTTAGTTATTTAATATTTTAAAATTCTAAGATGTCATCAATTTATTGCCTTAAACTCCAAATTCACTCTTAGTCTGCTTTGCAAAAATGTATCTTTTAATGTGTATTTAAAATGAACAAATTAAAAAATTTAAAAAATAAAGGTACCTTTTCCCTTTTAAGACTTTCTTTCCCACGCTAGCTGGCCTGAAGCTATCTCAGCAGAGTGTGCTAGAAAGACATTGCAGAAAAAGGATTTTGTTTTCTGCTTACAGTATATGTTCAAGGCAGCTCTCGCAGAGTATATGGCTTTTCCAGAACCAGACTTCTGTAAATGGGTATATCTTCCTCAGCACCCAACTTCAGTAAGGCCCCCTGCACTGCCTCCCTGGCTGTACTGTAGTAGAGCATCTCTAGTGACATCCTTCCCTGTGAACAGCTTTTCCCAGAACCCTAATGGGCAGATTTCCAGCAAGTTCTATCAGTACAAGACCATAGCAAATTCTTTGCCATCTAGTAAGCCACAGATGACCACAACCTTCAACAAGATTAGAATCTCAGTCCTGGGGACAGGATAGGGTTATTCCTTGTGCTCTCTCTCAGCCCTAGAGTTAGTGATTGTTCATTATATCTGCTAATCCTATCATATTTAGAACTCTGTTTTTTTTCTTATTAGCTAATCCCTATTGTTCTAGTCTTTTTTGTCACCATAAGAAATTGTTTATATTAAATTTTCTCCTGTTTAAATTACTGTGGGGTTTCTTTCTTGTATTTAGACTCAGACAGATAACTATTTCAAATGTGAAATGTCACTTTTTATAGTTATTCTGCTAAAAATTTTATCTTTTATCTCCATGCACATAAAAGACAGGGATATTTTACTGTTTGTTTCTAGTAATTACACTATCTGGAGTATCTGTGAATCTGTTTCTAGAATCTTTTTTTCAGTACCAATAAAATAAATTAACATGTATTTGGCCTTACTCTCTCATACAGAAGTTTATATTTGATTTTGTATTAATCATTACAATTTTGCAATTATTTGTAGAAGTTGTGAAGATTTTTCTAGTTCTTGGTGTAGATTTCTTTTTCACTTATCCTGTTTGGAATTGTTTTGGTTTTCTGAAAATTGGCTTTGTTAGTTTTGGAAATTGTTCAACCAAAATCCCTCAAGTATTGCTACTACTTTCAGAGATGGTTTTCTTATGTGTCTGCTAGGGTCTTAAGCATGCTAACAATCCAATATTTCCTCAACATGGCAACCACTCAGATTTTCTGGATAATCCAGATGAGTAGAAAACAGGCTGCAGTTAATGTCATGGTAGCCTCATATTTTCTTTGATTCCTCAGAGGCATCCCCTTAGAGTCCCAGTCCTTATCAGATGGATTTATATGAGGCCCTCACTTGGCCAATTCTAGAGTGCAGTATTTTTCCTCCTTACCCTGAGAGTGCTGCTCAGCCATCTCTTTTGGATTAGGAAAAAGCACTCTCAAATGGCAGACTTAATTCTCTGGATTCCAGATCTTACTTTTGTAGCTCTTTACTATCTTTTTAGCTCTCTGATGCTTTTAGGAAGATTTTAAAAAATGTTACCTAACTTTTCTTTTGGCTTCAGCAAGGGAATTGGAAGACTAGATAGTTTGACTCAGACCTAGGAATAGAAGTCATCATTTATTCTTTACTGAAAAACAAAGTCATAATTATACTCTGAAGACCATCCTAGGCTTAGTTTATATTTTGGAGTATCATTTTCTCCCAGGAAAAGAACACCCATCTTCATCTCTCATAATGTCCTGTGCATATTTAACCTCTATTAAATCCTATTAGGCTGTGATTGCTTGAGGGCAAGAATTATTCTTTGCATGCTTGGTGTCTATCAGGTGTCTTGCACTAAAGAGATATTCAACGAGTCTACCTGAGTGAAGTGGTTAATAAAGGCTTTATTTTGATTTCTTAAGTTTTTGACATTTCCTCCAAAATGCTGATCTTATCTTTGGGAGCAAGAGTTCAATCTGTTCTTCAAGGACTGAATCTTAAGAACTGAACCTAAGAAACCTGCTCAGGCTTGCTATGGGCTCCTGTTTTTCTTCCTCTTTCTCATGGAGCCAACCTCTGCTTTACTGAGAGCTCTTCTTTCCAGGTGTGCATGTTTCAGCAAGTTAGAAGGCAAGCAATTAGTCATTAACTCAGTGTCAAAAAGTCAGCCTGGGATCACAAAATCGATTTTTAAAGTACACACAAAGATTAATTTATTTAAAATACTGTCATTTTCTTTAAAACACTTTGGCAAGGATAATGTGGGGTGTGTTCATTTAAGATGTACTTTAAGAGAAATTAGCCTTTTGTTTTTTGTTTTTTGAGATTAGTTCTCACTGTGTATGCCAGGTGAACTGGGACTCCTGGGCTCAAGCACTTCTCCCGCCTCAGCCTCACAAATTGCTAGGACTGCTGGCCTGTGCCACCATGCCTGGCAAGAAGTCCATTTCTTTAACCAGGAACTCACTCTTTAAGAATAGTCATTAGCTTCTAACCCAAATTTAAACAGCAGAGTCAGCTACTCCAAACCCTTTACTATCCAATGTTAATCAAAGGACGAGGCTTCTCCTAGCAAAGTGAGTCATACAAAGGTTTTCATTTATGGAATTAGTGGCTTGATAAACAGTATGATGAATATCAGAAATGGGCTTCTACAGGACTGGGTTGTGGCTCAGTGGTAGAGCGCTTGCCTAGTATGTGCAAGGCACTGGGTTTGATTCTCAGCACTGCATATAAATAAATGAATAAAATAAAGATCTAAAAAAAAATTGAAAAGAAAAGAAATGGGCTTTTGTTCCACAAACAAAATGTCAAACTCAGGTAATTCTACAGGCAGGTCTATCTTTTGAAGAATAGACTACTCTAATTTTTCTTTTCTTTTGTGATGCTAGGGTTGGAACCCAGAACTTTGAACATACTAGACCAGTACTCTACCACTGAGCTACACACCCAGCCCCTAGATCATTCTTTTCTTTTCTTTCTTTCTTTATTTTATTTTATTTTGAGACAACATAGTGAGCTATGTTGTTTAGGCTGGTCTCAGACTCCTGGACTCCAGCCATCCTCCTGCCTCAGCCTCCTGAGAAACCAAGACTGAAGTCAGGTGCCATGTACCCTGAATAAGATATTTCAAATCTTATACATACTTCTCTAGAGAAGAGAGAAAAAAGATGGTCTACATATATGATCTGTATACATAGAAAGATATGTAACTTGATTGAAAATCATTGAAGAAGACCTAAATAAAGAGAATAATATCTTATGTGTCTGGGCAGGAAAGCTAAGAGTATCAATAGTTCACATAATGATCTATAGATTTAATGCAACTGTAATCAAAATCCACAACAGAGTTTATGTGTCCATTTGCTTTTATAAAACATGACAAATGTATAAGGAAGAGTGAAGAATATCCAAGACCTTTTTTTGTTGCTATTAGTTTATTTTATTCAAGATACTTCTGAAGAATACGAGTAAGGAGAGGAAACTTGCTGTATCAGATATTGAGGCTTAAGATAAAGCTATAGTAATTAAGACAATTGTGTTATTAACATATAGACCAGTGGTGTAGAGAGAGGGCTGAGAAACAGAACTCTGCATATGAGGAACATTAATATATGACTGAGATGGCATGATAAATGCTTCACGAAAAGCAAAACTGTCAAAGACAAAAAAAGATTGGTTCACATTGGAAAATAATGAACATGTATCCCTACCATAATAATGCATCCTGAGTGGATTAAAGAACTTGAATATCAAAAAAATAATAATTTTTAAAAGAAAACATAGGTGACTTCTTTTAAACTCAGAATAAGGAATGATTTTAGAGTTTGGATCTTGAGTGCTCCTCAAAGGCCCATAAGTTGAAGGCTTATTCCTCAGTCTGATGCTGTTGGTAGGTGGTAGAACTTTTAGAAGGTGGGGCCTAGTGGAAGGAAGTTAGGTCACTGGAGATGTGTTCTTGAAGGTGATATTGTAATTCCAGTCCTTCCTCAGCCTCTTCCTCTTTTTTTTTTTTTTTTGTTGTTTGTTTGCTTGGTTTTTGCTTTCCAGTGGCCATGAGGTGAGCAGGCCTCCTCCTTGCATTCCTGTCATAATGTACTATGCCACCTCAGACCCAAAGCAATGGGGCCAAATTGACCTTGAGCCCCAATCTGTGAGCCAAAATTAATTTTCCCCCTTTTAAATTGTTTATCTCAGGTATTTTGTCACACTAACAGAAGACTAACATATAGACCATTCTACAAAATACTTGGCCCAGTGCTCCTCAAAACTGTCAAGGCCATGAAAGGCAACCAAAGACTATAAAACTATCATAGACCAGAGAGAATACGGAGACATGACAACTAACTGTATTATGATTTCCTAGATAATATCCTGGAGCAGAAAAATAACATTGATGGAGCCTGGCACCATGGCACATGCCTGAGATCCCAGCTGCTCAGGAGGCTGAGGCAGAAGGATCACAAGTTCAAGGCCAGCCTCAGCAATGGCGAGGTGCTAAGCAACTCAGTGAGACCCTCTCTCTAAATAAAATACAAAGTAGGGCTGGGGATGTGGCTCAGTGGTTGAGTGTCCCTAAGTTAAATCTCTAGTACCAAAGAAAGAAAAAGAACATTGATGGAAAAACTGACAAAATCCAAATAAAGTGAAGAATGAACCTTGTCTTCTTGGTTTTAATAATGCACCAAGCTAATACAAGATAACATTAGAAAAAACAGAAACTCTGTACTTATCATCTTTGCAAATCTTCTGCAAATATAAAATTGACCTCAAATTAAAAGTTTATTTTCAAAATAAATAAGCTGGGAGCAGTGGCACACAACTGTAATCCCAACTATTTGGGAAAATTGCAATTCCAGCTGAGGTAGGAGGATTGCAAATTTGAGGCCAGACTTGGCAAGACCCTGTTTCAAGTTTTTATTTTTCAATAAAAAGGACTGGAAATGGAGCTCAGTGGTAAACCCCTTGGCTTCAATCCCCAGTACAAAATAAATAAATAATAGATAAATAAATAAGACCCAAGGGGTTTTAATGATAAAATATTTGTTTTGGCCTGGGGATGTAGCTCATTGGTAAAGTGCATGACTAGCATAAATAACTAAGACCCTAGGTTCAATCCCAAGCACAGAAAAGTAAAATGCTAAACATGTGATCTATCACTGAGCTACTTCCTCACCCTGATCATTTTTTTAAACAATACATACATTTGGACATAATATTTTTACTTTATTTATTTATTTTTATGTGGTGCTGAGGATTGAACTCTGTGCCTCACAGGTGCTAGGCAAGTGCTCTACCACTGAGCCACAAGCCAGCCCCAAGCCTGGTCATTCTTAAATGGAGTTTGAGGATTGGATGGTCGTATGTATAAAATAATATGCTGATTTCAAGTGTCTTATTGTAGTTTTGCAGGAAAAAAAAATCCTCATTTGAGGAAAATATGTTACATGTTTAAGAGTAATGGGATGTGTGTGCATCGGGTCAGGAACATACTCTCAAATCACTCATAAAAAGAGTTTTTGTACTGTATTTAGATTGTCTATACGTTTTATTTTTTATTTTTTTTTATATTTATTTATTTTTTTAGTTATCGGCAGACACAACAACTTTGTTGGTATGTGGTGCTGAGGATCGAACCCGGGCCGCACGCATGCCAGGCGAGCACGCTACCGCCTGAGCCACATCCCCAACCCCTGTCTATAAGTTTTAGACTGATTCACATTTGGGAAAAATACAATGAAATTCTCCACACCACCAAGAGGTGGGAGAGGGATGAACAGGAAAGGAAAGTCCACAAATCCTATGTAACATATGTAACGTTCTTAAGTAGATTATATTTACCTCACATTTTGAGCAAAGCTGTTAAGAGGTAACTAAAGGAACCAATGGGGGTCATTTCTCTAGTTTATCCTTCTAGAAGTGCCCACAGGAATAAAACCAGAAGTGAAGACTGGATCATTCAAAGATGGAGTGGAGAAAAAAAGTCCCTAACTCTTAGGACCTAATCTGGGACATGTTGGGACTTACAGATAAGTGGCAACAGGTCCTTCCTGTGGTGAGGGTCACAGGTCACTGTGC
Source organism: Marmota marmota marmota (assembly GCF_001458135.2). NCBI lineage: Eukaryota > Metazoa > Chordata > Mammalia > Rodentia > Sciuridae > Marmota > Marmota marmota. The sequence goes on along the minus strand of NW_026000016.1, from coordinate 6,060,372 downwards.
TTGGACTGAGACAGGCCAGGAGAGAGGGGGAGGGGTCTTCTGCCATGGATGATGGCTCTGCCCACACAGAGCCATCTATTCACAAAATGGCTTTTCCCCAAATAATCTAGCAGCTCCCATCTCTCAGGAACTCTGGTTCACTAACTAGCAGAAAAAAAAAATTGTCAGCTGGAGATTCTCACCATCTCCCCTTGTTATGGTTTGGATAATAGGTGTCCACCCCCAAAATTCTTATTTTAATGCAGGAATGTTCAGAGGTAAAATGATTAGACTGTGGGAGCTGTCCATCCTAGTTTGAAGGGACTAACTGGGTGGTAACTGTAGGCAGGTGGGGTGTGGCTGGAGGAGATGGGTCACTAGGGGTGTGCCCTAGGAGGGTGCATCTTCCCGGCAGCCCCTTTCTCTTTCTTTCTCTGCTTCTTGGCCACCATGAGGTGAGCAGTGCCCCTCCACCATGCCCTTATGTCATGATGCTCCACCCCCAACTCAGACCCAGAGTGATGGTCTTCTCGAACCTCTGAAACCATAAGTCAAAATAAATTTTCTCTTCTCTATGTTATTCTTATTGGAAATTTTGGTCACAGTAACAAAAAAGCTGACTAACACACCATTCTTTTAAGTATCAGCTGCCCTTCTAATCAAAGGTGAGAGGGGCTGAGTACAGAGTTACCTGGACCAGCCAGGAGATACATCAACTTGATGTTAGCCCCAAATTTTGCTTCAGGCTGCCTCCCACTAATATCTTACCATCATGAAACTATTGCCATAAACTATTTGGTGGGACACCAACTAGTTCTAAGTGCCTGCCTCTCTAGAAACCTCACCTGAGATATGTTTTTCTTCCTTCTCTGCCTACTTCTAGTTAAGAGAAAGAAAAGACGCAAGAAGAGCTATATTTAAACTCTTGGTGTGTTAGTCAGCTCTGTTACTGTGGCTAAATACCTGAGATAATCAAGCTTTAAAGGAGGCAAGATTTCAGTTCATGGTCATTTGGTCTTATTGAGAGTGTGTGATGCAGACCTGGTCACCACAGGTGAATAAAGAGAGACAGGAAGGGCCAGGATCCCAATATCCTCTTCAAGGGCATGCCCCTACTAACCTAATTTCTTTTCACTGGACTCCACCTCCTAAAGGTTCTACCACCTCCTAATTGTACCACAGGCAAGGGATTAAGCCTTCAACACATGGCCTTTGGGGGCACATTTAAGATCCAAACCACAGCACTTGGATCCCTGAAAATACAGAAGACATCAAATAATATTCTTAAGGTCAGTTTCATCCTCACTGAAAACTGAGTACATGATACTAGCAAATCTAGTATTACTGGACCATAGTCCCATGTAGAAGTCAGGTCTTATTTCTTGAATCTAAAGATTTAATCAATAACTGGTATTAGTGAAAGCTTAATCCTGTAACAAATAAATAGAGCAGAAATACTAAACATTAGGTCACAGGCTGGATTTCCACCCTGCTTTCAGCCATTCAGGCAAGGAACAAGCCCCTGATGACAGTTATTTGCTCTGGCTGATGCTAGAATATGTGTGCTCTGTGGGTTAATCACTTCCACACAGTCTCAACAGTGAAGGCAGCACCCAAAGATGCTTAGAGCAAGCATAGGAAGAATTATTTTCATCCAGGCTGGCAAAATTATAGGGTCCTAAACTATTAAACCAGTCTCATTGTAAAATTTACCATCTTAACTCTGCATTCAGAAGGAGACCAGATAGTGTGGAAAAAACTTCAGAGTTAAACAGACTTGAGTTTTGATTTTGGTTTTGAGTATGTGACTTAACCAAGTAACAATTCTACTGAGTCTCGATTTCTTTATATATGTAGTAGGTTTAAGAATGATGACTACTTACAGTAAGATCTCATCCGGGCCAAGAGGCAATGACACCAAAGTCCCCAGTCCTTGATTTCTAAACACTGCCTTCACTAAAGGAACCAGGGATGCTTGGAGAAATGGCTAATTCCAGAGCTGAAGGAAGCCAAATGTATGTGATCCTGGGTCATCTTGCTGATTTTGGGCATGCCAAAAGGACACAGGAGCCAGCTTGAAGGCCTTCCCAGTGGACAAATCTTGGACAGTTGGAACATCAAAATAAAATAACAGACTTTAATCCATGTGGTAGAATGCTGTTATTGCTTGAATAAGTGTCACTCAAAAGTCCATGTGATAAAGGCTGTCTTCAGGGTGGCACTATTAGAAGGTGTTAAGGAACCTTTGGGAATGGGGCCTACTGAGAGGTCCTTAGATCATTGAGAATGTGTCCTTGAAGGGGATTATGGGATCCTGGCCCCTTTCTTGTTCTTTTCACTCCCTGACCATGATGTAAGCTATTTTCCTTTCTGCCATGCACTCCTGCCATGATTGGTTACCATGCACCAGACCCAGTTCAATGGTGCTAATTGATCACGAATTAAAACCTCCAAAACCGGGAGCCAAAAACAAACCTTTCTCCTTAGAAGTTGATTACCTGACTTATTTTGATGTAGCAGTGGAAAGCTGAGTAACCAAGTATCAACTAAAATGTAGAAGAAATGATAAGGTTAGAAAAGCACCATTTTGCAATCATAGTTGATTTGGGCAATAATCATCAATGTATGTTGTATACTTTCCTACCGTCATTGTAACAAATTGTCACAAAATTATTGGCTTACAACAATATAAAATGTACTATTTTACAGTTCTAGAGGTCAGAAGTCCAGAACAGGTCAGCAGGGCTATGTTCCTTTTGGGGGCTCTAGAAAAGAATCCATTTCCTTGCCTTTCCCAGATGCTAAAGGCTGCTATATTCCTTTCTAGAAACTTTATTATTCTCATGTAAGTTCATCTGGATTTAACCTTCAAGCATTTTGTTAGTTCCTTCAATATTTTCATGTTTGTGATTTCATTTTGAGATTTTTCTTTCACTGAACCTTCTGGGCTACTCATTCAGATTACAGTCATCCCATTCAATTCATCAGTTGAAATCTGAAACATGAAAATCATGTTTCTTATTTCCATGAAGAATTTTTATGCTGGAATAGAGTCTCTTCAGTTTATTATGTTTGTTACTTTTTGGTTCCAATTGTTGAGTGTCTCTTAATTCTTGATCTTCCTTGAATCATTTCCTTTCAATTGGGCTGTTAGTTTCTGCTCAGTCATGGCTCTGTTCACCTTCTGGGTTCAGAATGAACTAAAGAAAACTTCCATAATCTAACAAATTCTAAGATGGCTGCTTTTGTGGTGGGTGACATGTCATCTGGAATGCTGAAAGGAAACAACTGTCCTCAGTTGCAAGAGCTGGCCCTTTGTAGACCCATGCCAGTGAACACTGCTTCTCTGTCCTTGCAGTCCCCTACTTTGGAAACCATTAAGTGCTCTAATCTCCAGCACAGCTCCCTCCAGACAGGAACTTCTGATCATTGCCCTGGGCTCCCTACCACTGTCTCATTCCTACTCTTCCCATAGGAATATGGTCCTGGGCAGGAACAATGTCATTTCCCTTGGCACAGCAAGGGGGCTTCCAAGTTTCATCTGCCTCCTGGCCTCAACTTCTGCTGCACTCAGGAAAGGGGGCTGGCATTTGTTCCATTGGTATAATTTAGGGACAAGCAACCAGAACAACTTCCATGAAAAGAATTATTCTTTGGCTGAAGAGAGAGAAATATTTACAGCAGTATTTTTTATTGCTGCCTATCTAGCCTGAATCTATGGAAAGGCAAATGTTACTTTAAAATAGCACATCCGGCATACTGCTAGGAACTTCAAATAGGTTATCTCATCTCATTTTTCACAATGATGTTATCATTTGTGTGTATTAAGAGATATTAAGTCATTTTCTCAGGGTCAACTCAGACAAGCTGTGGATTAGAATTCAGCATCTTCAAAATGTCTGCATTGCACCATTGGGCTGGGAACAAAAGCGCAGCCCCCCTCCCGCCAAAGCCAGACTTTACAGCTTCAGCTCCTGCAGCCTGTGGAAGCACCAGTTGCCATGACAACATAACAAAAATATTTCACTGTAGTTGTTGGGAGAAAACTTCATGTCCCAAGAGTGAAAACACACACCAGTATTTGAAGGTTACTAAACCAATAATGCCTGTATTTACCACCACCAGAGGGAGACATAGATACCCAACCCAGCAAAATGGAAAACATTCTGAGTTCCAAATTTGGCTTCCTCCCAGTGGCCCTGCCTTTTGTATGTACTCAGAGATTCTCAGTTTCCTGGGCTTACCTGACCATCCCACTTGCAGAACCCTTCCAACTATTTCCTTCCCACCAGAGGTCATGGCTTGGGACCTGTCTCCTTCATGGCAACAGAAAGGTGACTTGCTTCTTCATCTGGTTAAAAAAAAAAAAAAAAGCAGAGGCATCAGAGAACCAGGGAATCAGGAACTTTGATACTTTAAACCCAAGGAGGTTTAAATAGGGAAATCTTAGACACAGAGATAAAGGGTAATATTTGGAAGATATTTTGGTCTGAGATTTTTCTAGACCCTTCAGTTCTTAGTGGAATCAAGGCCTGCACCCGTTTCCATTCTGGAGAACAGGTTTCCAGTTACCTGAGCAATGTCAGGGAAGATGCCCTCAGCCCTCAACCTTGTGAGTAGCATTTGTTGACTCACATAACAAACTTCTTTGGGAATTCTGGGGATTCTTTTGATTCACAGGGGAACCACTACAACATTTGTACTCTAACCCAGAGAATTGAGGTGTTTCTTTGACTATTTCTGCTACAAGTGAAAGAAAAATTTATTTTATTTTTCTTTCACCCCCGCCCCTTGTGGTACCAGGGACTGAACCCAAAGGTGCTCTATCACTGAGCTACATTCCCAATCCTTTTTATGTTTTTATTTTGAGACAGGGTCTCACAATGTTGCACTCAAACTTGAGATCCTTCTTCCTCGGCCTCTTGAGTCAATAGGATTACAGGTGTGTGCCACCAAGACAGGCAGAATATTTTGTTTCATTCCAGGCAAAAACAAATAGGGATTAGATTCAAAAGTGACTCCCAACCTCACACCCCACCCTGCAGTGCTGAGAAAAGTACTCTATCACTGAGCTGTACCTGTATACTCTACCCCAGCCCATATCTTCTTTTGCTCCTACTCATAAAAGGCACATCATGAGCCTCTGGATCAGGAAGCACTTAAGCAATTGGTCTGGTGTTAACAAATGTCACTTCCCAGCAGGAGTTTAGGGAGCAAAAGTACATACACCATTTCAGAAAATTATTTAGAAATCAATATAAATAAGGAATGCTGAGTTAGCAGCAAGGAAGTTATGAAGAACTACCACAAAGTGGGGGAATGACATATTCTCTGCTGCTCCAGAAAGCCAAACTAGAACCAATAGTCTTGGGCATGAGACATAGGGAGAGTGAGGCTAGGGAAGAAACCTTTGGAGAAGTGGTACCAGGGAATGGACAACGATCAATGTAACTAGTCTGACTTTAGCAAGGACTTCCTGGCAGCTCAAAGCCCAATGTCAGAGGATGTAGTAAACTCAGCACCAATCAGGAAATTGTTGGAACCGGGTACTCCAGTCATAATGGGGGCGGTGGCCAGCGTCTGATTGGGGGGTTCTTCTTCCTGCCGAGTAAGGTGTAAGCCACCTGAAAACTAAGTCTAAAATAATTAGTGAAGAAGAAAGTACAAAGAGCCAAAAATATATTTATAAAAGCAGAGCCCCTGATACATCCAGTCCACACAAGAGCTGGAACTAGACAAAGGAAAGATGGCTCTGGTGGTTTATTTAAGGGGGTACATCAAAGGCTTCAAGGGTGGAGTCTTGCTCCCTGATGTCTTACAGTCAGCAGGTTGATTGGCATCTTGGCAGGTTACACCCATCTCAGGTCCTGTGTGGGTCATGGCAGAGTGGGATAGAAATTCAGAATGTCTCTGGGCAATTCACCAGAGAAAATGTTCCCTAGTCATCCTCAGATACCAGATGTTTCTATCCACTAGGCTTTGATGTACATGCAACCCATGGATGGCTCATGACAGACACTCCAGTCCAGCAGACAGTGCACAACTGCAGGGATGCTAGGAAGGATTCCAAAGGCCTTTCCTCAAGGTTCTTAACAACTGGTGGTAGGGAGGGTAGAGGGCAGGATGTAACAGGGAAAAGATATGATACCTGTGCTCCTTCACCACCTGACCACTTAAAGTATGGGCAAGGTCCCAATCTTAGGGGGAAGATGATAGCTGAACAGAAACTAAGAGAATAGGCTCTTGGCTTAAAGCCCAGCCTGGTGGACTTGGCCAGTGGAACAGGAAAGGTGAGTAGGAGGGAGAAGAATAGGAATACCATGGGTTTTTGTTGTTTCATGGGGCTCGGATGCACAAGATCTGGATGTACTGGCTGTGAGAGGGTGTGACTGTGCACATGGCCCTGAGAATGGAATGCATGTGCAGGGGCCCAAAGGAGAGATAGACTGAAGAGGCAACCTAAACTAGTGATATTAGGAGTCTGTGTGGAGACCAGCAGTCAATCTTCTTCTTCTTCTTTTTTTTTTTTTAAGAGAGAGAGAGAGAGAGAGAGAATTTTTTTAATATTTATTTTTTAGTTTTCGGTGGACACAACATCTTTATTTTTATGTGGTGCTGAAGATCGAACCCAGGGTTCCGTGCGTGCGAGACGAGCACTATACCACTGAGTCACAACCCCAGCCCCAGCAGTCATTCTTCTAGGAAGTGAATTTTTCAGTGTGTGAAATGTTTGACCTTTAAGACCCAATCCAACTCTGATCCCTTTGGGAGCCACAAGGGAACTATCACACCTGCATCTTCATGATGTCCATTCCTGTCTTCCCTTCCTCTTGTTTGGGATCCAAGTGTTTCAGAAGCAGGATTCCATGGCAATTCTTGTTAGAATATTATCAAGCCAGCTTGACTTCTACAATTTTATCTCTTAGTCTCCCCAAACTGGAGCCTCCTGACCTCCCTTGGAGTGTAGCCCCACTCCAGTCTCCAGACCAGCCCTACTATGGAAGAGGCATATTGTCTAGGACTGTTAGTCAGGCTGGTCTGGTGTCCATTCTGATGAGTGAACTTCCTCCTACTTCTGAGACCTTTGGGCTCTCATTGGATTAACTGGGGATTGGCCTTATTCTCGTACTTAGATCTCTGTCATAGAAATTTGCCAGGTAGGTTGGTTTCTCCTATCTTGGGCATAGCTCGCATTTCCCAGACTCAGTAGGTAGAACTCTCATTTCTGCTGACTTCTTTCCTGATGGCAATTTGAGTGTCCATGTGGCTGAGTGTTCCTGGCCTATAATCATCCTGATACATTCATCTGGCCACCTGCTCCTTTAGACAGCTGCGATTCTGGACAATTGTCATTGTCTCTGATGAGGTTCTGAATATGTCCAGAAGGTGGAGCTGGCAAGATTTCCTGATGAATTATATATAGGGCTATAAGAGAAAGAGATGAGTAAAGAAAAAGTCCAAGTTTGTTGGCTTGGGAAAATGGAAGGGAGTTGCTATTCACTGAGACGGGGGTAAGGCTGACAGTAGAATCTATATGGGCTTGCCAGAGGAAGATTGTCTTAGTCCATTCAGGCTACTACAACAAAATACCATAGACTAGGCAATTTATAAACATCAAAATTTATTTCCTACATTTCTAGGAGCTGAAAGGTCCAAGATCATGCAGGTTCTGTGTCTGGTGAGGAATTGTTTATTCTACTTCTTAGATATTGCCTTCTCGCTGTCACATGATACAAGGGGCAAACAAACTCCCTTAGACCTCTACACAAAGATGCCTATCCCATTTATGAGGGCCCCACCCTCATTTCCTAAATCACCTCCTAAAGGCCCCACCTCTTAATAACATTGTATTAGGAATTAGATTTCAACATATGAAATTCATAAAGGGACACAAACATTTAGACCAAAGCAAAGTTCAAGAGTCCAGTTTTGGATATGCTAAATTAGAGGTGTCCAGTAGCCATTCAGGTGTGTAAGTTGTGTTGGCAACTGGACATATACCTCTGGGGTGGGAGAGGGATGCTTAGTATGGTATGTAGACAGTATTTAAGGTATTGCACTGGATAGGATCACTAAAGGGTTTATGTGCACAGAAAAAAAGAAAATCTAAGGACTGTAAGAGAAAACCCTATATTAAGAGACCAATGAGGAGAGGAAGAACCAAGCAAGGAAGCATGTGTTTTTGTTTTGTTTTGTTTTTTAAGCAGCAAACAATTAGAATTCATGATCATAGTAGATGCATGTTAGGATCCGGCCATGGTTTTTCCTCTTTGTGAATTTCTTTAGCACGTACCTTACTTGACTCACAGACATATTATATACTCACAAACAGCAGATGTCTAAATAGTTGAATGCAGGTGATTGTTTTGCTCCAAGTCTTCTTCATTTTCTTCTTTGGTGTGGGAGCAATGATGTGCATTTATAGAAAAATGTAGCAGCAGCTGCAGTGAAGACTGTACCCAAAGAACAGTAGCATTCACAGGCTCACATTAGATTGAATGCAAGGTTTAAGAACAATCTTCTACCTCCTAATATGACAACCAACTGTACTTGTGGCTTTTTGTTATGTGTATAATCTTCAAATATTCCCAAATGGTGATTCTTTGGGAACTATCTTTTCTAAGATTTTTAAGGGAAATTTAGAAAATTTTGTGTTGACTTTTATACCAAAGTGTGATCTCCTAATTAAAATTATAAAATATCTGAAATATCAAGAACCTCAAAAAAATTAAGCAAAGCTATTTAAAACACTTATAAAGGGAACTCAACTAGTTTTCCAAGACTGCCAATAACAAAGTACTACAATCACAGAGGCTTAAGATAACAGAAATTTATTCTCACAGTTCTAGAGGACACAGGTCTGAATTAAGATGTGTAGTAGGGCCACATGATCTCTGAAGACTCCAGGAGAAGATCCTTTATTGCCTCTTCCTAACTTTTGATAATTGCCAGAAATCGGAGTTATCTGGTTTATGACTACATCATTCCAAACTCTTTTGTCTTCAGATAGATGGTTTTCTTTGTATGTCTGTCTTTTTCTTATGAAGTGCTTAGTCATTATATTAGGGCCCACCTTAATCCAGTATGGGCCCCTCTAAATTTGATTATACCTGCAAAGACCCTATTTCCAAATAAGATCATATATAGGTTCTGAGTGGATATGATTTATTTTGGTAGGCAGGGGGAGCACCAATCAACCCAGCACAGGAACTAAAAGCAAACTATGATGAGTATGTAACCAAATACAGGTGTGATGTTTAATTTTACCTATCAACTTGACTGGACCACAAGTTGCCCAGATATCTGGGTAAACATTTCTTTGGTGTGTCTATGAGAATGCTCTCAAAGAGATTACCTGCATTTCAATAGTGAATTGAGTAGACTGTCCTGCCCAATGTGGGTGGGCATAGTTCAATCTTTTGAGAATTCAAACTGAACAAAAAGGTGGAGGGAGGTACAATTCTCTCTTCCCTTAGATCACCAGTACTCCCAGTTCTCGGGCCTTAATACTCAGACTAGAATTCAGACTATTGGCGTTCCTAGGTCTCCAGACTGTAGATTTCTTAACCTTATATTTCATGAGCCACTTCCTTAGGATAAATCTCATGTTGTACTTATCTCCTATTGATTTCATTTCTCTGGAGAACTCTAATAAAACAGACTATTAGAGTATATTTTTGTTCACATATAGCTGTATTTTCAGAAACCACAGCACTCTAATACTGTGTTCTGTGATTTCCATGAGATTCTTCAGTTAGTCATATCCTTGTCTTTTATGAGTCAGCCTGTCAGTCTTCATTGAAGGTCTCACAGGATTCAAAATGAATTAGTTACTTGGCACTTCTCTTCCTTTGTTTCCCAAAGAATCTCAGGTTGCTTTCTTCAATGACTACAAGTGGTCTCAGAACATAAAAATCTAATCAGATTGGATTTAGAGTACTGGATCAGCAGTGAGCCTGCTTTGACTTTTCTGGAGCTAAGGTGGACCTCCTATAAAGGTATAACTTCCCAAGAAATGCCAAGGGCTTCCTCAGTGTAGACTTGAAGACCAAATGCTTTGTGACAGAGCAGTGGGTAGTGGCCTGTGAACATTTCCTTCTTAAGTAGCCCTCTTACCTGCTTTATGGAGCAGTGAAGATGGTGGCCCCATACAGGGTCAAGTACATAATGTACAAGTTAAGAGGGCATGCACCTTCCTGACTTCTTCCATCACATTTCCAATTTACCATATACCAAGTGACCAAAGGTCCTCTCCCTTCCTGGCTGTCAACATTTACAGATGATTATTTTAAAATGTACAATCTTAACAAAGTGTCGCAAGTTTACTTCAGAGCATAGCACTGATTTGAATTTGTTACTTCAGCAGTACATAAACCAATAATTGAAAAGGGCAGTATATAAACTAATACACTTTTACTATTCAAGTTTTCCTTTAATATCAGCATACTTCTGTCTCATCATTGACCTCCTTGGGCCAAACGTTTAGTACAACTTATGTTAAACCTGTTATTCTCACTAAAAGTAGGTATCTCTTTCTTCCCTAGAAAGGAAAAAAACCCACCCATTTAAAGAATTCAGAGTCTGAACATAGAAGGATTGAGTGCTTGTTAGTAATAGTCCCTTGAGTTAGTTAATAGCTAAACAGGGCTGGCTATCAAAGTTTTCATCTTTTTCCTGCAACACCAAAGTTCTTCCCAGGAAAATATCAATTTTGCCATCCAATATAAAAATAGCAACCCACTAAATTTATTCCCTCCTAAAGGTGGCAAACTTCAACCCAGGCTGATTTTTCAATTGCTTATAACTATAAATAGTTAGCTATCGACAATGGTGAAAAAGAAATTAGTAAAAAATTAAAAACCTTCCTTTTCCCATTCTAATTCTTTCCAAGTTGGTTTCCAAGATTCCCTGCTTTTGCTGATAAATCTCTTTAAACTTTCCAGTAAGGGAATGTAAAACCCTTAAGGACAGTGTATAATCAGTAGTTGGTAAATATTTGTGAATGGAAGTAACAACCAGGTGGCAGATGTGCTTTTGGCTCAATGTCCCTGCTTCTGTACATGTGTCCTCCTCAAAGTGAGATGATGAGGCCATTCACTGAAATACAGGGAGACAAATCCTAGAATGTACATTAAGGACTAAATAAAAATTCTCATTTCATTTCTGCTTTTCTCATTTAAAATGTACTCATGTGAAAGTAAAAGTTTGTTATTTTTTGGTCACACTGAACCAGGACATTGTTAATTCCTATAGGGTAAAGCGTCAAAAAAATAAGAATGGGTCCAAAAGCTTCTTTCAATAAGTTTCCAAAGCTCAGGAGCAAAGGATCTATGCGGTAGAGTTTCAGAACTTCAAACCAACTGTCTGTTTCACTTGGGTATATCAAAAGTGTCCAAAGTGCTTACAACCAAGCCTATAATATTCCTTCTCCATCCTGGTCTTCATCCATCATTCACTGAATGGTGTTAGTTATGAAAGCTGAAAGTGTAGGTGTCACCTCCCATCACCTTTGTTAAAAAAAAAAAAAAAATTGCAATGCTGGGGATGGAACCCAAGGCCTCACACATGCTAGGGAAGTGCTCTACCAATGAGCTATAGCCCCAGCGCTAGGTGTCAGCCATGACTTACCTCTTTCCCCATTCATGTCATGTCAATTTTACCTACTTATTCCTCTGGAGATGATCACCACCATTACTATTACTGCTTGCTTATATTCCTGATGAGGTCTAACTAATTCCACACTATTCATTCTTCATACTAGTCCAGATTATTCATTTTCCACTAAAATTGCAAATATCATGAGACAGTCACAAACATCAAAGTAAAAAATATATAAATTAGACACTGTAAAATATAATGAAATTAATATTCACACATTTATTACACAGGCTATGAAAATATTATCATCATTTTAAAAAATTTTTTTTTAGTTATTGATGGACTTAACTTTATTTTTATATGGTACTGAGGATCGAACCCAGTGCTTCATGCATGCTAAGCGAGCACGCTACCACTGAGCAACAACCCCAGCACCATATCATCATTTTTTAAATGCACATATAATGAAATTACTTCCCTTCTTAAAGTCCCCTTAACTCAGCATACTGGTCTTCAGATTCATGAGTGCTGGCTGCTGCTTCTTACCTCAGGATCTTTGCTTTTACCTCTGTGCAGAATAAATCCTCCCACCTTTATTTTACATCCTCCCAGAAGTACTCCTCATAATACCCAGTATTTTCCTTCATAAGCCCTTAAATCTATAATGATAGATTTAAGGAAATTACAAGACTAAAAGCTCCATGTGGGCATAGATCGTATCTTTTTGGTTCTCTGTAGCCGTTATACTCAACATAGTATGTTGGCTCTTGTAAATGTTTGCTAGACAATGAAAGGAAGAGGAATTCCTTGAATGTGAATGAGGTATAAGGGCAGGGTAAAAAATTCTTAAAGAGTTTCCTAGATAATTACATCCATTGCGTATGAAAATCATTTCTCCCCATTAGTGAAGCATAGTTTTAATAAATCCTATCTTACACCTTTGGCCTCTGACACACTTCATAAGCATAGCAATCTTTAACCTTATTAATATGTCTCTCCACATTAATTTCATTCATTTAGCTACAACTCATGTGCAACAGCCCTTAGTGTTAATAATTTTAGGGTCCACAATCTTTACTTTGACTTTGCTCAAAAAAGAATTTTCCTTGGAACAAAAAAAATTTAGAGCTGAATAAACTATTCTTTGTCAAATAACTCAAAAATTTTATCAATTGTTAACAGTTTGATAATAACCTTAAGGATGTAGATACTGTAAAATGTTTTAAAGCTGTCCATAGGAATGTTAAATACTAAACTCACAAGTACTTTTTGCCGTGAATCAGCTGTGAGCCAAGATAAGTCCCTTAACCATTGATATTTATATCACCTTAAATATTTAAAGAAACTAAAATATGATTTTGTATGTGTGTCAACATGTCCCTTGAAACACTACTATAATGTTCAAATAAATGGCTCTTTCATTCTCTAAATACTTATCACCACTTGAAGTTACCACTGTAAATATTTAGATTGATACGTGACATTTTCTGTAGTTTTCTTATTAATAATGAATTTATAGCTTGTTCAGTACTTTCCTAAAAGGCTATTGTTTTATTTAATTAATAAATACTCTGATGTATAATTGTTTTCTTATTATATTAATTGCAGAAGAGTAAAACGGGGCACAGCAATTTGCAAATTAACTTATTTTTTCAAATAAAATATGTATAGTAGATGGTATGATATTTTTGTTCTACTTTTATTTCATTCTTCCCTTTTATGTTCTTCCTGTGCCTTGTTATGGTTCTTTTATTATTTCATTATTCAAAGATATTTTTCTTATTTAAAAGTTATATTAAATAAAGAAATCTGCATAAAAAAAGAAACTAAAATATGAATTACTTATCATATTATTTAACTAGAATTTTTTTCTTAAAAGTCTGGGAAAATTTCTTTATGTATGAAATGTAGTTATTTCAATTTATCTTACAGGCTATTCTAATATAGAAAGAGACTGTTATCTATGAGGTTCACAGCTTTGGATGGTTTTTAAATTCAGGTTCTGTAGTTTATGGTAAATTTCCTTATTTTGCTTCCTATTATAAGAAAGAAACAATGCTTATCAAACAGGATTATCTGAAGATTAAACAAAATAACATGTAGAAGCTCTTGTCATAGTTTTGACTCAATAAAGGTTAAGAAAATGAACAGAAGTGTAAGAGCAAAGCTGGGGTTGTGGCTCAGTGGTAAAGCACTTGCCTAGCACACACGAGGCACGGGGTTCAATCCTTAGCACCACATCAAATAAACAAATAAATAAAATAAAGGCATTGTGTCCATCTACAACTAAAAATATATTTTTTAAAAAAGTGTAAGAGCATTGTAGCATATATAGATTATAAAATAAAACAATCCCCAGGCCATCTGTTGTTTATATTAAACAAAATTTTTATAACACTTCAGACTAAATCATACAATCTGTAACTACAGTAGTAATTAAAATATTTAGCTTCAAAGGGAAATGATAGAATGTCAATAAGGGCTGTATGTGTCTGGCTGTAAAATGCATGACTAATTCACACATTATTAGTGGTAATAATCTTTTTAAAAACTGGAGTGTTTTATTCACATTATTTTTATATAAAAACAACTCTTAGCAAACTCAAAAACAACAGAGATACTACCTTGCATTCTATCAGATCATTGTGGTATGAAATTAGAAATCAATGATAAAATTATAAAATAGAAGCTACTCCAACATTTGAAGACTAAACAATATGCTATTTGAATAAGAAATCAGGGATGAAATAAAAAAAAAATACGTAGGGGTAAATAAGAACACCAAAACAACATATCAAAACCTTTGGGACACTACGAAGGCACTCCTAAGAGGAAAGTTCACTGCATTAAGCTTATTCATTAAAAGAATACAAAGTCAATGAATAAATGACTTAACATTACATCTCAAAGCCCTAGAAAAAGAAAAATCAACACCAAAAGCATAAGACAGGTAATAATAAAAATCAGAGCTGAAATCAATGAAATGGAAACAAAAGAAACAATTCAAAAAAATCGACAAAACAAAAAGTTGGTTCTTGGAAAAAAATAAGTAAAATTGATAAACACTTAAGCCACACTAATGAAGAAAAAGAGAAAACTCAAGTTATTAAAATTCATGATGAAAAAGGAAACATCACAACAGACACTACTGAAATATAGAAGACAATTAGAAACTATTTTGAAAATTTATACTTCAATAAAATAGAAAATCTTTTAGACATCGACAAATTTCTAGAGACATATCACTTACCCAAAATGAATCAGGAGGACACACACAATTTAAACAGATCAATTTCAAGCAAGGAAATAGAAGATACCATCAAAAGCCTACCAACTGAAAAAAGCCCAGGACCAGACAGATTCTCAGCCAAGTTCTACAAGACCTTCAAAGAGGAATTAACATCAATACTCCTTAAATTATTCCATAAAATAGAAAAGGAGGAAACCCTTCCAAACTCATTCTAAGAGGCTAGTATCACCCTGATACCAAAACCAGACAGACAAATTAAGGAAAGAAAATTTCAGACCAATATCCCTGATAAACAGATGTGCAAAAATTTTCAATAATATTCTGGCAAACTGCATACTAAAACATTTTAAAAAGATAGTGTACCTTGATCAAGCGGAGTTCATCCCAGGATGCATCCCAATCAATAAATGGGCTAAGGAACTGAAGAGACACTTCACAGAAGAAATACAATTGACAAATATATGAAAAAATGTTCAATATCTCTAGCAATTAGAGAAATGCAAATCAAAATTATACCGAGATTCCATCTCACTCTAGTGTGAATGGCAATTATAGAGAAGAGAAGCAACAATAAATGTTGGCGAGGATGTGGAGGAAAATGTATACTCATACATTGCTGGTGGGGCTGCAAATTGGTGCAACCACTATGGAAAGCAGTATGGAGATTCCTCAGAAAACTTTGAAAGGAACCACCATTGGATCCAGCTATCCCACTCCTTGGTTTATACCCAAAGGACTTAAAATCAGCATACTACAGTGATATAGCCACATCAATGTTTATAGCAGCTCAATTCACAACAGCTAAACTTTGGAATCAACCTACATGCCCTTCAACAAATGAATGGATGAAGAAAATATGGTATATACACATAATGGAATATTACTCAGCCTGAAAGAAGAATCAAATTATGGCATTTGTCAGTAAATGGATGGAGCTGGAGAACATCATGCTAAGTGAAATAAGCCAAAGGCTGAATGTTTTCTCTGATATGCAGATGCTAATTCATAATAAGGGGGGAGGAGACTAGGGGAAAACAGAGGTACTTTGGATTAGGGAGAGAAGAGTAAAGGGAGGGGAGGGGCCAAGAGGTAGGAAGGATAGCAGAATAAATCAAACATTATTACCCTATGTACACATATGATTACATGACTGGTGTGATTCTACATCATGTACAACCAGAAGAATGAGAAGTTATACTCCACTTATGTATGATGTCTCAAAATGCATTCTATTGTCATGTATAACTAAGTAGAACAATTAAAAAAAAAGCATAAGAAAACTCTCCTCTCCTACCTCCTCTTTCGTTTTCATAGCTGACCAGTTTCTCCCACAAGCACTCAGCATTGTACAGCAGGGCCTCCCAGGTTTGCACCCTGAGCTACAGTGATATTTCAGTTGCTTGAGCTAATGTGATGAGACTGCAACTCTGTCTACATTCTCTTTAGGGAAGGTGTGTGCGAAAATGAATTCTAAATATTGCTCCCTTTCTGGATGGTGACTTGGTTGAATGTATCTGGCCTCTTCTTCATGTATGTGTGTAATAGGTTTCTTTTTAAGTAAAAAGGGGAGAAAATGTGAAGAAACCTTTTGTCATTTATGTAGACTTTAGTACAATTATTTTGTCCATTTTTTTAATATGATATATTTTCTTGACAATTAGATACCAGGGTAAGTCTTAATTTAAACTTTATAAGTGTTTAAGAGAAAAAGGAACCAATTTGGAAAACTTACAAGTTCTCAAAACAAGCATTTTGGGTTTTGACAGTAAATATACAATATTATAGAGTTTGCCACTATTTCCTCTCTAGGAAGAAAGGTAAGAGAAATACACTAGATAAGTAATTATCAGTTGATTTTTTAGGGGGATTAAACTCAAAAGCCACTCAACCACTGAGCCATACCCCAAGCCCTATTTTATATTGTATTTAGAGACAGGGTCTCACTGAGTTGCTTAGCACCTTGTTTTTGTGGAGGCTGGCTTTGAACTCATGATCCTCCTAACTCAGCCTCCTGAGCCACTGGGATTACAAGACTGTGCCACCATGACTAGATGATTTTTAAAACACTTAACACAAGTCAGAAAAAGTATAATCAAATAAACCAATTGTAAAAGTCATTTTTCAACAAGAGAAATTTAAATATATTAAAACCACATGTGAGGTGACTCTAAATAATTCCTGTTTATTTGTAATAATATAATTGTGGTTATTTTTTTAAAGACCTGCCTTATCTGTTAGCCATACAAACTGAAGTATTAAAAGTGAAATGATTTGTATGGGATATACTTTAAAATATTCCAGCTTTAAAAAATTATATGTTGTGGGGGCCAGGGGCAGATAGAATTTAAATATAACAATATACCAAAGTATTTTAATATTCCCACTGACTTATAATAAACAAAATAGAATTTCATGTCTCTATATAAGTGGTACCTGGTGTATCTGGTGTAATGTACCAAATAGATTTGTTTTTTAAAAAAGGTTATTTAGGTTATGCACTGTGAGGCAACCGTGTGATTTACAGGAGTGGATATAGTATACCAGGTAGAGGGAAATGGAAGGAATAGACTGTTATCAGAGGGTCTCCTACAACTCAGGGAAGGCAAAACTGGGATATTATTCTATATTAGAATTAGTGTGTTATAAAAACAGTAGTATGACAAATTTGAATGCAAGGCTCCATTTATACCAGGCTTGATGTCACTACATACTACTCATATATGTGAGTATGGTATAAGCACATCACCAGAAGCTGCTGATGGAATTATGTCTTCCATATTCAAAATGTTCATATACAATGCAGGTCTAAATCCATAAAAATAAAGCATTTTTTTAATGCTAAATGCAATAATTTTAGACATTTTTCATGGAGGAGTTAATGAAGATAAATTAAACCAATGAGATAAAAACACAAAGCTGCATTAACTGCTTGCATGACTCATCAATATTTTTATATAGATATATATTGTTTTGTGGCCATCCTGATACTCCAACCACATAAAAAAAGGCGTTCTATTTCTTTATTTTTTTTTATTTGACAAGCAGCAATATCATGTTTGTCATTTTAATGTAGATACAATTATTATGTTATCTGTCATATTACAATATTTAAGTTTTTATTTTATGTCCTTTAAGATACATTAAAAAAAAAAAAAAACACATCAACTGCAAACGTGAAGGGGAGAGAAAGCATGGTACCCAACCAAATTTCCACATTTCAGCAATACTTCACTCATTCTTTTAAAAGTTTTAAGAAATGTCATAATGACATGAGCTTGAAATATCTCTAGGCATTTTCTTTGACGCTCATGACGTGGCACTGGTGATGTTGTAAACAGCAGAAAAACAGGGGCTGCCAAATGACCAAATTATGGAGGCACAGGCCTGCTTTTTCCCACAGGAACACACCGAATGGTGATGGCAATGATCTTCTCACACCCACTCTGGAGGAGAGCAACATCACGCGACGTAACTGTATTCATCTGCGGACGCTTGGCTGCGTTCAATGTATTGTTTGTCTATCAGAACTTCAATACATTTCTTAATCATGCTGATACTTGGATTAAACCTAGCTCTTGACTGGCTAATCACCTGTGTTAAGAGAGACATGGAAGTCAAACTACCACTAATAAACCAGCTATCAATAAATATTTTTAAACAATTAGCAGTAAGCTTTCTCAAGTTTACTGAGGTTTCAACAAACATACCTAAATTAGATTATATTAACCAATATTATATTCAGCTTATATTAATTAAGCTGAATAAAATCATTCAAAATAGAACTGATAGGGCAAATAAGTAAGTTGCATGAACAATATTAAATTCTATTTATTTTTTTTGTGGTACTAGAGATTAAACCCAGGAGTGCTCTACCATTGAGCTATATACCCAGCCCTTTTAATTTTTTTTTTTTAATTTTGAGACGAGGCTGGCCCTGAACTTGCAATCCTGTTGCCTCAGTCTCTGGAGTAGCTGGGATTACAGGCATCTACCACCACACATGCTCCATATTAAATTTTTTAAGCAAAGCAAGGCAGTGCACAGGGAAAGAATAATCAGATCTATCAGTTTTGACATGCCAGTTGAAAAGAATTTTTATTCAAAGTAAGGGAAAAAATTGTAATGCTTACATTGTGAAAGAATTATGGTATAGAACAAAACAAAATTTAATAATGTTTATGCATAATTAAATGAAACCATAAACTAAGTAATCTATCTAAACACTTATACACTTGCCCATACTTTCATTTAACTCCATTTTCTGTTTTCTGCTCAAAACATCACTTTATCTAGAAAGCTTTCCCCAACATCCCCTATATCAGGACTTATTTTTCTTTTTCTTTTTTTATTTTTTGATACTGGGGATTGAACCCAGGGGTGCTCAAAACTACTTCTGTTTTGAGACAGGGTCTCACTAAGTTACTTAGAGTCTTGCTAAATTGCTGAGGCTGGTCTTGAACTTATGATCCTCCTGCCTCAGCTCCTGAGTTGCTGGAATTACAGGTGTGCACCACCATGATAACTCCAGCAACTGGAATTTCATGTCTCTATATAAGTGTTACCTAGTGTACCACTTATAAGAGACATGAATATATATATTCATGATATATATATATATATATATATATATATATATATATATATATATATATATATCTCAGAATCTCTATATACATTCTTGTAGTTCTATATGTCTTCCTTTCAGAGCATATAATATAGTTTTCCATTTACTTGCATATTGTTTGTTAATAATGTATTTCTACTCCATTATGAATTCCATAAGTGCTGCCACATCTTAGCTGCTTGGCACTACATCCCCACTGTCTAGCTCAGCACTCCATCACATGGTAAAACACTGTTGTTTACATGAAATGAATGCCTATTTGATGTATTCAACTTCCTTCAATAACTGTAAAGAAGTCTCAATAAACTGTCAAGTCTGGATGTTCAAGTCTGAATTTCAATCTCCAAATTCAAGCCAAAGCAAATCCAAATTTAACACCAAAATTTTAGGAAAGTACTATTCTCATTAAATAATGCAATATCTCTTTGAGGATCTATGCTATTTGGAGATTATGTCTGTATCATGTTTAAGAAGAAACAAGAGTTAATCTGTACATTGATAATATCCTCTACCTAAGAAGTCTTGAGGACTTTTCCCTTCTTACCTCTTGAATAAGCGCATTGTGCCGAAGCACTTTTCGTGCTTTCATGATACGAACTATAGCAGCTTGAAGATACATTTTCCGGTCCTCATCCACAGCACTTCTAGTCTGCTCCATTTCCTGTTTCAAAGAAGGAAAAATTAGCAAATGAGCCACTATCATTGAACTTGTTTTTAATTCATTTTATCAGTAAGTTAAAAGAATTTTCAATCAATAACGAGTAACAAATTACAGATATCCTATGCCCAATATCACATAACCAATGCTAAAACATTTATTCTGGATTATATATCGCGTTTGAAGGTTATTTAAAAAATTACATTATTAAAAACTATAATGGTAATGTCAACAAGCATAAAGTAGGACTTAACTGACAAAGAATAATAATTTTTCAAGAATGTTGTCCTAGCAACGATTACACACTCTGTATCACAATGCAGATGGAGTTGTAGCAAATGCAATAATTAGCTCCCAGTGCACATGGATCAAGTTTCAAGGGAAAGAGTTATGTAGGGTTCTGTTTGGCTCAAGGACAGTCATGAAGGATAGGCCAGAGAGAAGCTATCTTTGTGGAGCTCACAGAAACAGAAGCAGCAAGACATGGCATCCTCATTATAGCCTTTTAAAGATAAAATATAATCCATGAATCATAGGCAATCATTCATTAGCCTTCAAGAAAACAGGATCATGAACACTTTAAGGTTCAAAGTTCATGGCCATTAATTAACATGTGTCTCCACCATGGGAATGTAAGTTTTCTGTAAAGGGCCTGATATCTTATAGACCTTCATATCCTATTCTGAGTCCAAAGCTTGAAAATAAGAGACAATCAGGAGAATAAGTGTTATGAACAGTTTATCCCAGACGAAAGCAACAGTCAATGCTGAGTTTTAAAAAAAATCATGAGCTACTCACAATGGTTCATCCAAGAATCTGGACACCAAGCTAGACCTACTCAATCACAATTTGCATTTTAACAAGATCCTCAGGTGGTTCTCATTGTGCATCAAAGTTTGAGCAACATTTTCTACCTGACATTTATCTTTGAAAGAAATGAGTTCCTCCAACCTCAGCAACTTAGGCCCTAAGCAACTTAGTGAGACCTTATCTCAAAATTAAAAAAAAAAGGGGGGGGGGCTGAGGTGGTTAATAAGCACACCTGGGTTCACTCGAACATATACCCTCCCCTACCAAAAAAAGTTGTAGAACTTTTCCTTATTTAAAAATGAAAAGATACTGAGGCCTAAGATCCAGGAGAGGCCCGCCCCGTGGAAGATACACGGTCAGCCACCCCACACTGGGGTTCTTTATCCATCAAAGCATGGCTCCACAGCCCAATATCAGGGTACATGTAGGCTTCAGACTGCCACTGCCATGAAACTGGTAAATCACTGCTTCTATCAAGGGACAACAATAAAGACATGGTAAGACATCACTAAGGTCCCTGTCAGCCTGGCTGCACCAGAGGTTTCACTACTAGGGGTCCTAACAGTTAACCCTGTTGCTGAGGTAACAGGGAGTCTTGCATGGGGTTGCCTATCTCTTGTTTCTCCTACTAACAGCCAACTTCTTATGATTACCCTTTCACTTCTCATATAATCTAATACCTCCATATTCTCACATCCTACCTCATAAACATCTCAGCCAACCCTACAGTCCCCTCTTCTACCATTAGAAACTGTAAACCATTATGCAAACCTATTGACTATAAGGTAGAAGAAAACCAAACTCATCATTTCTGTTTATAGTGACAAAACTGTAAATGGAAAAAATAGAAGCTAACTGGTATATGGCTGCACGTTGGATACATTGAATGCTGTAATATTGATCTCTCCCTTAAAAATGAGGTATTGGTAACCTATAGAGACACTATAAGACAATAGGGCAGAAGCTGAAATATCTTGGATCTACACTGCAAGAGAGGAAGACTAATAGACATCATGAAAAAACAAGGGAGGAAAGTGCCCCAAACAAACCAAGATACTACAACAACAGAATCCATAGATAGCGCAGTGGGTGAAATGTCAGAGAAGAAGTTCAGAACATACATAACTAAAATGATTTGGGAATTAAAGAATGACCTAAGTGAGCAGATACAGGCAAAAATCTTTCACACCAAAGAAGAGATAATAGAGCAAATACAGGTTGCAAGAGATTACTTGAAGAGAAATACTGAAACAAACAAACAGAAATCCTTGAAATGAAAGAAACAATAAACCAATTTAAAAACTCAATAGATAGCATCACCAACAGACTAGATCACTTGGAAGTCAGGACCTCAGACAATGAAGACAAAATATACAATCTTGAAAATAAAGTTGACCTCACAGTGAAGATGGTAAAAAACCATGAACAGAATACTCAAGAATTATGGGATACCATCAAAAGACCAAATTTAAGATTTATTGGGATAGAGGAAGGTTCAGGGATTCAAACCAAAGGAATGCACAATCTCTTCAATGAAATAATAGCAGAAAATTTCCCAAGCATGAATAATGAACTAGAAAATCAAATACAAGAGGCCTATAGGATATCAAATCTACAAAATTACAACAGATCTACATCAAGACACATTATAATGAAAATGCCTAGCATATAGAATAGGGATAGAATTTTAAAGGCCGCAAGAGAAAAAAATCAGATTACCTATAAGGGAAGACCAATTTGGATCTCAGCAGATTTTTCAACCTAGACTTTCAAAGCTAGGAGATCCTAGAACAACATATATCAAGCTCTAAAAGACAATGGGTGCCAACCAAGAATATTATATCCAGCAAAATTAAGCTTCAAATTTGACGAGGAAATAAAAATCTTCCATGACAAACAAAATCTAAAAGAATTTACAGCAAGAAAGCCTGCACTATAGAACATTCTTGGCAAAATATTCCATGAGGAGGAAATAAAAAACAACAGTGAAATCTGCAAAGGGAAAAACTACAATAAAGGAAAAGCCAACCAAAGGAGAAACCAGGTCAAGCTAAATATCAAAAATGACCAGTAATACAATTCCTGTCTCTTTTAACCCTTTGGGGTAAGTTTTTAACTACAAATATCATCTAATTTTC
Source organism: Marmota marmota marmota (assembly GCF_001458135.2). NCBI lineage: Eukaryota > Metazoa > Chordata > Mammalia > Rodentia > Sciuridae > Marmota > Marmota marmota. Next base: position 6,037,315 of record NW_026000016.1, on the reverse strand, counting down.
CAGGTTTTTGTTTATTTTGTACTTTTTGTTTTCCATTTCTCTTCACAAAGTTACGCAAATATTTTCTTTAAAAGTTTTAGCATTTTATACATTATATTTTAATATATAATTAATCTGATATGTGTATATACATTGCCTGTGACATGAGATGAGGTATATTTTACTCTCTTATAATTAAAAATCCATTATTCAAGATTCAAGAATGCAAAAGAACCAGAGTAAAAATTGTTTTATAAGGTATTTATAAAGGTAAGGGCAAGGTTGAGGGAAACTAACAAATTAGGAGGTGAAAGAAGAGAGAGCCATTATGAAAAACTTGTAGGAGAAGGCGACCTAACTGAAGTTATTCCCACCAAAAGCATGTAGAAACCAACTCAAAGTCTAATAGAGTCGTAAAGGAAGGAATAAAACACCTCACTCTGCTTTTGTATATTCTAAGTTCATCTATTAGTATCCCTTTCTGATGGAAATCAACAAGAAACCACATAACAAGGGGATTTATCATTCAGTCTACAGCACATGTCTCACCAAAAGGTGAAAGATGAAGAAAGGAGCCGACTGGTTACATGAGGCTACTGAATATGTGAAATGTGTCTAGTCTGAATTGAGGTGTGCTATGTGTTAAATAGACATTAGACTCCAAAGAATTACTAGGACAGAGAAAATGAATATGAAATATCTTACTAACAATTATTTTCTTTGCAAATTATGTTGGTAACCCATTGGTTTAAATGAAAATATATTAAAATTAATTTCTCTATTTGTTTTTTTAAAAAAAGGAGAACAAGGTAACATTCTGTATCTTCACTATAGTACTATATATCCATATTTGTATGTGGTCATTTTTTATATTTGTGTTATCAAAATTCACATAACTATTAAATTAAATAGGGAAAATTGTACCATATATAAATTATACCTCAACAAACATGACTTTAAAAAAAATCTAGTTCATGAAGTGTTTTAACAGTATTGGGCACATGCTAACCACCTCATAAATAATGGCTATTATTATGATTCATTAAAATAACCAGCATCAAGCTGTTTCATAGTGGGGTAGGGAGAGGGAGCATGGGAGGAACAGATGAACTCTAGATAGGGAAAAGCGGTGGGAGAGGAAGGGGGGCACACAGGGTTAGAAATGATGGTGGAATGTGATGGACATCATTATCGAAAGTACATGTATAAAGACACAATGGTGTGAATACACCTTGTATACAACCAGAGATATGAAAAATTGTGCTCTACATACGTAATATGAATTTTAATACATTCCACTGTTATATCTAACAAATCAGAATTTTAAAAATTTTTTTAAATAATAAAAATTAAAAATATGAAATTATCCTACTTCCTAAGGTAGATTTGGGTTTTTTTTTGAAGAATGCAAAGTAAAACTACACTTTCAGGGGGGATGGAGGTGGTGCTGGGGATGGAACCCAGGAACTCCCATAAGCTAGGTAAGTGCTCTACTATTGTGCTACATCCCTAGTACAAGCTATACATTTTATTTTATGTTTTTAAAAATATTTTGTTTTACTTGTAGTTGGACACAATACCTTCATTTTATTTTTATGTGGTGCTGAGTATTGAACCCAGCAGCCTGCATATGCTAGGTGAGTGCTTTGCTGCTGAGCCACAACCCCAGTCCAAGCTATACATTTTAATGTGGCTTAAGGCATATATGACTAAACAAAAACTTTTCCCTGGAGCAACCCAATAGTACTACCTTTTGTTTTGTTTTGTTTTGGTACCAGGGATTGAACCGACAATACTTAACCACTGAACCACATTCCCAGCCCTTTTAATATTTTAATTAGAGACAGGGGTCCTGCTAAGTTGGAGCTCAGGACCTCGCTAAATTACCAAGAATAGCTTTGAGCTCACAATCCTCCTGCCTCAGCCCCGAGATAACCATTACTACTTTTTAAAAATGAAAAATGCCAACAGAGTTCTGTTAGATTGTAGGTTCATAAATGCAAAGAACAAAGAATAAACCAGAAAAGATGTATCATATATTTTTTTAATATTTATTTTTCAGTTTTTGATGGACACAACATCTTTATTTTATGTGGTGCTGAGGATTGAACCCAGCACCCCGCACATGCCAGGCGAGCACGCTACCACTTGAGCCACATCCCCAGCCCATGTATCATATTATTGATTTTGAGATACAAAGTTTTGTTTGATCTCAGGGTCAACTGAACTTGTTAAATCCAAGGCTTAGAACTGGGTGTGGTGGCACCAGCCTATAATCCCAGTGATTTGGGAGTCTAAGACAGAAGGATTGAGAGTTCAAAGCCAGCCTCAGCAACTTAGCAAGGTACTAGGGAACTCAGTGAGACCCTGTCTCAAAACAAGCAAACAACAACAACAAAAAAAGGGCTGGGGATGTGGTTAAATACTCCTGGGTCCAATGCCTGGTATCAAAAAAAACAAAAAAAACCCACAATGCTCTATCATTAAAAAACAATATGCCATTAAAAATCACTTACCTGTGGTGTATCTTTCTGCATTGATGTAGTAATTTTAAATTTTGTTCTTTTACTGCTGAAGTTCATATTTAATGAAAATGAAGATTCTGCATCAATGTCTTCCTACATTTAAAGATATATTTATAAAAAATAAGTTTACTGCAAGTAACATGAAATTAATAATGATCAAGCATGAAGAACTAAACTCAATTTATTATTGAATTTATTAAGAGAAAAATAATTGTTAAATAAGCAAAAAGCAATTCTATTTTAATTTTACATTTTTCAGAATTTGTTTTTTAAACCATTTAAGCATCTACGATACCCATAGCAACAACAATGAAGACTTGTTACTAGAAAAGTCATAAAAAATTAAGAGTATATGATTTTCTTATTATTATTATAAGGGATATAAAAACAATATGATGATTAACTGAGTCCTGACATTAAGATACATGAGAGCACCCGGGACAGAATCACACTAGTTAAGGCTATATATAACCTAGATATCAATAGGCTGTCATTTCCGATTCAAAACCATGAAATTAAATTAACTGAACACATGGGGGGAAGGAGAACCAGAAGGAGTTATAACCATCTACAGTTTAAAAACTGTAGACTACAGGATTCAATTAGAATCCTGTAGATGGCAATTCTTTTACAATTTTTCAGTAACATTACAGTACAGAACATTATAGTACAGGACAAATAAATCAGAAAACAGACCTAGGCACCAGCTTACATAGCATTCCCTTGACTCCTAAGTTCACAACTATATTGGGCTTGCAGGAATGTAGCTGGTTCAAGTGCTTTTCAGAGAACAAAGATCACTGACAATTACAGTCTTACTTTAAGCAGTATCAATATTCACACTTTTTTTTTATGGAATCTTTGCAGTTTTTAAAGTTTTGGGGAACATTACCACATACCTTTTCTGAATCATGGTTAATCATTTTCACATCAAGTAATGATTTGATTGTTTTTGTCAGTTCCTTTTCATTCATCTGAGTGCTGTCTTGAAGCTCTTTATAGCTGACAGTTTCACTGTTGTTAAAGGCAAGAAGAACTGCCATTTGGTATGTTGTAACCATGGCTACATATGGTTTGCCCAAATAGTTCATTTTAACTTCACCTATAATCAAGACAAAAATTGATACAGTAAACTAATCATTTAAAGAAACATTCAGAATTATCTGAGTAATAATTGTTTATTTCAGATATTTTCCCCCTGCAACAGAGAACCAAGGACTTCTTAAATTATTTTAAAGCCACTCCAGCTAACAATGCAGTCATTTTGCTTTGTTTGCAGGGAATGGAGGTATTACTAGTTTTGCATATGTAATATAAATTACAATTAAGATATCATAACTTTACCCATGGGTTTGAACAATGAGGCAGCAGCATATTAGCACATGGAAAATCTTGTAACAAAGAGTATCAAAACATGTATGTGCTCTGTAACATGTAAAAAATATGGAAAGATAACATGCAAAAGAACTTCCTAAAGCATAAAGTCATGGTTTAGTGACTACACATACAGTAATGAATTATAAAATAAACCAGCATGAGCTTTGACTTTAAAGCTTTTCATTTTAAGTTAAGCTATATTTTACATTAATTACTCCAGAGGCTGCATACCCTGCTCAGGGATAATTAGTAACTCTGATCAAGACTTTGGAATTATGGCATTTGCAACTATAATGCTAAGTGAAATTAGCCAAACTCAGAAATTCAAAGGTCAAATGCTTTCTTTCATATATTATAAATAAAGTAAAATACAGGAAAGGGGAAGGGAAGGATAAGAACCCATCAAATACAAAAATTAACAGACAAACGAAAAGAAGTCTACATAGGAGTAGAGGATGGAGAATGGGAGGGTATGGGATGGGAGGGAAAGAAGAGGGATCATGAACTGAAATCAATTTTCATGCATGTATGAATTTTTTGGGATGAACCCAACTATTATGTATTAACTATGAAGCTCTAATAATAAAAATAATAATTTAAAAAATGAAGTTGTAGAGATCTATTATATACCATGAGATCTACAGTTAATAATGGTGTATGGTCTACTTGAAAACTGTTATTATATCTTAAATGTTCTCACCACATACAAAAATGTAAACATGTAAGGTGACAAATATTTTCATTAGCTTAATTTAATGACTTCACCAAATAACATATACATTAGAACATCACATTGTATACTACAATTAAATAAAATTTTTGTCAATTATATCTTAATAAAACTGGGAAGGAAAAAAAAAACCCAACTTTTTCTAGTGGTTTCAATGATAGGTGATAGGTGTTTTCAGTACCAATGATTCAAAACAAGAAATGGACTTAAAAGTTATTCTCTCTTTGCAAAAGGAAGAAGCTATTTGGGTTCTCTTGTGTATTTAAATATTTTTTTAAGAACTCTTTTTTTCTTTTTTAAACATTTTTTAGTTGTCAATGGACTTTTATTTTATTTATATGCAGTGCTAAGAATTGAACCCAGTGCCTCACACATGCTATACAAGCACTCTACCACTGAGCCACAACCCGAGGCCCTCTTGTTCATTTTTTGCAGTGCAAGGATTTTGTGCATGCTTAGGCAAGCATATTACCACTGAGCTATATCCCCAGACCTGGAAGAAACTTTGGTTTCAATGAAAGCATATGTACAAAACACTAAAACAAGATAAAACACATGAACAAACAAGCACTTCAAAATCTGGTTATCAAGCAGGGTGCTGAGGCCACATGCCCAAGTAATCCCAGGGGCTTGGGAGGCTGAGGCAGGAGGATTCAGAGTTCAAAGTCAACCTCAACAAATTGGCAATATCTTAAGCAACTTAGCAAGACCCTGTCTCTAAATAAAATATACAAAAGGATATGGATGTGGCTCAGTGTGTTTAAGCACCCCTGGGGTCAATCCCTGGTATAAAACAAAACAAAACAAAAAAATCCTGGTATCTTCTTGTGAAGTCAGCAGAGCTCAAAAACAGAAAAAAAAAATTGTTCTCTTCCCTATTTAAATGTTATTGGTAACAATTTTCAGGCCAAATTTTAGTGGCTAAAACTACATACATAAACTCCTTGTTTCTTTCTCTATACAACTCTGCTGAACAGCAAAACTTGAATCCCTCAATAAAACTATGTTAAGAGACAGAGTGATAATTGGTGAGGCATGTGAATGACCAGAAGAGATTCAATTCCACAAGACAAATATTCAGGGGACATAAAAGCAAACTAAATTCAGTTACATTAAAATATATTAGTTTTCTTAGAAAACAAAATCTATAACAGTAAACAGTAAAATTTTTCTTTAAAATTAATATTTACTAAATGAGAATAAAAAAAATTCAAAATATGTAAAATAGTCAACTATCACATGACCACTTATGAAGAAACAGCTTTTTATTTCAGCGTACTAAAAAATTAGAATGTTCAATTTGTTCAATAAACTTGTGTAGATAATGCTATATGTGTTACTAACATAATGAGTCATCATATTCCAAGGTATAAATTAGTCAAACAAATGGTAAGTTACATGGTAACTTAGATGCAATCTCTCTTAGGCAAGAGGAGAAAAGGTTTTCTAATGAAGATTATGGCAGATGATCAGATTTCCTTGCACTATTTCTTAAGAGATTAACACATTCCCCGTTTTCATATAGGGGGAAAGTTAAGTCATTGCACTTTTCAAAGCATAGTTTGTCAAAAAGAAATTTTGAATGTTTGCTTTGGCTAAATCTTTAGGCAACTTAGCACAACTGCACAAAATGCTCAATCATACAGATATTAATACTACCATAAATAAGCCGGCCCTTACTGTTCCAGAAAGAAGCAAAGGAAATTATTAAATAGTGAATAAAGTTTTCTTAAACTGGAATCTATTGAAAATTGAGACTTATTCAAAAAAGCATTTTTTTACTGCAGTCCATTACAATATAACGAGTAAATAGCTAGATCTCCTTATAGTGCTATAATAGTTACTGAAATTTCTAAGGATCCTGGTATACTAAGAAAATAGGTTTCTTAGGAGTATCTGTCTGACCCATCAAGTCTATGTTTCTAAATAAATTTTCCAATGCCTACAAAAAGTGGTTGGCTATAGATATGTAATAAGTCCTTTAAAAGCAGCAACATTATAAATAGCATAGTTAAGAAAAACTATTAAAAAGTGTTGTACTTCTGCAGGCACTGTAGCTCAGTGGTAGAGCACTTGTTTATGATGCTCAAGATCCTGGGTTCTATTCCCAGCACTACTAAAAAGGAAAAATACTATACTGAAACTTCATTATTAGTTGCTTGTATGGTAACTAGAAAGGCAGATGGAGAAGGAATGGTTAAAAAAACCATAATTCGGCTACAGGAAATCTCTTTCTAAATTAACACAATTATATAAGATAAATTTCATTAAACTAATTATAATTAAATGCAGTTTACCTGTACAGAGATAATGTAACCATGTAAGTTTCCTTCCACTGAAATGCTGGCTATAAAATAATTCAAACTGTAAAGAAAAGAAAATCAAATTATTTTCAGCTACTATAGCTTGTCCTACTTAGTTATCCCACACTAAAAAAGTTTTAAAAGTTCATGTTAGAAGACATTATAGCCCATATGATATACCTTGTCATTTTACAGATGACAAAACATATCTGTGCTCATACGAACGTTATCACAGAGTTTTTGTTTTGTTTTGTTTTTGAGGTATAACATTACAACAGGTTTAATAAAACCACTGTTCTTTGCAAAATAATTTTATGTTAACACTTTGTGCCTGGGGTAGCAGCATCTTGCACTGTGACATTCCTATACATACATAAGTACTTTATCAAAGCATCAACATTAAAATCATAGTAGCCAAGTACAATCATGCATGTCTGTAGTTCCAGCTACTCCAGAGATGAGGCAGAAGGACTACTTGAGCCCAGGGGTTTGAGGCCACTCTAGGCAACATAGCAAGACTCTCCTTCCTTTAAAAAAAAAAAAAAAAAAGTGGGTGGGTGGAGCAGAATAACTTAGCCAATTGCCTGCACAAAGGTAAACAGCCACACTGTAGGTTATTTTTCTTCTTGAATCATTTCTGCTGTACAGTAAATTGTTATTACTATCAGTAAAATGATACCAATCTACCCAAACTCTTTTAATTGACAACCTTGTTCAGGTTTTTCTATTAAACCACATCATTTGCAAATTTTACTTCTGGTTTAAATTCAGAAATGACATAGTCAAATGATTCATTATTTTCAAACAATATTAACTTAGACTTCATAAATTCTAATTACTGACCAAATGCACCATCACATACATTTCAGCATAAAAATGTCATAATTTTATTATTTCAGATTTGCCAAAAAATATCCTTACTGATGTGGCAGACCAATTAAGATGTGTGGCTATGACGTATTATATATGATTTAACTTCTATATGTAAACCGTAATCCAAAGAAAGTTTCAGGGAACTCTTCTTTGGATATTATTTTGTTGATATTATTGTGAATGAGTAAATTTTATATTCTGTCAATGTAGGTAAATCTTTTTTTTTTAAAAATATTTCTTTTGGTTGTTGATAGGCCTTTATTTTATTTATTTATATGTGGTGCTGAGAATTAAACCCAGTGCCTCACACATGCCAGGCAAGTGTGCTACCACTGAGCCACAGCCAAAGCCCCAATGTAGGTAAACCTTAAAACCTTCTTTCCAGGATTGAATGTGTAATTACTGGACATGAGTCCAAAAATACAAAGTTCATATCTTTTACAGGGGATGGGAGTATGGCTCAGTGGTAGGGCATGTGCTTAGTATGCAAGAGGTCCAGGGTTCCAATCCCCAGTGCCAAAAATAGAAAAGAAAAACAAAAAAGAGCTAGTACATAATATATAGTAGGAAAATAATACTGAAATATGAAAAGATAAAAAGTTGATTTCTTTATAATAAAAAAATACACAACTGTAGCCCAGTCAAAGTTGAGAACTGTACATATATGGTCAGCATTAAGTGCCATATGTAACATCTAAAACTTTTAGTTACATATCAAATATATTTTGAAAATAGATTTAAAAAAAGCAATCAGCAACACTTTGTCTATTAGCTATACTATGATCCATCCTTACTATGAAAGTTTAAAGCTCTAACCAAAAGAATCAATAAATTCTTTCAGCAGTTTATTCCAAGTTTGTCTAGCTCTAGGAAGCTGAAATTTGTTGAACATGCTTTCTCTCCAGTGGCAAAGCATCCTCCTCCACCAAACCTTTTACATGATAAATAGGAAATGGCTGGTACCTGGGATACTTAAGAATTTTGTCATCCTGATTCTAATTCAGACAGCTAATCAAAATACGTCATAAGAGGATTTCAGAAGAAAATAGTTTTGACTAATTAATAACCTCTCAGAGTGACAATAAAACTCAATTATAATATACGACTCACAATTTATCCATAAAACACAATTTATGGACAAAAAGCAAACCAAAACATCTTTAGAAATGAGAAACTCAACCTTTGAAATGTTCTTTACAAACCATTTAAGTGCTGCACTAGCTTCAAGATGTATATTGCAAGCTCTGAAACTATGTTTTACTTCTTTATACTCCCAGCAACTAGTACTACTCAATAGGTTATATTGATAATATATGCCAAAAGGAAGTATTCCTTCATCCTTAAGATTAAAATCTGATTAAAGACTCTCACACATATAACTAGTCAAGAACAAAAAAGACTAAGCTATAAATGTAATTATTATTTGACCTGGTACTACAAAGACAAAAGTTGCAAGACCTTGCTTAGATTAGATTGTTAAGTAATTGTATTATCAAAATTTATTAGTAAGACATATATGATAACTAAACTTCTCACTTTAAAATAAACAAGTAAGCCAGGCATGGTGGCCCACACCTATAATCCCAGCAACTCAGGAGGCTGAGGCAGTAGTACCAAAAGTTCAAAGGCTCAGCAACTTAGTGAGCCAGCCCCTAAGCAACTTAGTCAGAACTTGTCTCAAAAAATAAAAAGAGCTAGGGATGTAGCTTAGTGTAAAACACCTTTGGGTTTAATCCCCAGGACCAAAATAAATAAATAAACTAAACAAGCTAGGGGCTAGGGTTGTAGCTCAGTAGTAGAGTGTTCACCTAGCACATGTGAGACACTGGGTTCAATCCTCAGCACCACATAAAAATAAATAAATAAAAATAAAGATATTATGTCCATCTACAACTAAAAGAAAAAAATTTTAAAAAGTAAACAAGCTAAAGGACAGCATTTTTCAAATATCATTTCAGGATTTATTAATTAAAACTAAAAAGATCTTAAAAGTTGACATTTGATACTTAATAAACTTATTCATCTCCAAAAGACAGCTGATTAATAGATACTAGATATTTCTTTAATATTATTTAGGTTTCTGAACTAGGTCCAAAAGAAATATAGCAATTAGGATTTACTGGTTTCAAATGAAAAATAAATTAATTTCAACTACAGTTTTATTTGCATAGTTTTAATTATGTGTAAAAGAGAAGTAATTTTTGGTAAATGGCTATATTTAAGATTAAGATGTAAAAAATATGAATCATTTCTAAGTCAAAACAAATGTATACTTTTAAGTACACATATGATTTCAATTTTATGTAGTTAAAAACTTGGATTCATACAGGAAAAAATATATATACATACATACACACACACACATATGGATAAGGACTGGAGGCTTAACTTAGTAGTAGAAGACTTGCCTAGCACACTCAATTCCCTGGGTTCAATCTCCAGCACTGCAAAAAATAAATTTAAAAAATCCAAAATATGTGGATAAGCTCCCTCTACTGGTACTTAGAGGAACTAAGTAGTCTTGAAATCATAATTTCATAGTCAGAAAAAAATCACTTCCTATTTATTTATGAAGAAACTAAAACCTAACGATGGTTTTATATTAATAAAGCTCAAAGGGTGGGTTAAAAACCCTTCTTGGAAAATAATTAAAGAGAGAAGGAAAAAGGACATAAAGTTAAAAAAGAACTATTTTTGCTGGCCCACATTCTCTCCTTTAACTTCAACTGGAGAAGAAGGGTTTCAAAAAGAGGTAAGTTTTAATGATGGAGAAAGAGACTGATTCATTCCAAACGACTTTTTTTTATTTTAAAGAGAGAGAGAGACAGAGAGAGAGAGAAAGAATTTTTTTTTAATATTTATTTTTTAGTTTTCGGTGGATACAACATCTTTATTTGTATCTGGTGCTGAGGATCGAACCCAGCGCCGCGCACATGCCAGGCAAGCTTGAGCCACATCCCCAGCCCAAAAAAGAAGTAAGTTTTTTTAAAATATTTATCTTTTAGTTGTAGTTGGACACAATACTTTTATTTCACTTATTTATTTTTATGTGGTACTGAGGATTGAACCCAAGGTCTTGCACATGTGAGGCGAGTGCTCTACTGCTGAGCCACAATCCCAGCTCCCCCAAAAGAGGTAAGTTTTAAGACTGTCAAAAGAGACAGTGTTAATGTTCTTTCTCTTGCCTAGTCACAAATAGATTAAAATGCTTTACCTACCTACCCCAGGGACCTAGTTTACAACTTCAAAACACTTAATAACCTAACATAATGTTCTGACCATCCAAAGATGGATGCTCTTCTTCATGTTATTACTTATAAAATGACCCAAATTTGACTACTAAAAGTCTACCTGTGTGTGGTATCCTCAACTCTACGGCCAGTAATACTACTTTCCTCTACTATCACCATCACTGCTACAAATACAACTGCTATAACTCTTATTTCTACTATCAGCTGTCACTGAGTATGTACTACATACCACACTAAGTGCTTTAATAGATCATCTCATTTCATTCTCCTATCAATATTCTGAGGTAATAATCAGTTTAACAAAAGATTAAAAAGTTACTTTCCCAAAGTCAGAGCATATTTATTTTTATAACATATATCTGAAATCAGGAATTACAATTCTAGAGCCTACACTGTATTTAAAAAAAAAAAAAAAAGACAAAAATAAAATACTTGCCTTTTTCTTTCTTTCTTTTCTTTTTTTTTTGGTACTGGGGATTTTACCCAGGGGTGCTTTACCACTCAGCTACATTCCTTTATTTTGAGACAGGGTCTTACTAAATTGCTTATTGCCTTACAAAAGGCTACATCTGATATAATCCCACATACATGAGATATTCAAATAGGCAAATCCAGTGACAGGAAGTAAACTGCCTGGAGTGGAAGGAGGGGATAAGTTAGGGAAAAATGGACAGGAACTACTAATAAATAGATTTCTTTAGGGGCAATTTTTAGGCATTGAAAATGTTCTAAAATGATGGTAGCCAAATTCTGTGGATATACTGCAGGTTGAGTACTCTTAATCTGAAAATCTCAAATTTCAAATGATCTAAAAATCTGAAACTTTTTGAGGATGACATAATATCACAAGCAGAAAATTTCACACTTCATATGGTGGGTCATAGTCAAAATGCAGGTGTACTAAAAATAGTCTATAAAAGTATCTTCAGGCCATGCACATAAAGTGAATATTGTCATAAATGAACTGTGTTTAGACTTGGTTTCATACCCAAGATATCATTATTCAAATATTCTCAAATCTAGTGGGGGAAAAAATCTGAAAGATTTTAGTTCATAAGCATTCTGGATAAAAATCACTGACTCTTTAATGAGTGAATGGTATATTATATGAATTATATAAACAGTTGTTATTTAAAAAAAAAAAAAAAAAGATGTTCTCCATGGTTATTTTAGAAACTTTTTGGTCAGCATTCTAGGGTTTCTACTTAGTCAAAGTTTAAAGCAATTTTTACTTAAATTTCTAGCTTCAAAAACATTTTTGTTCTAGGATTATTTCTCATTCCACATACATTTATCTAAATTACAAGGCGGAAATAAAAATGTTACAAGGGATAAATAATGTATACAAATGGTTCAAAATTCAAATGGAATTAAGGTTTTTTTTTTTTTTTTAAATGCTGGGTTCTAAACTTTCTTCCAATATAAAAAAGTTCTAAGTTTAAAACTGCTTAAGAACAGATACTAAGCCAGGCATGGTGGCTTATGCTTGTAATCCACATGGCTTGGGAGGCTGAGGCAGGAGGATCTTGAGTTCAAAGCCAGCCTCAGCAAAAGCAAGGTACTAAGCAATTCAGTGAGACCCTGTCTCTAAATAAAATACAAAATAGGGCTAGAGATGTGGCTCAGTGGTCGAGTGCCCTGAGTTCAATCCCCTGTATCCCCCGCAAAAAAAGGGAAAAAGGGCTAAGCATATAACTCAGTGATTAAAAAAAAAATAAAAAAGAACAGATACTAGATTTACTAAGAATAAGAGATAAATCGTGACAAGGAACTCCTTTTATACCCTCAACATTTTAGTTTTGATTCTAGTAAATATAATAATTTATTCTTTCTAAAGGACACAGACTCTAATTTGTAAACATTTTTCTAGCACATAGCCATTAAGACTTAGGGAAAATACTGAAAGTGATATAATACAAAAACAATTACTGGAGCTGAGGGTATGGATCAATGTATAGTATGTGCTTAACATGCACAACTAAAATTCCTTTGATTTGTTAATGTCTTCCTGCAAACTTACCATCTGTACACTTTTTTCTAATTCCTGGGGTATTGCAAATGTAGACGAAGGAGCCTGAGTAAGAGGCCATGCACCAGCCTAGAAAGGCAAAAAACCCAAAAAATAAAATCAACATCTAATTTGAAAGAAAATATTTATAAAATGTTTAAGCATTAAGTTCTTTTTTCTTCCTCAAAATTTCAATAAAAATCAGAAGTATTATTATCATGGCACATTTCATTCCAAATCATTATAACTATGGAAGCCACAATCCATTGACTGAAATCAATGTTAACGAGGCACTCAGTTATTAATTCTTTATATCAGCATATTGAGATGATTCATAAATGCTAATAAGAAAACACATATTCATACCTGTAGAACATATATTTGAAAACTGATTCCCAAATCTATTACTGTGTCTTGGTTTTTGATAAAATTGTTGAACTTATTGTTGAGATCGGCACTGACACTCATATCTGTATACATCCGATGTAGCTTGCTGGTAAACTCATAACCACAGGCTTGCTGTGAAAAAAAGATTCAAAAAGAAAAATAATAAATCACAATGATTGATAAGAATGTATTGCTAATGTTAGTTCTTTAAAGATCCTTGCATATAGTGCTTACACCCAAGGCCTACATTATTTAAAACCCCAAGAAGCTATTTAAAACTTTTCAAAAATTTCTTTCCTTTTCAATGTAGAAGTGAAAGAAAATACATAATTATGAAATAATTTTAAAACATTAGCTTTAAACATAGAAACTATTATACCAATCCACATAGCTATTTCAACACTGCAAAATGCTTTATTACTATTAGTAAGATATCTTTTGGGATTTACATAGCATCAAATATACTTGAAAGATTATTGGCAATACCAGTCACAGTCAATTAAAGAAGGAGGGTATTTAAGACATATTTTTAATACCAGCTATGAAGTGATGAAAAATTTATTTTTATCAGTGTATAAGTTAAAATGATATAAAATTAACTGAAGTTCAACTGTACTCTAATACTTGTAAGAAATATTTTAGGAAATTCATTTATAAGTATTATGAATTCTTTTAAAGATACTGTCTTGGAGATCTTTCCGTATCAATATATACAGAGACATTTTGTCCTTTTAATGCAGTATTTGTATCTCCCCATTATATGAATACACCAGCATACATTTAACCATTTAATCCTTGTTGATGAATTATTACCTATTACTACATACAATGCTGCAATAAACATCTTTATGTACTGGTGGAATAAATTCTAGGGCATTGGTATGTCCTACCTTTAACTTATTGATCATGGCTTCTTCAGAATCCATAGACATAGATAACCCATGAATTAAACGTTTTGCCAGCATTCTTGCATAGAACTACATTAAAGAAAAAATTTTAAACTTACTTCCTTTCTAATGACTTTAAGTTAAAAAATAAACAAAGCTGTTGATGCAAATCAAAACTTTTCTATTTATAACTTACCTTTTGAAAAACATCCTTATCATCAATATATTTGAAAACAGTAATGAAACTCGTAAGTTTGTCTTCTACTTCATTCTCAGTCATCCCTTTTGCTGACTTCTTTAGTAAGTTGTCACAGTACTTCGCAAGCTCAAATAGAAATTGATAATATAGCTTATAAAGGGCCCTTCTAGACTTATTATGCTTCAAAGAAGGTAAAGTGGCAACAATACAAAATAAAATTAATGGATGGAATCTTTGACATTCTAGACTAATGTTTTAAAAATCATGAACATGAACTACATAATTTAAAATATATGTGGCAAGATAAATTTTAAAAACACAAAACACTAGAAGCAAAAAACAAAATAAACTCAAAAATTAAATAAACATTGACAAAACAGGGATAAAAATAATATAAATTTCTAAAAGAACACGTAGTTGAGTTTTGAATAGTTCTGTAAATTCTGACAAAGAACAATAACTTTTTTAAAATCTTAGATTATCCTTGGAAGCAAGTTTCCTTCAAAGGTTACCAACAACTTACCAGATTTCCTACTAACTATAGATATAACAAAATCTCCATAAAAAAATGTATATTATTTCAAAGCAGATACACTCTTCGTTTTGTTTTGTTTTTTGAGTACCAGGGATTGAACTCAGGGGCACTTACCCACTGAGCCAATCTCTAGCCCTTTTTTGTATTTTATTTAGAGACAGGTTCTAACTGAGTTGTTTAGGGTCTTGCTAAATTGCTGAGGGTGGCTTTGAACTTGCGACACTCCTGCCTCAGCCTCCTGAGCCTCTGGGATTATGGGAGTGTGCCATAGCACCCAGCTAAAAAAGATACACTTTAAAATCCACACTTTGTATAATGAAATGTTTTCCTCCAGTTATTCCTTAAGAAACGGTATGTAGAAAATAATTTTTCATCTATTTTTTTTCTGAAAAATGCTACCAAAAAAAATTTAATTTGAGATTGTGCTCAGCTTTCCTTTTCAAATACTGACTTTTCATAAGACTACATTTAAGCAACCATCAAACTTACCAATTCAGGTGCTTTGCAGACAGACTTGGGTTCTCTGTAATTTACAACTGATGTAAGGGCCTAAATAGAAAACAGGTGTGTAATTAGCCACCAGCACTAGGGCAAAAGTTCAGGTGGTTCAATATATGCTATAATTGCTGTCCAAAAAAAAAACCCACCTATTATGATTTAATCTTAAATGTTTCCCAAAGGCCATGTGTTGAGGACTTGGTAGCCAGTCTGACACTGGTGCATAGATGGTGGCAGAACTTTTAGGAGGTGGGGCCTAGTAAAGGCAGGTAGGTCACCTGGGCATGCCCTTGAAAGGGATATGGAGAAACTCTCTCCTCCTTCCCTAGCCCTGAGGTGAACATGTTTCCTCCACCACACACTTCCACCAAATTGTTCTGCCTTGCCAAAGGTCCAAAAGCAATAGAGCTCCATTCCTATTACAAAGTATTCTTTAAACTAAAATTTGAACATAAATAAAATTATGCTACTTTTTAAAAACTTTACAAATTTCCTACATAGAATAACAAAATCAAGTTTGTGAAATATATTTTCCATTCAAATATTTTAAATAGCCTATGTGGTATATGTGAAGAAATAATCAGTACTAAAGAATATTAAAATTATACATGCATTTTCAGAAGATACTAGTTTATAAACAATTCTGCTTACACAGCATAATAATAGGAAATTACATAGGCATTCAGTTTAACAATTCATTTAATAAGTTAAAACTTATGTTATTCCTATTTTGACTCTCAGATTTAAGTTAGTTACTTAAGGTTAATCTCCATGTCCAGATCAGAAATCTCCTACTTAGAAGCCTAATCCTGACACTGCCTAACAAATGATACAAAATTTTATATGCATCTAGTATATATACATATAATACATATGTTAAAGTTACCTTGTCCAATGCACTCATAAAATGTTGATCACCATTCAAAACAGTGTTGATAAGTTGAACAAATTTACCATGTACTTCCAAAACTGACTCCACAAATAGTGTTGGCATCTAAATTTAAATATAAAATACAAAATATAAAACCACCTTTTAAAATAAATCAAGAATATAATTAGTCTTGTTAAAGACTTAAGAGTAAAGTTTACAGACTGGGGATATAGTTTAGTTTGTAGAGTGCTTGCCTTGCATGCACAAGGCCCTGGGTTCTAATCCCTAACACAATAATCACAACAATAACAAAAGAGTAAAGTTTACCCAAGCAAAAAGTTTGCTGGTGAAATTAGCTTTTGTCATTCAACGTCACGACTGTTTATTACATCCCCAAAATGAAACCACCAAAAGCATATTTCTCTCCTATGTTGAACACAGTATCTTAAGGGTAACAGAATAAGTCTTTGAAATACCAGATCTATCACTTTCATAAGGTTATATAAACAAAGAATGCCCACAAAGTCACTGAAAGCTGAAACAGAGAAAAGAATGAAAAAAGCCAGCATCTCTAAGACTAGATACCCCTGGAACTGGACAGTACAATCCTTACATCTCAGAAGGAAAGAAAAAAATAGCTACTAGTGCAAAAATGAGTTTCCCTCCAAATGGAGATAACTGGAGAAGTTGGTATCTAAGGTAGCTGATTTGAATCCGATGCAAATGCATTCTGTTACATTTCCATCTTCCAGCCTTGACACAAGACTCCATTGTTCTATGCCCAATGTCATTCAATACCCTGACTCTATAAACCTAATAATGTAAACTAAGAAGAGTAACAAATAAGACAACCAACTATTCCACAAAATTGGAAAACTTATGATTTCCGATGGGAAAACATAAAAACTAACAATTATTACTTGCTAAAGACAAATCTACAACACCAATAATGAGAATCTAATAAGTATTCCTAAGCAACGATGTCCATACACAGATAACTATATTAAAGATGATAAGCATACAGTTCTACTAAGGTAGAAGTGACATTTCATGTTATATTTATCTTGTTATCAAGCAATACTAGTAATAACAAAAAGGTAGTCCATCATGATGGAACATTTATGAAAGAAATGCAATTTGTAAATATTGTTATTTGGTTGGTAGAGTACTCTTGAGAAGGTATTAGTGATGTGAGGGTCACTAACATATTTGTAATTTGCCAATTACAAGTAAACATGAACAAATAGGAAACAGATTTTTCTGTGAGAAGTTAACTGCTAAATGAACATATCAGTATGGCTAAGAAGGAGTCTCATTTAATGGTTTTATAATAACTTGATAATTCCAAAATGGGTCCAACAAATTCTAGGTTTAAAATATTTGAATAAAGATATTTTTTATTTGTTGACAAGACTTTTTCTTTCTACTGTAACAGTCAAAAAAAGAACTCTTGGTAAATATTATTAAGAAAAAAAAAAAAACTTTCTAGTTCCTTATACACAACTCACATTTTCCTGAGTAAGGTTACTGGTTGCTCTAAGGCCCTCATCATGGATATGATTTTGCAGCTCCTGAATCATATGAGGTAAACCAGTAGACACAGCACGGAGTAAGACATACATATTTGCCATGTCTGAGGGGGAAAAGAAATTTCATTATTAAATTCCCAGATATTTTTAAATTGTAGGTAATACATAGCTCAAAATGCAGAAATACAAGAGTACGTAGGTAAACATCCCTCTTGCCTTATCTCCCAGCCACCCAGTCTCCCTCCTCACAAGAAAGCAATGTTACAGTTGTTTATCCTTCTAAAGATGTATGTACATTCAAGAAAAAATACAATGCATGTTCTATATATTTATATAAATATACATATTCTTCACCCTGATCCTTTTTATATAAATAGTGCAGTATATTTCTGTAGCTGCAAAACACATTTTAACTTAGAGGTATTTTATATTAGTATATAAAGCATTTCTAGATATTTTACAATTGCAGAGTACTTCACCATATAGGCATATTATATTTACTTAAAACCTGATGGAAACTAAGGTTGTTTCCAATCTGTTGATATTATATAATGTTGCAATTAATAATCTTGTATATGGGCAAGAATATCTGTAGCATAAATCCTGAAAAATGGGATTGCAGTTCCTTCAAAATAGAGATCCCAATAACAGGAAAGTCCCTTGCCAAGAAAGTGTCATCAAACACTTTGATCTCTGATAGAGAGGTGAAATATGATATCTTAGTGCAGTGAGTTTTATTTTAAACTTTTTGTTTAAGTATATACAAAAACAGAAAAGTGTACCAATCATGAGTACAATTCAGTGAATTATCACAAGTGAACATACAACACACCCATATAATCACACTTAGGGTTAAGAAACAGACTTAATTGAGGCATGGTGGTGCACACCTGTAACCCCAGCAGCTCAGGAGGCTGAGATAGGAGGATCGAAAATTCAAAGCCAGCCTTAGTAAAGGCGAGGCGCTAAGCAACTCAGTGAGAACCTGTCTCTAAATAAAATTTAAAAATAGGGCCGGGGATATGGCTCAGTGGTCAAGTGCCCCTGAGTTCAATCCCCAGTATCCAAAAGAGAAAACAGACTTAACCAATACCCAGAAGTCCCCTTCATGCATCCTCCCCATCGCTACTCTTGTTCCTCTGCCAAGGTAACCAGGGCTGTGACTACTCAATCACAGATTAATCTTTGAGCTATCAATAAAAATGGAATCATGCAGTTCTCTTATGACTAGTATCTTTTTCAAAATAATATTTATAAGGATCATATAGGTTGTACTTAATCTGTTCATTTCTACTTCTCTGTAATACTCCATTGTATAAATATATTGTATTTATCCATTCTACTGTTACTGGACATTTGAGTTGCTTCCAGTTTAGAGATATCACAAATAATGTTGCTATGAACATTCTTATACATATCTTTTAGTACATACCTACATGCCTGGGGTGGGAGTTATATGCCTAGAAGATCTGCTGGATAATAAAATATGCACAAATTGTGCTTTAGTGGTCATTGTCAGTTTTTCAAAGTGTTTGTATCAATTTATTCTCTCATCCCAGCATACAACAAAATCCTGGTACTCTACACACTTCCAAATACATCTTCTTTTCAGTCTTTAAAATGGTATATCAAAATATAAGGAAGCTGGGTGTGGTGGCGCATGCCTATATTCCTAGTGGCTCGGGAGGCTGAAACAGGAGAATCACAAGTTCAAAGCCAGCCTCAGCAATAGCAAAGCGAGGCACTAAGCAATTCAGTGAGACCCTGTCTCTAAATAAAATACAAAATAGGGTTGGGGATTTGGCTCAGTGGTCAAGTATCCCTGAGTTCAATCCCCGGTACCCCCATACCCCACCTTGACCCCCAAAATATATATAAGGAAATATTGATATCTTACTGCGGTTTAATTTGCATTCCCCTAATTTAATGAGACTGAAATAACTTTTTAAGTGTACATGTAAGGCCATTTGCATAGCTTCTATTCTGCAGTGCTTATTGAAGTTTCTTGACTATTTTATATTCTGGATATAAATCTTTTCCATTCACTACAAATATATTAACCTATGACTGTCTTTTGATGCTCCAGTTGTCTTAAAGAACTTGTAATGTTCCAAAGTTTTTCATTTTAATGTAGTCTACTGGATCCTTCTTTCTTTGATTGTTACTGCTTTGTGTGTTCCATTTGAAATTTTATTCGTTACCACAAGGTTATAAAGATAACTCGCCTATATTATCTTCAAGAAGTATTATTGTTTTACCTTTCACATGTAGTTACAAAACACCTGTGAATTGATTTTGTATAAGGGATCTGAGATAGAGATCAAATTTCTTTTTCTCAGCATTATGTATAGAAAAAGACTACTTTTCATTCACTGCTCTGTGGTACTACCTTGTAGTACCTCTTTCTCCCTCCACTTTTTTTTTTTTTTTCCGGTACTGAGGATTTAACCCAGGGGCACTTTCCCTCTGAACTGAGGGACTTTATCAAGTGTTTACATAATGTATAGGCTGTTTCACTTCAATGGACTATCTGCCTATCCATATGCCTCATTGCATAACTTTGTTTTTATATGTTTTGCTATCCTCTAAAAGTCTTTCTAACATGCTCTTTTAAGATCATGTTGGCTGTTCTTAGGCCAAGAGGACAACTTTGAGAATTTAACAAAAAGTGGCAAGGCGGTGTGTAGGGGCAGATTATATTAGATTGCCCTGGGTTTATAAATCAATGTTGCTTTCATCAATGTTTAGTTTTCTACATAGGTGTGGCATACATGTCTTATGTATATTCACTGCTATTTAATAATTTTATTTTTGTGGTACCAGGGATTAAACCCAAGAGTGTTCAACCACTGAGCCACATCCCCAGTCCTTTTATTTCATGTATTTATTTTGATACAGGGTCTCACTAGGTTGCTTACAGCCTCATGAAATTGTTGAGGTTGGCTTTGAACCTGAGTGCCTCCTACCTCAGCCTCCTGAGCCATAAGGATTATAGGCATGTACTGCCACGCTTGGCTTATTCAATAATTCTTAGTACTATTTTCACTTCTTCTAAATCATTTAATTTTTTTTTTTTGGTGATAATTACAATTTATTTGGTGGTATCACAGTGTATTTTTATTTTGTATTTCCCCTATTTTGAGTTGAGTATGCACATCTTCACATATTTTAAATCAATCCATATTTCCTTTGCCTTTATTCCCACTGTCTGTTAGGAACTAACATATTAAAGAAAGTAGTTTCCGTGATAATATAAACTACATAAACACATTTTCCCAGTTTTTCTTTTGACTTTAGAATATACTTTGAATACAAACTTTCCAAAAATTAAACTACATAAACACATTTTTCCAGTTTTTCTTTTTTGACTTTAGAATATACTTTGAATATAAACTTTCCAAAAGTCTTTCAAAATACAGTAATAATCTATAAAAAATGTATATAAAATATTTTAAAGATATCAAAAAATATGCTTTTAAATTTACAGTGGGTGGAAGATGATATACAACCTGTGTTTATACTTTAATTTCTACTCACAGTTATATGTGTTAGCACTTACCATTTTTTTTCTCTTGTCGAATAATATTATGACACTCTGCATGTAAGAACTGTAAGTGGTCTGCTACCATTCGTTGCTGACATTCATGAATCACTTTAGTATATGAACTAGGATGTAAATATTTTCGACATCGAATTTCTTCATCTTTTAATCTACCTAGAACCTATAAAAATATATTCTTAAAATAATAAGCTACAAAGTTTTCCTGTGCAGAAAAGACTATAAGTGAATAGTAACTCAGGCAGCTAATATTTTAATCGCTCTACTAAACACAGAAAAGATAATAAGGTTTACATGACTAATTTAAACTCACAATCCATAAATCATTTCAAAGTCTTATTGCTTAATGGTTATAGAATTTCTATTTGGATTAAGGAAAAACTTTTTTAAAAATAGGATGGCTATGTAACATCAGTAATGTAATTAATGCCACATGAATTGGATGTTCATGAAAATGATTAAAGTAGCAAATATGAAAATATATTTTAATGTGATTTTAAAACATTGTGTATTAATATTATATTAATATACCAATTATGTATTTTAAATTGTGAAATTATATTTGAAAGTGCTAAAAAATTGTAGGGAATTGAAAATAAATTATGTTCAGAAAATGGTGTTAAGTAGTTTATTATAGGAAATGGTGGTAAACCATATTTACCTCAAGGGCCAAAGTCCTAGATTTTGATCACAATATATTATGTTAATTAAAGACTCTTTATGATAGCCTTGCCTTTTTTTTCTGCCCTAGTTTTGGCTTTTCCCCATCTACCAATGGTGTTGTAGCTATTTGAAGACCTGTATTGAGGCAATCCAACCTAATCTATGTTTACTTTGATATGTACCTCCTTTCCCCAGGTCACCATTGTTTTACTTTTCCACACATAATGTCTAATCTGCATTCTTTCTCTATGAATGTGCCTAATTCTTCATATAAGTGAAACTATACAATATTTATTTTTTTGTGTCTGGCTTACTTAACATTTTCAAAGTTCATCCATATTGTATCAGTACTTTATTCCTTTTTAAGACCAAATAATATTCCATTGTATGTATATACCACATATGCTATTTGTTTTGTTTTATTTTGTTTTGTGATGCTGAGCATTGACCCATGGCTTCTCAGGTACTAGGCAAGTCCTCTATCAACCGAGCTATACCCCTAGCAACTGCTTCTTTCAACTCTTGATAGACATCTCAAGTATTTCCACCATTTGACATGGCCTCTCCTTGAAAGTCAGATATAACAAGGTTTGTATGCATCATGGTTACTGTTTGTACAATTTCTTTGAATTACATCTAGAGACTTAAACAAAAGTTTAAGATGCAATAAAAGCCAAGAGCTAAGAACCACTTACCTAGACTAATCTGTACTTAATGGATGCGGGGGGGGGGGG
>NW_026000016.1:5987879-6014394 GCF_001458135.2 Marmota marmota marmota | reverse complement strand
GGGGGGGGGTCTTAGATTGTTCACTCAAGATCCAGCATTATTTAGTGATAAAAGTAGTAAGAGAATTAATTAACTCAGACTTCTAGTTTTGGGCTTTGTGGGCTGTGTAACATATCAGAAGAACTGATGATTCTTGACCTGTGTTCTATGGAGACTAGACTACAGGTAGTCCATTGTAGTGGAAGATATTTTATCTTCTTAGTTAAACCAACTAACAAAAGGCATCCAATAATAAAATATTTGAATTCAACACTTCAGATAAAAACCTTGATTGAAAATTTCAACGTATCTTCTATGATGATTAAATTTATGATGTGACTTTTACTACTCAAAAATAAGTGTGAAATTTTAAACATGATAATGTGCTGTTTTATTGATTTTGTTATACCTTTATTTTATTTATTTATTTTTATGTGGTGCTGAGGATCGAACCCAGTGTCTTGCACATGCTAGGTGAGCACTCTTAACACTGAGCCACAACCTCAGCCCCTATTTTATTGATTAATTAAAATTTTTCTGTAAGTTTTCTGCTCATAATCAGCCTTCCAAGAACTTAACAGACTAAAAGAGTGACTTATACAACTATCTAGAGTTATCTTATTTTCCTTCCATTTAAAAGTAATAGTATGAATCCAAACACCTAATCTCTGTACTTATCCTATTTCCTAAACAAATCACTTAAGCACAAAAACCTATTATATTCCCCAAATGGATGTATGTATTAATTTAACGGATAAGCAAAATTTTGCTTAATGATAAGCAATCAGGATTTATCAAAAGCAATCAGGATTTATTAAGCACGATGAAAAGTAGAACAGCTATAGCAAGAGCAATGGCTTACCAATAGATGTATGTTATTGTAAATTAAGAGTTAATGATCAAATAAACAGAATCGTTTTTCACCAAAGAATATTTTAACTAAAAAAATTATGTTAAATAAAACCATGCCAGATATATAATAAGTGAAGGTATGTAACATGGTGTGTGTTATTTCTTACCTTTTCCATATACTGTGAGCAATTTGATTCTTGTAATAAATTTGAAGCTTCTTGTTTGTAATACTCTCCTGTTTCAGTCAGAAAGGGAGACTCAAAGATTTCCTGATAAAACTGAATAAAATTAAAATGATATTAGGAAAAAACTGGAACAAATAATTTAAGAAATTAAAGACCTGATTATATTTTTAAAGGAAGTTTTTTACCTTTAAGGGAAATTTTTTCTTATACTGTTCAACATGAACAAAGGAGTTAATAACCCCATGGATTACTTTCTGGTTTGGGTCTTCTCCACCACGATCACTAAAATAGGGTATAACACAAAATATTCTTGAGAATACAAATATCTATGGAAACATGCCAAAATATGACTGTTTATTTCATTGGCCTAATCAAATTATAAAGCACTTAAAAGTCAAAGGACATATAAAGCTTAAAAACAAAGTTTTTCATATCATAGCTAAACTTAGTATATCATAGTTATTACATACAAAGTTATTTAAATAAAGTTTTGTTAATAAAATTAAACATGCCAATAATTTAATTTTAATAAAGTATACACAAATTCATCAATACTGGAGGTTTAATCCTAATGGCTTGTATTTCAGTATTTCAATGTAATAAAGGCCATTTACAATAAAAGAACAACTAACATTATACTGAATGAAGGAAAAGCTGAATGCTTTCTAAGATCATAAACAAAACAAGAATGGCCACTTTCACCACTTTTATTCAATCATAACACTAGAAGACCTAGCCAGAGTAATCGGGCAAGAAAAAGAAATAAAGGCCATTCAAATTAGAAAAGAAGCTGAACTGCCACTATTTGTAGATGACATGATCTTTTATACAGAAAACTCAAAAAACTATAAAAATAAATAAATTCAACAAAATTGTAGGATGCAAAATCAACACACAAAAGTCAGCAGCACTATTATATGCCAATAGAAATTATTTTAAATAGAAATCAGGAAAGCAATCCTGTCTTATAATTGTTACCCCCCCACAAATAAATAAATAACTTTAGCCAAAAAGGTGAAATATTATAGAACATGAAAATTAGAGAACACTGATGAAAGAAACTAAAGACACAAAAAAAGTAGAAAGACATCCTATATTTCTGGACTAGAGGAACTTATATTGTTAAAATGTCTATACTATCCAGAGTGTTTTACAGATTCAATGCAATTCCTTTCAAAATACCAAAGACATTCTTCAGAAACCAGGAAAAAAAAAAATCCTAAAATGTATATGAAGCCTGTAATCCCAGCAACTTGGGAGGCTGAGGCAGGAGGATTCAAAGTTCCAGGCCAATCTCAGTAACTTAGTAAGGCCTCGTCTCAAAGTAAAAGATAAAAAAAGGCTGGGGATATAGCTCAGCAGTAAAGCACCTCTGGGTTAAATCCCAAATGCCCTCCTCCCCAAACAAAGTGTATATGGAAATATAGAAAAGCCCAAATAGCCAAAGGCATCTTGAACAAAAAGAATAAAGCAGGAGACATTACATTGCCTAATTTCAAAACAAACTACAGAGCTATAATAATCAAGACTACAAGGTACTGGCACAAAAATACATGTTGATCAATGGAACAAAATTGACAGCCTAGAAATAAATCCACATATCTATAACAAATTGATTTTCAACAAATATGCTAAACACATGCATTGTTGAAAAGACAGTCTTTACCATCAATGGTGCTAGGAAAATTGAACATCTACATGAAAAAAATGAAATAGACACTTCTCTTTCATCAGTTACAAAGAAATAGAAGACTATGAAACTACTAGAACTAATAGAAAAAGAAATGCTTCAAGATAGGAATGGGCCATTTATTGATTCTTGGTTTTAATTCTTGCCCTACAGGAGTCTTATTAAGGAAGTTGGGGCCTAATCCCACATGATGAAGATTAGGGTCTATTTTTTCTATTAGTCAGAGAGTCTCTGGTTTAATTCCTAAGTCCTATTGATCCACTTTGAGTTTTGTGCATGGTGAGAGATAGGGGTTTAATTTCATTTTGTTGCATATGGATTTTCATGTTTTCCCAGCATCATTTGTTGAAGAGGCTATCTTTTCTCCAATTAATGTTTTTGGTACCTTTGTCTAATATTAAGATAATTGTAATTTTGTGGGTTAGTCTCTGTGTCCTCTATTCTGTACCATTGGTCTACCAGTCTGTTTTGGTGCCAGTACCATGCTGTTTTTTGTTACTATTGCTCAGGAGAAAAGAGAACCCTTGCACACTGTTGGTGAGAATGTAAATTAGTACAGCCTTTTTGGAAAACAGTATGGAAATCTTTTCAAAAAATTAAAAATATAACGACTACATGATCCAGTAATGGATCTACTAATGGGAACATGTTTAGTATGTACAAACTACTGGGTACATACCCAAAAGAAATGAAATCAGTATGTTGATGAAACATCTGAACTCCTATGTACATTGTAGCTAAGAAATGGAAGCAACTAAGTGTCTATCAAATGATGAATGAATAAACAAAACTTGGTACATGGATAAAAAGGAATACTATTCAGCAATAAAAGGATGAAATTCTGTCATTTATGGCAACATGGATGGAAATGGTAATCATTATGTTGTGAAACTAACCAGGCACAGAAAGTTAAGTATCATTATAACCTGACTCATGTGGAATCTAAAAAAAATTTGATCTCATATAAGTTGAAAGTAGAGTGGTGATATCAAAAGGTGGGGGATGAGGTGAGATGGGGAAGGTTTATCAATGAATTCTAAGTTATAGGTCAACAGGTGTAAAAAATTCTGTTGTGCTATTGAACAGTAGGGTTACTATAGATAATGATAATATACTGTATGTCTCAAAAATCTAGAAGAAAAAAAATTTAATGTTATCACCACAGAGAAAGGATAACTGTTTGGTGAGGTAGTTTAGCCAGATTTAAAAATTACACAATGTATACATGTATAAAAACTGTACGTGGCACCCCATTAACATTTGCTATTTTTGTTTTTACACATCAATTGAAAAAAATTACTTCAATGTTACTGGCCACCTCTTATTAGAAGGTTTGATCTGAGAATGTCAGTCTTTGAACCATTACAAGTGTGACTACAGTAATTTGAGAGTACTTATTCCCCAAAGGTACACACCATAATGTATCACTTACTAAAATGACTAGCAGCTATTGTTCATTGCTCTAAGTGAACTGCTAGCACTGCTGAGCTGCTTTCTAGAACAAAGGTAACTCCAGTTCTGAAATTCAATTAGATTTGTTGAGATTCCTATATCCCTTTATAGCTACAAAGAGATATAAGATCATCTCAAAACATCAATATGACATTTTATAAGTTCCTATTTAGCTTCTGGCACTACTGCAATGCAAGTCTTAATCACATTACAAATGCAGGTGAATATTAGTTTTCTAATTACAGAATAGGAAAATAGGGTACTGGAGGTGTAGTTTAATCGTAGAGTGCTTGCCTAGCATGTACAAGGTACTGAATTTGATCTCCATCTCAGCCAAAAAAAAAAGGAAAATGAAGTGGAAAAAAATAAAGTTTGCTTGAAGTCACAGTAAAACAGTCTGGTCCTAAGCAGGAAGTTTCTGTCTCCAGCACTTATTAACAAATCATTATGCAGTGAAAAGTTTATTCTACTACAGAAAATCTTTCAACCTATTTGAAAATAAGTTTTTCTTTTAAATTAATAATTACCTTACAAATAAAGCAACAGGAAAATATATTATCATTCCCCACTAAAAGCTTTTTATTCCTTATAGAAGATATAAAAATGTTTTAGAATTTTTTTAAAAAAGCAATGAAGGTTGGGGTTGTGGCTCAGTGGTAGAATGCTTGCCTAGCATGTGTGAGGCACTGTGTTTGATTCTCAGCACTGCATATAAATAAATAAAATAAAGGTCCATCAACAACTACCAAAAAAAAAAAAAAACAGCACTGAGGGCTGGGGTTGTGGTTCAGAGGTAGAGCGCTTGCCTAGCATGCATGAGATACTAGTTTCGATCCTCGGCACCATAGAAAAATAAAATAAAGGTACCGAGTCCACCTGCAACTGAAAAATAAATATTAAAAAAAGCACTGAGAAAATAACCTTTACATATTAGTGTCCCTCCTTGCTTCTGCATTCCTCTAATCCACTTTGATTCTTCCCTTAATTATCTAGAAATCCTAGGAAAAAGTCTTTTGCACATGAATTAATATGAACTTAGTAATTCTGTCAGTCAGAATCTTAGATTCAAAGCCTACATCTTGATATTACTAACAATGAATTCATGTGAGCTCATTTCCTCTACTCATCATCCATTAGGTCTTTTTTGAGCCCACATTCAATCCGGTGAAATAATGATCTGACCCATGTTATCTATTTGGAACACATCATTTTTTTGCCTTTGACTCTTTTGCTTAGGACAAATGAGATCAGCCAATAATGAGTAATACTTGAATATGTGAATATTTGATAAATTGGGTTATCTAAAAATTTTTCAGCTTCAATCCTGTTATTGTCCCTTTTCAATGACAGGGTGGACAGATGTGAGTGGAACACAAACATGAGGTTAAGGGAATACTTTATAAAATGGGCCCACTATGCTAACCCCCACAGGCTTTCACCTTTGAAAAGCAATTTATCTGTAGCCCTGCCTGAATTAAGTGGATAGGATATTTTACATTCCTCAGTAAAATGTTATCTGCAGCAGAAATGCAGGCAATGAGAGGAATACAAGTTACCCCAAATGGGGATTATTATGACCCTTTCACAGACCAGATTCTAGAACTCAGAAGACAAGGATAATTCCCCCATCATAAAATTTCTAAGAACAGGTTCCAATTAC
Organism: Marmota marmota marmota; assembly: GCF_001458135.2. Lineage (NCBI taxonomy): Eukaryota > Metazoa > Chordata > Mammalia > Rodentia > Sciuridae > Marmota > Marmota marmota. Next base: position 6,008,576 of record NW_026000016.1, on the reverse strand, counting down.
AACTGGTCAGCATGAGCTGAAGTGACCTAGAGTTGTCATGGCAGTGGTGACTTGAAAGTCTGACATCACCTTTCTGTCAACCAAAAGTCAAGAGGTGGACCTGGGCAGGACTCTCTAGAAACTTTCCTGGGACTCCCAATAAAACTGGAGGGCAGAAGAGGCATACTGTCCCTCTCTGAGAGGAACCACTCTTCCCCTTTGCTATCCTTTCTAATAAACTCAAATCTGCTACTCTGAGCTACAGGCCTGCAATCTTTCTGACTTAATCACAAGAATCAATGTTTAAAGGGTTGCCTTTGTGCTGTTTTTACAAGATCCAAACCCTGTAATATCAAACCCAGGAAAACTTCCACAAGGTAATTATAAATATGACCTTTTCTTTTTCCCCCTCACTTCTACCTACCCACCCACCTTTCTGTGGTATTGAGGCTTGCCTTGCCACTCTACCAGTGTGCTATATTCCACAGCCTTTTTTTCTTTTTTTTTTAAATTTAAGACAGGGTCTCACTAAATTGCCCAGGCTGGTCTCAAATTTGTGATCCTCCTTCCTTGTCCTCCTGAATAGCTGTGATTATAAGTGTACACCATCATGACCAGCAGGCTAACATAATGAGAGTAAACTGTAAATAATGCTATTAGTAATTTGTAAAAGCATTGACTGAATTGGTCATCTGAATCTGGCCTCATCTAAGGACAGTGTTTCTAGGAGATGAGACTAGAGAAAAGAATATAAACAATTTTTAGAAATATGGCTTATTATTTGATTTTAATAGAACCAAGTGAAAGGCACCTACAATAATCATAATGAAATTACCAGAATAATGGAACCACTCAGCTAGAATAATGTGGTCTTACAGCAGTAGTTTAGCATAGCAACTAATACCGGGTTTCTGGAGTCAGACTACTTGAGTTCTGGATATGCTAATGTAACCTTAGGCAGTCACTGAATCTTTCAGTACTCCAGAGTATAAAGTGAGGATACTGGTATAAAGTGAGGACAATAGAAGTACCCACTTTATCTGGGTATGGAAAAGATTAAGAAAGCACATACTTTAATATATGAGTAAAATAACCACTAGCTGATATATTGAACACTGATCAAAATGGAAGTGTTTTGACATTTTAGAAGAGGAAAAAACTAAGAAATTTAAAGAAAAAAAATAACAGGCTGTGGTTTTAAAATGAAGGCTTTAGCTAGGAGTGGGAGTATGTATTTTCAGTCCCACTTATTCAAGAGGCTAATCTGGGCAATACATTGAGATACTTCAAAAATCAAGGCTTTTAAAACCAACTAAGTAAGAATTTAACATTAAAAGTTAGGTTAGGAGGAGACACTGGGCAATGGCCACATTCTGAACTCTACAGGCTCATGAACCTTGTTCTAATTCCTCCACAACCATGTTGGACAAACCCAATAAAGCTGAGAGTAAGAAATTCAGTAAGGTTAAACTGAAGAAGAAAAAGATTTAAGAGAAAACTCCAGTGCCTTCAAAGGACTGATCGAACAGAAGAAACAAGCTGGGGAAATGTAATACGGCATGTGCTGCCAATATGCACTGCACATTTCACAAGCATTATTTTATTTCTTTTAACTGTTTAGCTTTGTGAGATTCAAAGGAGTGGAATCAAGTTTAAGTGACTGTGCTGGCCCTTGCACATCAAAGAATGGAGAACTGCTGTCAAAGAAGGACTTGCCTGACTCTCCCTTCTGCCTCTCTGAATGTGCATATTGAAGAGGCTGAATGTGAAAATAGTGAAATCTAAAGCAAAACCAAGATGATTCAAGGCATCCTGCCAGCTGTGAAACAGAGGTTAAAGTGCCATTCTATTAATCTTAGTGTAACATTCATTACCCTATGTTTAAAATTAGAACGGGGTTTCAGCAAACTAAATGCAGCCTACTGTTCCAACTATAAACCTGAGAAATCACAGGAAAGAATTTTATTTTGAAGGGGGGTAGGGTAATACTGGGGATTGAACCCAGGGTTTCATAATTGCTACACAAGTGCTATACCACTGAGTTATACCCCCAGCCCAGGAAAGACACTTTTACCATTAGCCCTTAGATTTGCAGGGGTAAGGGGGATTAGGGAGGTAGAAAGAAGAGGCATATATTGAAAGCTGTAGGTAGCACAAAAGGGTAAGAAAATAGCTAGGTTATCAGGAAAATTTGCTGGTCTCTGCAGCCAGGCATCAAGAGCATTGCTGTCTGTACCCAAGCTGGGTCAGGAAGGGTAGTGCTCCAAGAGGAATGGGAAGTCTCTCTAGCTTGAAGACTGCTGCAGCATCTACTTGAAATCACCTGCCATGCTTCCCCACTCCCACCTCAGAAAGAAATTGGGAATCATGGAAAGTTTCCATCCTTGGACTGGTTAAATTTGATATAATTATCAAGTATGGGAGAGTGATAAACAGGTATCCTCCTATCCTGCTTTTTGGAAGAACACGTACTTTTAGAGGGCAAGTTGGCAAAATCTTAAATGCACATATCTATGAACTCCAACGTTCCCCGCATATGTGCACAATAGAAACAAAAGCTGTACTAGTGAAAAAATGGGAAACAATCTATACTAGAAGAATGTAATAAAATGAGATACAATTATACCAAATAGAATGTAGCAGTTTACAAAGAATGAAGGAGATTCCATTTACTAAGAATAATTATCAAGCCAAATCAAAGAATTAAAGAAGTTCCTGAGTATGATGCATATTACTTATGAATTAGAAAAATGAAAAAAAACTTCAAAAAATACTCTTCTATATATACATAAAAATTCAGAGGAAAAAGTTTGGAAAATTAGCCAAATGATAACAGGGTTTACCTTGTGGAGAGGAAAAAGACTAAGCAAAAATCTAGAATATTCACTTATATATTTAGAACTAAAATTTTCATTGAGTAGCTAATAGCAGGTCTGGGAAACAAAAAGTACAAGATATGTCAGGAACATCTTCACATACCAAAAGCTATCAAAAATTACCAGGGTCATGACAAAAGAACACTGGCACCAACTAGTCAAAGAAAAGCAATTTAATTTGTATTAAAGTAAGACTTACAATGAATAGAAATTTACCAAATGTTTAAATCTGTAAGTTTATCATAATGTATTCTTTTTAATATTTTAAAATTGTTGACAGACCTTTATTTTATTTATTAGTATGCGGTGCTGAGCATAGAACCCAGTGCCTCATGCGTGCCAGGCTAGCGTGCTACCACTGAGCCACCCCCAGCCCCCATAATGTATTTCTTTTTTAATTTTTGTAGTTGTAGATGAGCAGCATGCCTTTATTTGTTCATTTTTGTGGTGCTGCTAAGGATCAAACCCAATGCCTCACATGTGCTGGGCAAGCACTCTACCACTGAGCTATAGTCCCAGCTCCATCAAGACATATTAAAAAAAAAAAAAATGGTCACCTGAGGATAAAAGCAAACCAACTCATCTTAAAAACTGACTAAAGAAGAGGAAAGAAACAAGGAGTTATTTTGCCTTTCCTATATGTACTTTACCATTTGTGCAACTAAACAATAGGTGGGAGGGAAACATACCTTTATAGAATTAATTAAGTTAATCAAAACAAAATAACAGAATTATAGTGATTAAATTTACAAACCCCAATAAATTAACTGATGTCATTACTGAGCATCAATGGTTGCTAACATAAAAAAACGAACATCAGAAATTATGGAAGAATATACTAAATCATGGAAGACTATACTATCACTTATAGTCTTGCCAGAGGAATCAAACCTTAGTTTGAATAAGCACTGGACTGCCAATTTGCAGAAAACACAGAGCATAAAGGAACATACTGAAATATGCCCCATGCATGCAAACAGCAAAATCTGATCTGATCAATGGGAAAGTCTAAAGACCAAAAAGTCAGGATTCATCAATAAATGAGATATAAGGGCAGGGACAGGGGGACCTGTGATTATAAGATCTAAAAAACAAAAAATTTTTTTAAGGATGGATAAGACTATAGAGCCTAGAGTTGCACATTTAGATAATAAAACCAAAAAGAAATAGAAGAAAATGATTACCTTAAAATTCAGACTAGCAGTTACTTTTGGAGAAACATAAATAACTTATTTTTTAAATATTTTTTTAGTTGTAAATGGATCTTATTTATTTATTTATTCATTCATTCATTCATTTATATGCAGTGCTGAGGATAGAACCCAGGGCCTCCTCATACATGCCAGGCAAGTGCTCTATTACTGAGCAACAACTCCAGCATAAATAACTAACTTATAAATATAAGGAAGGGGGGCTGAGGCTGTAGCTCAGTGGTAAAGTGCTTGCCTCCTATGTGTGAGGCACTGGGTTCAATCCTCAGCACCACATAAAAATAAATAAAGATACTGTGTGTTCATCTGTAACTAAGTAAACATTTTTTAAAAATAAATAAATAAATAACTATAAGGAAGAAAAAGTTTAAGTAACACACACAAACATACAAACAAAACACCCTCAAAAGTCCAAAGGAGGGGCTGGGGTTGTAGCTCAGTGGTAGAGCACTTGCTTTGCATATGTGAGGCACTGGGTTTAATTCTCAGCACCACATATAAATAAATGAATAAAATAAAGGTCTGTCAGTAACTAAAAAATTGTATAAAAAAAGTCCAAAAGAAAATTGGTATAACAAGATTTTTATCTAACAGACTAAGGAAAAAGAATACAAGATAGATACTGGAAGTTACTAGGTAACAATTAAAATAGTTAAATATGAAAATAATCACCTTCATATTCATTCAACTAACAGAGGCTCAAAACATAAATAACTAATTTATAAATATAAGAAAGAAAATCAATACATACATTAGGCAGAAAATTTTAAAACACAGTTCAGAAACCGAAAGATACAAAAGAATAAAAATCCCTAGATTTTTTTTTGTGGGGGTGGTACTGGGGATTGAACTCAGGGGCACTCAACCACTGAGCCACACCCCTAGCCATATTTTGTATTTTATTTAGAGACAGGGTCTCACTGAGTTGCTTGGCACCTTGGTTTTGCTGAGGCCAGCATAGAACTTGAGATCCTCCTATCTCAGCCTACGGAGCCACTGGGATTACAGGCTTGCGCCACCATACCCAGCAGATTTTATATTAACCTAAGATTATATTTTTCTTCAATGAAATCTCTAGTGTCTTAATGATCAAGAAACAGAATACCAAACATATGCATGTCAGAGAAAATACAATCAGTCACAGTATCCTATGTTATATAGCTCCAAATTCAAAGAGAAAGAATGAATTTAATCTTCACTTTAATTTTTGTTAAACACTAGAAAGTGAACTACAGAATACTGGGAGAAAGAAAAGCAAGTTTGAATCCAATTAGCATAACACAATTAGTGTTTTCAATAGTATCCTTAGGCAATTCTAAGTGATTCCTTTTGCTTGCACTTTTAAAATCTACTTTCTTCTATTTTTATAATTTTATATGTAACATATTACCATACATATTCATATTATTTTAATTTTATAGTAAAAGGTCTTGCAAAACATTTACATCAGGAAGTGCTATAATTTATGCTCCTACGTATTGATTTAGTTATGCTTGTGTTTTTATGTATCACTAAAGATATTTAAAGATAAACAACTTTTCAGTTGTTTGGTACTGACCATCCTAGTTGATGATTCTACTATATTCCTCTAAAATATGGTTACGTTAATATATGAACAGAATTACTTTTTTCTTTCCTATTGAAGTAAGCATGGTGAAAAATATGCAGATTATGTGGTTAAAATAAAATAAATAAATAAATAACTACACTTGATTTTTCTCTCTTTTATCTATATAGTAAGAGCATCCTCCAGTTTTGGATTAAATTTTTTGTATAGTTTGTAAAGATACATTAAAAAACAAAATTAAACTAACAGTGTGTCACAGACTCTCTTAAAAAACTTCTACAACCTATATTCCACTTTTACATCTAGTACCTCACTGAAACTATTTTTCAAATTGCATGAAATATGAGGTGACTGCTATAGTATTTATATCCTACAAGGGAAACTATCTTTCCAAAATACAACTGAGAAAAAAAGTCTGGGCCAGTTTGTACCTTAAAAGAGACAGTGCAAGCTCCTCAGGCCAGGAGCTCATCCTTTTCTCCCTCTGTATCACACTATGCTACCATCTTGTTCTAAGTCTGCATTCTTTTAGATTTTCTTCTCATCTTCCCTGCAGATCTCATTCCACCCAAGGACAACTTCTTCCAAAAGCCATGAAACTCCTAATTACATTTCACTGAGTATTTCAGTATTCATGATCTTTAAGAATTCTAATTTAGTAGAACATTGTGATTTTACATTAAAAACAAACCAAAAAATCCTTCACTGTCCTGATAGGTAACTTTTCTTCTTTCAAGCTTGAGGTGACCCTCATTTTTCAGGAATCTTCAGAGAAGGTTGAGCACATAACCTGGTCTGTGTGTTTGTGTGTGTGTATGCACTGAATTTAGCAACCAAATTAATGTATTCACTGATGAGTCTAAGACTACATGTAGTTGGAAGAAGAAGAAGAAGAAAGTACATTAGTTTGGTAAAATAAAAAAGTAATTATAAAATGAACTAAGGTAGAGATTACCTAAACCAAATCAAAAAAGCTATCTGTTAAAGATAACCTCTCGTGTGGTAGAAGCAAAGCATTTTGGTTAATGGACAACTAGCTGAATCATAGGGCTAGACAAACATATATAACTGCTAGAATACAATTTTAAAGTTATAGTATATAATCAAAGCTAACTACATAAAAACAATGTTGCTATATATTTAAGAACTAGGACAAATACATAACCTTTCTTCTAACAACTCTTGGACATCATGATAATAACTTCTCAGACTACATTATATAATTTTACTTTTTATTATTTTATCGGTACATTATAAATAATGCATAATGATAAGATTCGTTGTTCCACATTACATTAAATAATTTTAGCACTAAGAGCCATCTAAGCAGGAATAAAATCAGGTCTAGCTGTTAAAGATTGCTGACATATCATTGGTCTCTACCCTGAACTCTTTACTATAAAACCTTATCTCCACTTCTTCTCATTTTTTTATTTTTTCAAGTGCTCTAGGGAACTTACCCAGCTCTTGTCAAAAAATATCTCTACATACCATGTTTTCCTCACCCTATTGTACTTGCTTCTTTATACAAAGTAAATTAACCTCATATAAAACTATATACTGAAAAATAGAAACTGAGGATTGAAAGAGAACTCAAAATTCAGCTGATTCAACCTTCATTATTTTACAATTAATTCAATGAAGTCATTTATGTAGGCAATATAATATTTTTAAGAAAATTAAAATCAATGAATTTATAATCTAGCTATTGTTCACTCAAATGATTCAGAGAAAGTTGTTTTAAAAATAAAGAGGTGTGGAATGGAGTCAAATCATGTCAGCTGAGAATTTTTCTGCATGTCCAATGATTTTACCATACTTAGGAAAGTACAACATTATAATTCCTAAGGATTAAAAAAATAAAAGAAAGAAAAGTAAAGAGCAAAAAGCCTTGATCCTACCAAAAGGTAATTTCAACCTGATGAATACATTGTAGATTTGAAGTTATTACTGACCTAAGTGAGTTACATCCATTATCAAGTGACAAAGGTTAAGTAAAACTGACAGACTTTATACAAGAATCTAAGAACTCTTATACAAGCTAGTTACCTTGATGAAAGTATTTTTTAAAAGTTTGCACTTGGGCATAGATAATTTTACTGACTACTTATTAACCTCTGGGCACTATGGTAAATAACTTCACCATCAACTATTAACACTTTCATGTAATAACTGAATTTTCTAGACAGAGGAACAAAATCCTTTTGGCATCAAATGAAAAATATTTAGCAGTCAAATCACAAAAATGTGTAAAATATTCTTTAAGGTACAATCTTTCCATTTTGGAATTGAAAAAAATACCAAATTTAACTTTATTTTACCTTCTTATTTCTAACTACTCTACTTTAACAAAAGTAGAAAAATATAAGCAGAGTTAAATTCAATAAATTTTTCTTATGTTATTCATAAAAGTTAAAAGTCATTCTGATAACTGCTAACTATATTAACTTCTTTAATTCCTTTAACTGAGAGTATCAGCTGCAAAAATAACTTTTTAATATCAGGAATATTTTTAATATCAGGAATTCTACTCATTGAAATGAGTGGAGACTGGCACTAACAAAAAAAAGGGGGGAGGGAGGAACAGATGTGGTCCTGCTGTCAAAAACTGCCTCAATCTCCATTTTTGAGGCCATTATTGTATAACAGTCCCTCAATTCTATGAAAGAAAATGTCAGATTACAGTAACAAATAATTTGGTTAAGGTTTTTAAAACTGACTTCCCCACAGATTCTACACTTGTTTCAGCAGAATCTAAAAATTATCTGTCTCCAAAAAAAGAGGGGAAAAAGAAAAATAAGAGCAAAATGATGAAAAAGAAAACAGAGAAGATCAATTAAGACCAAAATTGGTTCTTTGCCAGGGGGGAGGGATATCACAACAGAATATACAACCATCCAGATAAGAATAAATAATATTATGAAGAGATTAAAACAAGTGAAGAAGAAAAAGAAATGCATTAATCAAGTGATCAAAGTTTTCACCAATAAAAAATCATGTTGCTATCATCTACTTGGTATGATGTGATAAAGACTAGTTCCTTATGGTACTTTCCCCAATCCATAATCTCAGTCTAATCTTGCAAAAAACATCAGACATCAGACAAAATTCAGGAGTCTCTACAAACACCTATTTTTAATTTTTAATTTTAATTTTTTATTTTTTGGTAGTTATAGATGGACAGCATGCCTTTATTTTATTTGCTTACTTTTTTGTATATGGTGCTAAGGATGGAACCCAGTTTCTCACGAGTGTTAGGCAAGCACTCAGCAGCCACTGAGCCACATCCACAGCCCCACAAATACCTATTCTTTAAAAGTGTCAAGATCAAGCCTGGCAAACTGGTAGAAGCCTGTTACTGTAGCAATTTGGAAGCCTGAGGCAGGAGGATTTAAGTTCAAGGCCAGCCTCAGCAATTTAGCAAGACCCTGTGTCAAAAAACAAAAAGGGCTGGGGATGTAGTTGAGTGGTAGAGCAATTCTAGTTTCAATACTCCTACCCCCCAAAAGTGTAAAGGTCACATGAGATGTGGTAAGAATACAGACTAGAGGAGAATCAAAGGGACAGTCACTAAATGTGATGTTGTGATGTGGATTAAATCCTGAGATAGAATGACGAATATCAGCAGAAAAACTAGGGAAATTAAAGTTTTTAGTTAACAATATTATAACCAATGTTTATAAACACATACTATGGGTTGCAATGTCATGGGAAGTTTGGTTCAGGAAATACAAAATCTTCTACACTAGCATTGTAACACTTCAGTATCTAAATAAAAAGATTTTAATAGCGAATACTGTCAACAACTACTTTCCAACAATTTTGGAAGAAGTTTTTCATAACTGATTTAAGAAGAAATACAAGTTTGACCACTATTAAGACTTGGAAAAAAATGGGGCATTGTTAAAAAAATATCATTAAAAAAAAAAAAAAAAAAAAAAAACCCTAGGCACAATGGTTTTGCAGTAGCTTTGCTACATAATTAAGAAACTGATAATATCAATTTTATATAAGTTTTTATATTAAAAAGAAAAAAAAGGGCCAAGCATGGTGGTACACATCTACAATCCCAGTAACTCAGGAGGCTGAGACAGGATGACTCATAGTTTGAGGCCAGCCTAGCAACTTAGTAAGACCCTGTCTCAAAATAAAAAATAAAAAAGGCTGATAATGTAGCTCGGTGGTAGAGAGCCCCTGGTTCAATCCCTAGTACTGCAAAATAAATAAATAAAATTAAACAAAACACAATAAATAAAAGAAATAGAATACCTGCTAATTCATCCTACAAGGATAAACCTGATACCAGACCCCAAGACATTACAAGAAAGAATAACTGCTGGCATATTCCACTCATAGATATGGATGCAATATTCTCAATAAAATATTAGCAAACCAAATGCAACAATGTATAAAACCTATAACAGGCAATGACCAATCAGGTTTTATTTTATTTACAAAAGGATACTTTAATATTAGACAACATTAGAAAATCCATTAATATTAGGAAATCCATAAATAAAATTTACTAAATCAGCAAACTATAAAATTCACTAAATCAGCAAACTAGAAAAAGAAAACCACCATATGATCACTCAATATAAGAAAAAAAGGCATTTTTATAAAACTCAACACAGGGCTGGGGATGTAGCTCAGTTGGTAGAGTGATTGCCTCACATGCAGAAGGCCCTGGGTTCAGTCCCCAGCGCCACAAAAAAATTAATTAATTAATTTTAAAAATAAAATAAAATTCAACATAAATTCAAGTTAATTTCATTATTCAGATAAAGAATAGCTATCAAAAACTAAAGGATGCATCATCTTAAATATATAGTGATACACATGTAAGCTTTAAAATCAAGATGAGACAAAGATGCAAAAAGTCATTATTTCTCTTAACACTACTCTGGAGGTCCTAGCCAATGTAGTAAGGCAAACACACATGGAGGGAGAAAATAAAACTATCATTGGCTATATTATGATAGCTTAAATTTTCTAGTACATATAAGTATACAGCATTGAATCTAACCATCCACAAGAAATTAATTTTTTTAAAAAATTACCTTGCATAAATGACTAAAAGATCAAGAGAGAAGGAAGCAGGAGGTAGGGAGAGGGAAGAAAAAGGAGAGGTATTGGGGTCTGAATTAGAACAAGATATTTTCAATGCTTTTATAATTATGTCAAAAAGAATTCTACTGTCAAATATAATTTTAAAAACAATAAAAATCAAATTTAATTTTTAAAAAAGCCTAAATTATTCACAAATTATTAGAAAAAATAGAATTTAACAAGATGGCTGAATATAAGACTTACATACAAGAGTTAGCTGCATTTCTGTATACTAGCAGAAAACAAATACTTTATGTGATTTTTAACAGAAAATACCAAGTATCTCAAAATCTAACAAAAAACAAGTAGAAGGATGGGGATGTGGCTTAGTAGTAGAGCACCTGCCTAACATGCACAGGGCCCTAGGTTTAATTCCCAGACGCTGCAAGAGAGGGGGAAAAAAAAAAAAAATCACACACACAACCACATAGAACCTTTCAGAAATGTCTATCGAAAACCTATTAGGAGATATTAAAGAAAGCATAATAGTTAAGAGTATGCTCTTGGATAGAAAAAAAACAATCCTGTTTGGTTTTACTCTAAATATAAATTCTCTCCAAATTAACTTACAGATGCAGTTTAATTCCAATCTTATAGAAAATTTTTAAATAATGACATAATCACCTTTAGAAAACATGACTATATTATAAGGACACTTTGGACTTCTGGCTGATAAACTCACTATATCAGGTATCAAGTAAGAATACTAAGCTACAATAAACAACACATTGAGGAACTAGCACAGGATAGAAAAACTAATAGAAAAAAGTCCTGAAACTGAACCATACTTATAAGAAATACAAAAATAGTCATAATTGTCTTGCTTTTGAATTACTGTTTTAGAACACATAAAACTTTTCTTAATTCAACAAATACTAACTATGGAGACTTATTTCAGATTATAATTTGTCAAATTAGAGGCTGGAGATGTAGCTCAGTGGTTAAAGCACTTGCCTAACAGGTACAAAGCCCTGGGTTCAATCTCTAGCACAGCAGGGGAAAGTAAAAAAAATTGCCAAATGATTCCCTCAAAGCCAGAAAAGCACAAGCACTAAGTACAATTCTGGCCTTGGGAATCCATAAACCTTCTTTAAAGAATGAAAAATTTTTTGTACACATGCATACCAAGAATTTTTGTGTGGAGAGAATCCACAGCTTTCACCATTCTCCCTAAAGAACTGTAAAGATACCCCCAAAAGGGATGAATGGCATTGTACATTTTTAAGTAGACAAATATAAAAAAGTTCAACCAAACTGTTATCTAGTTACTAAAGAGAAGAAAAGTCTGAGGTAAAAGGAAGGAAGAAAACAGGAACATTCCCATTTTATGCACTATTTAAACAAAAAAATTAATTTTGAAATCATTATAGACCCACATAAAGTTTCAAAAATAACAGAGGGTCTTGTGTATCCTTCACCCAACTTTCTCCTTACATAACCAATATACAATATAAAAAACTGAAAACTGACAAGATACAATTTATAGTACTTATTCCGATTTTGCAAGTTTTTACAATCATTTGTGTCTATATAGTTTTATGCAATTTGATTATGTCCAGATTCATGTCACTAAAATCATATTCAAGATACAAACTATTAACACTTTAAAGTCTCACACCTGCCACTAATTCTGTTTCAACTCTTTAACATATTGGCAATTAAAAAGTAAAACAAGGTCTGGGGTTGTGACTCAGTGATAGAGCACTTGCCTAGCATGTGTGAGGTAATGGGTTCGATTCTCAGCACCACTTATAAATAAAGTCCACTGACAACTAAAAAAAAATATTAAAAAAAAAAATAAAACAGGCTATTTACAATAAGACAGAGCCAAAGCCGGGTCAATAGTAATGCAGCTGTACATTACTATTGTTTTAAAAATTTGCCAAACAGTAAAATAAAACAGACTCAGTGTAACGGTTAATTTGAATTGTCAACTTGATTGGATTGAGAGGTGGCAATGGATTCCTGGCTATGTGTAAAAATGCATTTGATTTATGGGTGTTGATTTTATATCCTGCTACTTAGCTGAATTCATTTATTAGTTCTGGAAGTTTCTGGTGGAATTTTTTGGATCTTTTAAATACAGAATCACATCATCAGCAAATAGTGATAGTTTGAGCTCTTCCTTTCCTATTTATAACCTTTTTATTTTATTATTTTATTATAATTGTTCTTGCTAGAGTTTCAAGGACTATGTTGAATAGAAGTGGTGAAAGAGGGCATCCCTGACTTCTTTCAGTTTTCAGAAAGAATGCTTTCAACTTTTCTCCATTTAGAATGATGCTGGCGTTGGCCTTAACATAGATAGCATTTAAAATGTTGAGGTATGTTCCTACTATCCCTAGTTTTTCTAGTGTTTTGAACATAAAGAGGTGTTGTATTTTGTCAAATGCTTTTACTGTATGTATTGAGATGATCATATGATTCTTGTCTTTAAGCCAATTGATGTGATCAATTACGTTTACTGATTTCTGTATGTTGGACCAACCTTGCATCCCTGGGATGAACCCCACTTGATCAAGATACACTATCTTTTTAATATGTTTTTGTATGCAATTTGACAGAATTTTATTAAGAATTTTTGCATCTCTGTTCATCAGGGATATTGGTCTGAAGTTTTCTTTCCTTGATGTGTTTTTATCTGGTTTTGGTATCAGGGTGATATTAGCCTCATAGAATGAGTTTGAGAGGGTTCCCTTCTTTTCTATTTCATGGAATAATTTGAGGAGTATTGGTATTACTTCTTCTTTGAAGATCTTGTAGAACTCGGCTGAGAATCCATCTGGTCCCAGGCTTTTCTTGGTTGGTAGGTAAAATCAGCATACTACAGTGACTCAGCCACATCAATGTTTATAGCAGCTCAATTCACAACAGCTAAACTATGGAATCAACCTAGATGCCCTTCAATAGATGAATGGATAAAGAAAATGTGGTACATATATATACACAATGGAATATTACTCAGAAAAATGAAATTAGGGTATTTGCAGGTAAATAGATGGAACCAGAGGACATCATGGTAAGTGAAATAAGCCTATCCCAAAAAACCAAAGGCTGAATGGTTTCTCTGATAAAAGAATGCTGATCCATGGGTGGGGGTAGGGGGTAAGGAAGAATGAAAGAACTTTGGATTGTGCAAAGGGAAGTGAGGGGAGGAGTGGGGCTGTGGGGATGGGAAGGACTGTAGAATGAGACACATTATTACCCTATACATGTATGATTACACTACTGGTGTGACTGTACCATGTACAACCAGAGTAATGAGAAGTTGTGCTCCATTTGTGTAAAATGTGTCACGTTTTACACAAATGGAGACCAGTGGAATAGAAGAAGAGAATTGAGGGGCTGGGGTTGTGGCTCCGTGGTAGAGCGCTCGCCTTGCACATGCGAGGCCCTGGGTTCGGTCTTCAGTACTACATAAAAATAAAGATACTGCGTCCAACTAAAAAATAAATATTAAAAAAAGAAGAAGAGGAGAATTGGGATAGGGAAGGAAGGGAACGGGGAGGTACTGAGAAATGAAATGAATCAAATTATACAGTTTTATTGGGTGTGCATATGAATATAACAAATCGCACTGTTATATATAATTATAATGTGCCAATTTTTTTTAAAAAAAAAGGATGTCAATGATTAAGAGGCTTCTGGGTATGTCTGGGTATGACTTGGGCATGTGGGATAGCCAACTGAAGTAGAGACCCTCCCTAAGCATAGGCCAATAGGATGATGGCTTAGATGAAATAAAAATTGGAAGAACAAGGAAGCAGCAGCAAATGCAAGCTAGATTCTTCTTGAATGGGTTCTTGATTGCTACTGCGATCATCTAGGGGTATCAGACACTTGCTTCTTCACTCTTCCAAAGCAGACTCTGCTAGTGATTCCCCAGGGAGTTTCCAAAAGTCTTCAGTGTTAGACTAGGGTAGCACCATTGATCCCTCTTGTTCTGGGGCTTCAGCCTCTTGGACTGAGCAGCTACTAGTTCTTCGAAGTCTCAGCCTATAGTTGCCCATTATGGACTATCCAGCTTCTGGTTGCATAAGCCAACCTAATAAATCCCCCCCCACTTTTTAAAAAAAATGTTCATTTCTTAGTTGTAGTTGGACACAATACCTTTATTATATTTTTATGTAGTGCTGAGGATTGAACCCAGGGCCTCACATGCGTTAGGCAAGTGCTCTATTGCTGAGCCACAAACACAGCCCCCAATAAATCCACTTTTCATAATTATACTTCCTCTTCATTCTGTTCCCCTAGAGAACACTGACTAATACACTCAGGAAGACAAATATCAGAACTCACTTTTTGATTTCTCGAAGCAGCATTCGGATAAGGATGGTCTGAAGTGGTTCAACCATCAATTTCCTCCACATATCCAATGCTAGCTGCCAGGAAAAATAAAAATCATTAAGACTGCATTACTTAGTAATTTTTTAACATTTATCCAAGATTTTTTAAAAAATTAAAACCAGCCTTCAAAAAGAAATATTAGCAACTAATCCAAAATTCAAATGAAAACTGAAGGAAATGAAAAATTTAAAGGAAAATAAGTAAATTTATGATTCAACTTGGCAATAACCATCATAGTAGATTGTAATATGTACAAAATTAGATTTTAACTTTAATTGAAAATTTTACAAAAATAACTGATTTTTATAAAATCTTGTTATATGCTCAGTACTATGGACAGGCTATACAAGCCAATACCATAATGGAAATAAAGGATTTAAGTTAAATAAAATAATTTCATTTGACCCAGGCACAATTGCACACGCCTGAAATCCCAGCAACTCGGGATACTGAAGCAAGAGGATCATAAGTTCAAAGCCAGCCTCAGCAACTTAGCAAGGCCCTTAGCATGTTAGCAAGACCCGTCTCAAAGAAAATATAAATAAGAAGGGCTGGGAATTTGGCTTAGAGGTTAAGCACCCCTGGGTTCAATACCAGGTACCAAAAAAAAAAAAATTTCATTTGGGGGTTGCTATATTTTTTCAATTACTGAATATCTCACACCTTAAAAAAAAAAAGTTTAAGTTGTTTTAAAGAATACAACAGCCTCTATATTCACAACTCAGCTTAAGAAAAAAAAAAAAAAACATTATTGTTGCCCCAAATTTCCTCTTCCTTTCCCCTCAGAAGTTATCACTACTCTGAATTTTACATTAAATCATTTCTTTGCTTAAAGTTCTAATAAGCATTAATAGTTTAAAGTTGACCTTTTCTGATCTTTATTTTAAAAATCGTTGTATATTCTTTTTTTATTTTTTAGTTAGATGGACAAAATACCTTTATTTACTTTTTTTTTGTAATGTGGTGCTGAGGATCAAACCCAGTATCTCACAAGTGCTAGGCAAGCACTCTACCACTGAGCTAGAACTCCAGCCATTCACTGTGTATTCTTTATGATTTTTTAAAACTATATTTTGTCATTGAAACCAATGCAAATTTAAACACATACATATACCTAGAACATTGGTGCTGCTATATAGTATCCTATTATATGAATACACCATGATTTATTTTTTCCAGTCCATTAATGATGATCTTTGCTTGTGATTCCAGTTTTCTGCTACTGACAACAATGTTGATTATTTTTATATTTATTTTCTTACCCACCTAAGCAAGAGATTTCCTGATATACACCTAAAAGCAGAAATGTTGTGCTGTAGGGTTAGACATACATGCAACTTTACTAAATAAAGCCAAATGGTTTTTCCATTTACACCCATATACCAATAGATGAAAATTCCCATTAGTCCAAATTCTTTTTTTTTTTTTAAAGGATTCAAATATTTTATTGTCCCATTAGCACAAATTCTTGACAACTGCTTCTGCAGGGCTTCAGTCAAACTTTGCCAATCTATTGGACATAAAATAGCACCTCCTTGCGGTTTTAACTGGCATTTGCTTGAATGAAGCTGGGATTTTTATGTTTATTGTCTATCTTGTTTTTCTTTCTTGAGAAATGTCCACTCATTTATATTCTCCCATTATTCTGTTAAAGTTTGTCTTATTTTTAATGAAACCTAGGAGTTCTTTACAAATGGAAGAAACTTATCCCTTGACAGTTTCACAAACTGCAATCTGTTTAAGCAACTTGGCTTTTCCGTTTCTTTCTTATGTATTTTTTTGTTGTTTAAAAACTCCTTCCATTGGGTCCAGTGGCACACACCCATAATTCCAGTGGCTCGGAGGGTGAGACAGGAAAATCGCAAGTTCAAAGCCAGCCTCAGCAAAAGTGAGGTGCTAAGCAACTCAGAGAAATCCTGTCTCTAAATAAAATACAAAAAGGGGCTGAGGATGTAGCTCAGTGGCCGAGTGACCCTGAGTTCAATCCCTGGTACAAAAAAAGAAAAAAGAAAGAAATCCTTCCCTACCCTAAGGTCATAGGTATATGTGTGCTCCTATTTTGTTTCCCAAAAGTTTTCCAAGTTTTCTTTTCTTGTTTAAGCCTTTAAATGTCAATACATTTTTCTCATAGAGTGTAAGTATTACATTACTAAAAAACTGACTGCTTTTTGGCTTGACTGTTCTGTTTCTAACTTAACTACAAACATATAGGCTGCTTCTGGCCTATTCTTTTTCCCTGGGGTAACATTATTCTGATCCATTGGTAATTACATTTACAGTAAGCAAAAGCACAAAAAATACTTACAAGTTTTGGCTTTGCTTTCTTTTTAAATAGCATGAATGGTAAGGGACAGCAATACCTAAGAAAATGGTATTTCATACTTGTTGTGGAAGTACAATATCTTATGTATATATTAAAAAATATATAAAACCTTTCTGAAAGCAAAGGTTGCAAGTCTATCAAAAATTCAGGATGTTTTATGAAGACTTCTGTTCACATACTATAAGATTTTTCTGTTTTGTTCATTGCTATATTCTCAACATATATAACAGTATTTATACATAAAGGGGTTAGAATATTTAATGAATAAACAAGTGAACAATGATGTTCACTGCAGTATTGTTTGTACAACAAAAAACTGGAAACTAAGTTATCTATATCTCTATTACTGAAGTTTAAGATCTCACAAAAAGTATATAAAAAGAACTCCCAGACATATTAACCGCCAAAAAGTAAAACAGCAAAAATACTTATTTTTTATAAGATTTTTTATAACCTTATTATAACAGGTTATAAGACGCTTTGTTTAAAACGTTAACATTGAAACTGTAATTTGTGTGGGCTAGGTCCATGGCTCAGTGGTAGAGTGTTCGCCTAGCATGCGTGAGGCACTGGGTTCGATCCTCAGCACCACATAATAATAAAATAAAGATATTGTGACCACCTATAACTAAAAATAAATATTAAAAAAAAAGAAAGAAACTGTAATTTGTGTATATAGAAATATTTGTAATCAAATGCACAAGTAAATTTTGGAAAAGCTACAAATCAAACTGTTTATGATGATTTCCTCTGGGAAAAGGAGCAGTTTTGATAATACTCGTGATAAGGGACAATTTTATATAAGATATTCACTTATAATCCTACTAAAAGCAGCTACTATTAAGATTTTGGAATTCCCAGTGAAACTCAATATCATGTACAAAGAAATGGGATCCTAAATTAGAAAAAGTTATACTCCATGTATATATAATATGTCAAAACACACTCTACTCTCATGTATATCTAAAAAGAAAAAAAAAAAAAAGATTTTGGGGGCTGGGGATGTGGCTCAGTGGTAGAGCACTCACCTATCACTGCAAGGCCCTGGGTTTGATCCTCGGCACCACATATAAATAAATAAAATAAAGGTATTATGCCCAACTACAACTAAAAAATAAATATTAAAAAAAAAGATTTTGGTATTCTCTTGTGTGCAAGTACAAAAATGTGACAGCAAATCCCATCAATATATACAACTATAATGCACCAATAAAAACATGGAGGACTGGGGCTGTAGCTCAGTGTCAGAGTGCTTGCTTAGCATGTGTGAGGCACTGGTTTCATGTTTCAACACCACATAAAAATAAATAAATAAAGGCATTATGTCCACCTACAACTAAAATAAATAAATGAATAATATGGAAAAAAAATTTTGGTATTCTCTGCTGATCTTTTTATCTACATCCTTTTTTGCCTGTTTTATTTGTGTTAAACGTATAATGTTGCGTCCAAACTTTTTCAAAAACCATTTTCCCCTCTGTTAATGTTTCTATAAACTATTTTCTCTACTTTATTCATTTGTCTACCTTTAACAAAATCATACTATATCTATTCTATATACGATTTTTAATGTCGAATGTTGGAAATTTAGATTGTTCATCCACTAAACGTCCTATTAAAAATGACTACAAGGATTGCTTTTAAATATTTAAATTCTTTTCCCACTTATTATCTTCCAAGAACAAATTGTTAGACATGAGATTACTAGGAGGTATTAAATATTTTAAAACTTATTAAAAGACACTGATGAATTTTCTTCCCCAAGGAATATGCTAAACGTTTACTAACGTTGCATGTTAGCTGTTTATTTCTTTCATTCACACCACAATTTAACATTATTTTCTTATTTGGCATCTGCTTCTCACATCTAAACTTACAAGTTGCATGTGAGCAGGGACCTTATGTCTATTTCTAATTTTGTCCTCAATGTCTGACTATTCAAATATGTATTATATAAATTTGAACAAGAATATTTCAAAATTA
This sequence comes from Marmota marmota marmota, assembly GCF_001458135.2. Classification (NCBI taxonomy): domain Eukaryota; kingdom Metazoa; phylum Chordata; class Mammalia; order Rodentia; family Sciuridae; genus Marmota; species Marmota marmota. Next base: position 5,989,181 of record NW_026000016.1, on the reverse strand, counting down.
CTTTATGCATTATATATAATTTTTTACATTTAAATGTACAAAACACTCGAAGAACCTAAATAAATTACTTGAACTATACTTTCATTGTTGTACTCTGAATTAATTACTTTCTATGTAGTTATAATAAATTTGTTATATCCATAAACTTGTGTTTTCTCTCTTCTAGTCTCTTTTTGTCTTTGTTTTTTGTATTTTTTGTCTACCAGAATGTCAATATTTTCTAAATAATTGTAATGAGTTTCCCTCCACACTGTAGAATCATTAACTCTTATCATTTGTCCATCATAAATGTAATTACTAAAATAATAACTTATATCTTTTCTTATTTTTCAGTTGTAGTTGGACACAATACCTCGTTATTTATTTTTATGTGGTGCTGAGGATCGAACCCAGGGCTTCGCATGTGCAAAGCAAGTGCTCTACCATTGAGCCACAACCCCAGCCCAACTTAACATATTTTCTGTTCTCATCTATCTAAAGATGCTTAGGAAATTATTATAGTATTTTATTTAACCTTTGAATGTTTTAAATCTTGACAGTTTTAAGACAGTCAACTTGGTGTCCTTAAAAAAAAAAAAACAACCTGGATAAAACATGTTTGCAACTTATAAAAACATGTTTGTAGTTAAAGAATTTATTACCTCTCCTATTTCCATAAGTGGTTCATTCATATCTACACCACCATAGCCATACTGAAGGTCAGCTTCAGTCAATTTATTCTTTTTAATAAACTGGGTGTTGAGATACCTGAAAAACAAATGTAGTATCACTGGATACCAAGTCAAAATTAGTAAAAGAACAAACAACTTGCAACTTTATAAAAATAATTTTAGGATTATAAACTAAGGAATAGTACTTGCAACTTTAGAACAATAATTTTAGGATTATAAATTAAGAAATAGTAAAGTAATAAGCCCAACAGAAATTAATTATGTAGAAATAAGGAACATAATCAAATGATGAAAATTATTAGCCCTAAGGGATAATGAATAAGACCTGGAGAGCAGAAAAAATACTATTATCACAGTTACACTTAAACTCAGGGTTTTGTTCTAAAGATTCTCAATACTCTTATGGTTCAATAGCTCTTATATAAGGGTCAGACCATCTACAATTCAATTTGCTAATTACTAGACTCTTCTTGGCAAGTCAAGATAAGGAACAATTTACAAAAGTTAAACAAACAAATAAAATGGTCAGTCAAGTCAGTTCTCTAATTTATACTTCATCACCTGTGGGGGGGGGGGGGGTGGGAGTGTAAGCTTTCATTCTTAAAATCAAAAACAAAGATCACCAATACGA
>NW_026000016.1:5946195-5987123 GCF_001458135.2 Marmota marmota marmota | reverse complement strand
TTTTTTTTTTTTTTTTTTTTTTTTTTTTTTTTGAGACAGTGTCTCTTGTTTGTTTTTAGCAATGCTGGGGGTCAAACAAAGGACCTAGTGCATGCCAGCAAGCACTATACACTGAACCATACCCCAGCACAGATAATACAGAGGCCCTTCCATCCTAGAAAATTCCAGTATAAGAATTCTTCTCATGCTCATATCCATCTATTCTCATGTAAGAGCTATTTGTTCTCAAGCTTGTATCTTAAGTACTCCACTATATGGACTCACAGGGTCTAAACAGGCATATAGAGCAACAGGAAAAAGTAGGGCAGGAAAAATTATTGAAATGTTAAGTCACCTATGCTAATGGATATTCATCTTATCAATCAATCATAGTAAAGAAGAGACTAGAAATACTTCATAAAAATATTAAAAATAGCCAGGTGCGAAGGTGCCTATATCTCAACAGCTCAGGAGGCTAAGATAGGAGGATCACAAGTTCAAAGCCAGACTCAGCAAAAGTGAGGCGCAAAGCAACTCAATGAGACCCTGTCTCAAAATAAAATACAAAATAGGGCTGGGGATGTGGCTCAGTAGTCAAGTGCCCCTGAGTTCAATCAGGACACCCCTCTTCACCAAAAAAGGGCTGAGGATATGGCTCAGAGGTTTAAGCCCCTGAATTCAATCCCTAGCAAGCAAACACACACACACATTAAATGCTTTTGAAATAAATCTGAAATTTTTCCTCTTTACATTTTGTTAGATGGTGACTAGCAACAGTGACAACCGAACCACCAAGCAAGCAAAACTATTAAGCAGTTTTCATCTGATTACTGCCAACCATGTCCTCTGTGAAAAGGATATCAACACTTACTCTACCAATATAATTAAATAAATAAAAAGCAGTCACACCACCAGAGAGGCCAAGCAAAACACTGTTAACTGAATCCCATGGGCCATCAGCTCTAAGTCTTTGCTATCAACAGTGGAAAGTTACTAAGTGATTTTAGAGAATCATCAAATTTGCACTTTAGAAAAGATAATACAAAAAGCTTTCCAGATAGAATAAATGAGAAATCAATGACTTAAAAGTATGAGGTAGGAGAACTGCAAATTCAAAGCCAGTGTGAGAAACTTAGTGAGATCCTGTCAAAGNGTTCTAGGTATATGTATGTGTTTAAATTTGCATTGGTTTCAATGACAAAATATAGTTTTAAAAAATCATAAAGAATACACAGTGAATGGCTGGAGTTCTAGCTCAGTGGTAGAGTGCTACTGAGTTTAATCCCCAGTACTACTGGGTTAGGGAGGAAGGATAATAAGCTCACTTTTTAATATATTCAATAGTATAATGTACCTATGGAACAATCTGAAGGGATAGGCATTTTGGTTTTAAAAAAAACAACAAAACAAAACAAACAACAAAAAACACTTCTTTTAAACTTAGGCTACCTGGGATAAACATATACTTTGGTACATATAGGTTGTAGCTAAAACCAGGAATAATTGAATTCACCCCAGAAAAAAAAAATGTGTAGTATAAGAAAATGATGAGAACAGAATCTACTTAAGTGACTAAAAATTTCTGTATGTGGAATAAGACCAGGGTAGAATGAAGAGGTTAAAACATGAGCTTTGAAATCAGACTGACCTGGGTTTAAATTCTGCCTCTCACTCATTAGCTGAGTGATCTTCAGCAAAGTCATTAACCTCTTCAAGCCTTCATTTCCTCCACTGTAAAAATGGAGATACTGACTACCTCATATGGTTTTACACAAACACATACACACATGGGTGTATATCTTATATATTGCAACATTTACTAAATACCCAAAACTATCATCAGTATAATAGCAGTAATTTAAATAGCTCCAAATTAATTGATTTTTAGTACACACATCAAATTATGTCCTACCACACTAACAAACAGAAAAACAACTTAAAGCTTTACTAAAATACATCAGCTAAGAAGGAATACCACTGCATGGTACAAGCTAAACACTTTCTTCTAAGGCCCACTCGTCCCAACAATGACAAAAGCATGCATGCACACTAACCCTTATCCTTAAAATTTGCAATACTCCTCTGTGATTTCGCTAGGAAAATTTTTTATTTTGTAATTTGTTTTATTTTGTTTGTGGTGGTGAGGATCAAATCCAGGGCCTTACTCATGCTCAGCAAGCTAGCACTGATTTATACCCTCAGACCTTAGCTAGGGAACTCTTAACTTTTTGATTAAGGAAGAAAATCAAATGTCAAGATGTTTAATGTACAACAAACACTGTTCTATGAAAGCCCAAACCACAGTAAATCTGTGCTTGACAGCAACTAGTTTTTCATTTTATTATATTTCACTCTTCTAAATGCCACTGAGTCACTGAAAAGCAAGTCAAGTTTCTAATACAAGCAACTCAGAGTGAGTAAACCCCAGTTCTGTTATAAAAACTTTTGGGAATACGAACTAGTGAGGCAAAAAGGAAAACAAACAAGCCATGAGAACCGAGTGCTGGTCTTGCAATAAGGTACTACTACAAAGTATGGTGGGGCTGAACAGATAGTATGTGGAGACCCAGCTCAACTCCTTCATTTCTCTCCAATGAGAAACTGAAGAAGTGGCCCATCTGTGGTCCATGCCACGTATGGACCAAAATTATCACTGCAACCACTAAAAGCCATAATTATTTATTTTGAGAGAAGACATCTTAGGACCAAGGGTTAAAGAATCAGGCATTAATGCCATTATTCTTTACTTATCAACTATTCCTTACATGGTTAAGTAATCATACACAGCATAACAATATTTTTGGTCAATTACAGATCATATATACAACAGCGGTTCCTAAGAGTATGTTGCTTAGTGACATCATAGCCATCTTAATTTGGGTATATATAGGCTATGATGTTTGCACAATGAAACCACCCAAAGACATATTTCTCAGAATACATTCCTGTTATTATGTAATGCAACACTGTCTTAGGGAGACCCTGTACTTAAATACAAAACAAAAAACCAGGGACTAGAGAAGACCTTGTCATAACCTGCCATCCAAAGAAAGGAAGAAAACAATCCAGACAGATGGAGTCGTATGGGGAAATATGGGAAGATGTAAGAGACCATGGAGCAGTATAAAAATACAGTATCAATATACGTGAAACACAGGATAGGAGAACTTAAGAGGAAAACTACTGAGCATTTCTGGTGCTTTAACTAAGTGTTTCCATGAAACAAAGTACTGAATGCTAAAGTCAAAAGAGAACTTATAGGGCTGGGGGTGTAGCTCAGTGGTTACAGTGAATGCCTACATCCATGAGGCCCTAGGTTCCATCCTCAGCACCACAAAAAAAAAAAAAAAAAGAGACATATTCTGAAATTTATTCCACTAAGTTTCAACCAAACTGAATATTTACAATGATCTCTATTGAGATTTAACAAGTGCTATAGTTACCAAAAACAGAGTTATGCTGTTACATACAGTTTTACTTTTCTACTGAATAACTTTCTGCCTATCTCCCAAATACCCACCTGACCTAAACTCTAGACCTTTTCCAGTAGTAAGGAAAGTCCATGTAAAAGAGGACAATTTAATTCTGTCCATTTCAGTGAAAAAATATGTAATAAAAAATTATCCTTCAAGTATTGAATGCAGGTAGTACTGTTTGGATTATTAAGTGTTTAAAAGTATACTTACCTATATAAGCAGTCCATATAATCTGCACCCTTGCTGTATTCTTCCCAGTACCTATGATACATAACAAGTACTTGTTCTTCAGACTCCAGTACTCTCTATATTAAGAGAAAATAATTTTTTACTTAAATAGTACTAATAATTTTCACTGTAAACTATAAAATACATCAAAATATTCTAAAATAACTTATTTAAATCAAGCACTATTAAGTTACCCTTACAAATTATTTTTAAATTTAACTACCTTTAGTACAAATAAAACAACTGGGGGAAAATGTGAACCTAAGACATGAAAGGGAAGCCTTCAAAGAAACTGTTTCATTCCTCAAGATAAAAGGACAAAAAGTAATGGTTTGATTTTTGTCTTTGGGATAGATGGATACGATCAGTTTAAAATAGAAACACATAATTCTATTGTCATATCTGTTTCCTCATACCCATAACCTCTGATCAATCTATATAAATAAATATATCATCACCTCATTTTTGTGAATAAGACTATTTATAGAAATTGGTACCTTTTATACATTCCACCAATCCCTAGCATAGCAAAAATGAAAGAGGGGTGGAATCCCATATATAATATATGAAACTTGTCAGACTCTGGCTTAAAAAAAACACACACACCTATAAAATAATGCAAGTACACTGAATATTCAAGAGATCTTGGGTGCCCTGATCTCAATTCTTTCATTAACTGTCCAAATGACCTCAAGTAAAACACGACTTCAATTTATATCTAATTAATTCTTTGATGAAGTGCCATGCTTTTAAAACTAGGATTTTAACAATTAAGGCTTAGAATAATTTTTAAAAAACCTACAAATAGCACTTTCTGTCTTATCAAATTAGTAAATTAAAAACAGCATCTCTTCAAGAAGGTGGAACACACCAGTAATCCCAGTGGCTCAGGAAACTGTTTGATTCCATGGCTAAAAACTGATCCTAAAAAAATTATATGGGTGTGGCTCTAACCCAAGGGCATGTTTAGCACATATAAGATCTTGGGTTCAATCTCCAGCACCCACCTCTCCCCAAAATCTCATGGTTACACAAGAATGTTCAGAATACTATTTATAGTAACAAATTATATAAAATGGAAATTATCTACCCAGCAATGAGAATATTTCAACCATAGTATCTCTATACAATGAAAAATTTCGAAATTGTCAGAATTACAAATATATTTAATGAAAAAGGAGATCTGCAGTATTATTAAAAGCAAAAGAGATTATCAAAGTAAGTAGACTTTACTTTCTAACAAAGAAGCCTAAGGCTTGGGAGGCTGAAGCAGGAGGAACGCCAAGTTCAAGGCCTCCTCCCCAACTTAGTGTGGCCCTAAGCATCTTAGCAAGACCCTTCCTCAAAACAAAAAATTAAAAGGATTGGGAGAGATTATATGAAGCAAAACTACACCAAAGGCAGGCATACATAAAATTAAGAATATTAATATGTACAAAATAGATATGTTTAAGTACAGACATTAAAATATTAACAGTGGTTAATTCTGGAAGTATGTCATGTGATATTTATATTCTACTTTTTCTAATCTGTATGTTATAAATCATCTGTCATGGTAATACAATATTGTGGTAATGAAAAAAGTTCCTTCTCCTAAACAAGTGAAATTTTCTTCTCACAGGTAAAACTGCTTGAATTCTGCTGGTTGTATAATAATGTATTTCTGTCATATATACATCAACCAACTTCTCTTTTTCATAGGATCTGAGAGAACATATAGCATGTAACTATTTAAGTATTGTAAACTGTCATAAAACTGCTTTGACCTTTTTTTCCTTTTCTTTTCTTTTTCAATTTTTTTTTTTTTTTGGCAGTGCTAGATATGAAATCCAGGGCCTCACATATAAGCAAGCATTCTATTAATGAGCTATACCACTGGCCCAGAATATCATTTTTAAATCACACAATTATATAAATATTTGCTTCTTGGTTTTAATAACCATACTGTTGTACAAGATTTTAACATTAAGAATCTGGGTAAAATATACAAGAACTCCCCATACTATGCTTACAACTTTTAAGTTTAAAATTATTTTAAAATCTAAAAGTTTTTTTTAAATAATCATATAACCTAACCTAAAATATAAAAATCACAAAATTTATACATGTCTGACAAAATTATCAATTATGTTATAACCAAAGCTCACTAGCTTACAATGAAATAATTTTTAATAATTTAACATATTAAACATTAAGACCACTTTAGAGTACTTGCTATCAAAACCACTTTAATGACCTAATAAATGCATACATCAGAACACTAAAATGTACATGCCACAGACAAGAAATACAACAACAAAAAGTACACCAATTCCTTCAAAAGTTTTAAGGGTAGCACATAATCAATTGCACCTACTTTTGAGTTGTTACATTTTAAAAAGTATCTCTTCTTGGTCATATGTAGGGTTAGATGCTTTTTGAAGATTGTTTTATTGTTTTATGAAGATTGTTTTATTCTATTTCATAAACTTAAAATTTACTCCACAAGGTAGTTGTGAGTTTCCACAATTGTAGCAACAGCTAACAAAAAGTAGAATGAAGATTCTAGCATAGGCAATTAGTTATTTCCCCCAGTTCCTGATAAGATCAGGAGTCCAAAATAAGTTAGAAAAACATTGCAGCATTGTTTATGCACAGATCAAATCCATGATTTTGCTCTCACATACAGAACACTAACCAAAATAACTGGTCAAAGCCAGGTGGCACACACCTGTAATCCCAGCACCTCAGGAGGCTGGGGCAGAAAGATGCCAAGTTTAAAGCCAGTCTCAGCAACTTAGTGAGGCCCTAACCTACTTAGCAAGAACCTGTTTCAAAAATAAAAAATAAAAAGGCCTAGGGATATGGCTCAGTAGTTAAGTATCTCGGGAATCAATCCCTGGTACCAAAAAAAGGAAAAAAATAACTGGTCAGAAAGACAGCTTTCTACAATGCTTTTTAACTTACTGATTCTCTTTTCAATTTTATGTTTTTAGAAGACTTTATATAGAATGTGAAGAGGCAGCTAAAAGGTTAAAAATAAAGAGAGATTTATCAAGAGGTTGGTATATTCAAAAGGTAAGGAGAAATTTACTTGTATAAACACCATCCAAAGAATGTAAAAAGCACTTTTAACTTTAGTTGATTTTGCTCTTTCACATACTAGTTACATGATCTTGAACAACTAAACTGATTTCCCCTGTAGAACACAATAGCATAGTGTTTGACTCATGGATAAATGTAAAAATAGAAAAATGCTATTTAAGAAACAAGATACAAACTTGAATTCGTAAGTTTTGCATTTAAAAGTAGTGTGTGCCAGGGCTGGGGTTGTGGCTCAGAGGTATAGTGCTGACCTAGCACTCGAGAGGCACTGAGTTCGATCCTCAGCACCACATGAAAATAAAATATTAAAGATATTGTGTCCACTTATAACTAAAAAAAAAAAAAAAAAAAATTAAAAAAAGGAAAGTAGTGTGCCAGTCAATAACCATGCAAGTATAAAGGTATTTATATCATGCATGTATAGTCCTTACCTTGTGCAAATGCCGGACGTGATTTTCCAAAAAAATCTTAGTTTCTGTGTAAAGTCTTTCTCCAAGAGGTTCAGGATAGGCCACACATAAAGCATAGATATCTCTAGTTACATTATTAAGGTTATTTCCTTCATTAGGGTTATTTTTAACTTATGAAACTTACATGAACTTTTTTTTTGTTTAGGCTCATAAATAATATGTGTAATATTGTTATAGCATACAATACTGTGTATAATATTATAATACTATTCTATATCTATGTCAAAGGTAAAATACATAACCATGCTTTAAAAAGCTCTATAAGATTCATTTATTTATTTGTTCAACAAGTTCTTAGTGACAATTATTTGAAGGCATTGTGAAAAAAAATGGTTCTTATCAAAGCAGTTAAATCCAAAAGGGGCTTCTGTGATAAAATTAACCAGAAACCTACAAAATAAGGTTTATGTAAGAGTGGACGTAAGCATAATATCAACAAAGCACTATGGAACATCACAAGAGATGAATACAAGAGAAACTGTGATAAACCAGTTACAAAAATTAATCATCTAACACATTTTTCCACATCATATAAGCTATTCACTGTTTTTCAGCATTTATTCTACTACAAGAAATATAGTATGAATAGTAACAGTGATGTCAACCAGTCAGTTAAGTCTTTGAACACCAACAAAATAACTTTCTAAGCATCTCAGTGGTAGATTTGCTGTAGCAGAGCATTCCTAACAAGGAGTTACAAGCAATGAGCTCTAACTGAGACTTAATTTGTTCTAGCCATGATTATGCCCACATCTCTTAGCCTGTCCAAGTTGCCATTTCCTTTTTAATACCCTTTGCTTGGAATCCTCTCCACACCACCAAGAATTAAGAAAATTATACTAAGAAAGACAAAAAAGACCCAAGACAAAGCCAAGTTATGATCTTTGAACCAGACACAGTATTAGACTAATATTCTGAAGATAGTGTGTTTAATATGCTGCTACCAACAGTGAAAAAGCATTTTGGAGGTAACAGCTTGCAACATACAGATCAAAACCTCCTGGAAGTTGTACTGCAAGATCATATCATGGTAAAGCTATGGTACGTGATTAGTAAAATCATCATAACTATTCGCCATGGTAATAATAAACTCTCCCCCTGATATTTCTACTGAGCCCGTTAAGACTCAAATAAGCTCTTATATGTTAAGTTGCTTCATAAACTATGCCTCAGTAACCAAATGTGGAAGATAAAACACACATGAGCAATCTGAGACCAGCCTAACTACAAATGCAGATATAGTTGAAAATAAGATTATTCAAGATGAGATCTCAAGTATTTATATTTAATACAAAGATAGAAAATATTAAAATATTTTATTACAAAAAAAATGTGTGCTTAAAATCATGGTAGGATGCTGGTTCTTTCATCAATATATCCCCATAACACTTCATGTATTCTACAGATTCAGAATCTGTATTTTTATACAATAAAACTTTATACAATAGAGATTACTTATACACTTGCCATCCATAGTACTGTGTTCTTATTCTTGTCACTTCTATATTCCCAACTCCCATGCAGTCCTGGTGCTTATTACATGCTTACCCAAGGAAAGGAGGTAGGGAATCAAATCTCATGATCTCTGTCAACTTACTGAGAATTCTTATGCTAGAAGGAGTAAGAAGTCCCCTTCTTGTGAGGTAGTCTGGTAGACTTTGGTAAGACATTCCCAACTTCTAATTTTTTTCTTTTTTTTTTTTTTGCAGTGCTGAGTATCAAACTCAACGCTTAACATATAATGGGCAGTCTATTACTGAACTCCAGTCTTCTTATTTATTTTTTATTTTAATGAGTAACTAATAAAATATATATTTATACATCCAATAAAGGGGAAGAAGGGGCATTTCTGGGAAGCTAGGAGTGTCTATTTACTGGATATTTAGGTATGTGCACTTTGTGAAAATGCTTCTATACATTCAATAGTCAGTATTTGTATTATCATTAAATGAAAAAAAAAATTAAGACTAAATTTAGCCAGGATTAAATCAACTATTCTTTTAAGAAGGGCGGTATGTACTTAGTATATTAAAGTACTTCCAGATATTTCAGCCAATATTTGTTCTATTTTATCCTTAAGTCACACATATCCTTCTTTAGGGAGACCAGCACACAAAAAACCCTCTATGAATTTTCCACTCACAAATTCCCAGTCAGAAACAAAGCTTTAATCCTGAGTAAAAGCTCTGAACTTGGTTACAATCAAATGATAGTGCCAACAAGCAGCAAAATTATTTTAGTTCATTTTCTCTAGCTCATGCCTATAATCCCAGCAACACAGGAGGCTGAGACAGGAAGATCGAAAGTTCAAACCAGCCTCAGCCTCAGCAAGGCACTAAGCAACTCAGTGAGACCTTGTCTCTAAATAAAATATGAAATAGGGCTGTGGATGTGGATCAGTGGTTGAGTGCCCCTGAGTTCAATCCCCGGCACCCACTTCCCAAAACAAAAACGCTTCCTATATTTAGACTCAATTCTGAGTTTTAAAAATATGAACTTTATCATATAGTGGGAAAAGTACAGGGAGGATCTTACAATGGGAATAAAAGTAATGATTATATTAAAATTGAAAACAGTAAAAATAACCAATAAAGGGTCTGACAACAAAAAATATAATGTAGACAATACCTACCTCCTGAGATTATTGTGAGGATCACAGAGATAAGTATAGATAAAATCTATTATGAGCTATACAATCTAAAAAAGAATGATGATGCCAAGTGGAGTGGCACATGCCTGTAATCCTAGTAGCTCAGCTGAGACAAGAGGATCTTGAGTTCAAAGCCAGCCTCGGCAGTGATGTGGCGCTAAGAAATTCAGGGAGACCCTGTCTCTAAATAAAATATAAAATAGGGCTGGGGATGTGGCTCTGTGCTCAAGGGCCCATGAGTTCAATTCCCAGTACCCCCAAAAAATTAAAAAATAAAAAAGTGATGGAGTGCTAGTGTAAATGTCACAGTTATTAATAAGTTCTCATAACATTTGTGGAGACTGTCAAAAATAGATATTTTTCCATCTATTCAAACTGGTCTATGTTTGAAAAAGATGCTTGATAGAATATAAATTAGAAATGAGGACAACAGTATCCTTGGTTTTAAACCATAGAAGGATGAATTAATTTTCTCACCTGGGAGAAATACATCCAGGGAAAGCAATCTTAAATCTCCCCTTGAGTAATCACTTTGGATTTATATTCAACCATGTTGAATTTAACAACCCTAACTAGGAATACAGGTACATTGTACTACCAGGGCATGGGAATTTGTCCTAGCAACTACTAAAAGGCAGAAAATCAAGAATAAAAAAGTAAAGGAGCCAAAGAATTCCAACCACGTGAAACAGAGTAAATGTATATCATATCACCTAGCCTCTCTTACTGGAGGAAAGCACCTGACAAACTAAAAGGGTAGATTCCAAACATGCCTAGAGAAAGCACCAATGCTGTCACAAAACTTTTATTATGAAGCATCACTGTGATGGGCAGTATTCTAAAAATACCTTCCCAGAATTTCCCTAATATCAGGGACTGTGAGATACAAATGTTATTTATGTGGCAAAAGAGACTTAGCTGCAATTAATTATTACTAACCAGTTAATCCTAAAATATGGAGATTGTCCTGGACAATTTGGAGTATCTAACCTAATTACACTGGCCCTTTAAAAGAAGACACCTCCCACCTCTCCCCCACCACACACACAGCTACACTTCCACCTCCACCTCAAGTTAACTATATACCAAGTTAGCTACCGTAATTTGAGAGTAAAAGCACTTTAAGATTTGACATGACACTATTAGCTTTGAAAATGGAGTGGGGCCACACAAAAAAAACTGAAAGTGAACACAGATCACTAAGAATAACTCCCAACCAAAAAGAAAATGAGGATCTTAGTCCTGCAACTATAAGGAATTGAATTCTGCCAATTAGCAAGAATGAGTTTGCTAGGTGCAGTCTCACACACCTGTATTCCTAGGGAATCAGGAAGCTTCAGCAGGTGGATTGCAAGTTCAAGACCAGCCTAGGCAATTTGGTAAGACCATGGGTCAAAATAAAAAATAAAAAGGGCTGGAGATGTAGTGCAGGAGTAAAGAACCCCTGGGTTTGATCCCTAGTACCACACACACACACAAAAAAAAGAATGAATTTAGATGAGGACCCCTGGATGATACTATAGCCAACTAACTCCTTGATTTCTGCCTTATATTCTAAGCAGAGAATCCAGTCCTATTATGGACTTCTGATCTACAGAACTGTGAAATAATAAAAATATTTTATAAGGGTTTTATTAAACTACTAAAGATGTGATAATTTGTTATGCATTACCAGAAAACAGACGGTGGGGGGAGGGCGGGTGTACTGGGAACTGAACTCAGGGGGACTCGACCACTGAGCCACATCCCCAGCCACATTTTTGAATTTTATTCAGAGACAGGGTCTCATTGGGTTGCTTAGTGCCTTGCTTTTGCCAAAGCCAGCTTTTAACTCACAATCCTCCTGCCTCAGCCTCCTGATCCACTGGGATTAAAGGCATGCACCACCATGCCCAAAAAACCAGAAATTTTCTATAAACATTTATCAGAATGCCTTGCCTACATACCTAAAACCATTTATGAAGGATTAGTGTTAAGAATCCTGCTTATTGGGCTGGGGATGTGGCTCAAGCGGTAGCATGCTCGCCTGGCATGCGTGCAGCCCAGGTTGGATCCTCAGCACCACATACAAACAAAGATGTTGTGTCCGCCGAAAACTAAAAAATAAAAAATATTTTTAAAAAATTCTCTCTCTCTATAAAAAAAAAAAAAGAATCCTGCTTATTAACCAGCCAAATATTAATGTTATTTGTTTCATCTGTACAGTATGCTTAATGACAGTTAATACCATCTATTCATTCACCAAATATTTGCTTAAATATTTATATGTACAAAGTTTTGGAAATATTTCATTGAACATAAAAGAACAGAGGGATTGAAATATAGCAAATGGAAGAGTGCATGCTGAGCATTAATGAAAGCCTGGGTTCAATTCCCAACATACACCAAAAAACAAAATAAAAATTAAAAAAAATCTCTGCTTTCAAGGAGCTTATGGATTCAATATGCATTTGCACATTAAACACTCCAGTTAGCAGATCAAGCTTCCTTAATATCCATTTCAAACAGATCAGACAGCCTTCTTACCTCAATCCTACAGCATCAGTAAATCATCTCACCCTTTTCAGATCACACCCTAAAATGAGACGAATAATACATCCCATACAAGATTGTTTGTAACAAATTAATGTTATACACATGTTGAAAGAAAAATGACACACAAAAAATGTTCACAGTATGATTCCACTTATATAAAATTCAAAAAACAAAGAATAGACCAGTATTATTTAGGGTTGTATAAATAAGTAAATAATAGGTGCAGGTCAAGCTTGCTAGTTATCTCCTAGAGAGAGGGCACTTGTGAACTGATAGAGCCCATGATTTAAGAAGGGTTGATGAAAGCTAACAATATTCTACTTTTGACCTGAGTGGTAGTATGCAAGTGTTTGCATTATAACATTTGTTCAACTGTCTATGTATTTTAGTGAATTTTTCCATATATGTGTTGTATTTCATACCACCAAAAATGCTTTCTAAAAGATCAAAATACTAACGTGTATGATGATATCATCTGCGGAGGCTTTTTTCATTTTCAAAATAATAATAAGTTTCGCAGTCTCTAAAATTTCTGCTTAAGATATTGAAGTATCAGAAGTCCATTTTATATTCTCAGACAAAGTAATAGAAAACAAGGGAATTTTATCTTAGAACAATTAAAACGTAGCCCTTTGTTTTCCAAAGTTTCTATTCTTTAATTTTACTATAATATTTTACTTTGGAGAAAGACGGAGAAAATTCATAATCAAGTCAATATTCTATTGAACATCTTATATGAAATAAACAATAAACTCCTTAAAAATAACAGTGACTGAAAGGTCATTATCCAGGGAAGTCATCTATTTTAAAACCACATATAAATCAACCAATTAATTATATATTCTGTACAATAAAGCATAATTATATTTCTTTTCACTAAGACTCCTGCTTTGCAACAACCCATAATGTTCCACAAAAAAATTAGCCATCTAAGAGATTAATTCAATTAATAAGCTCTTCAATGGCAAAATTCATAATTATCCTTTAGAAATACTGAAAAGCAAAAAGAACTGGATATTAAAATATTGTATTGAATTCTGTGCTCCATCAATTACTACTTGCATGACCCTTGGCAAATCCCTCAGTTATCTCTTAGATTAGTTTCCTCCTTTGTTTCATCAAGACAGTAGTTATATTTTCCCACTGATCTGACAGACTTGTTTGAGTACCAAATAACTCAAAATATGTAAATCTCTGCAAACTATAAAACCTTCCAGAAACATCTGAATTATCTTCAGTGTCCAGAACACAGATAGCCTACCTAACAAATGTTCCCCACTGAGAACCGCAGTTGTAATCAATTAAATGGTTTCCTGTTGGTCTGAAACAACTTCACTATTCTTACATCAATATTCAGCTTTATATTGAGAGGTACTAAGAACAAGCTGAATCACTGTCTTTTCTTCTAAAGATGCCCCATGTAACAAGGGGAATCCTTAGCCGCAGAATACTGCTAAAAAGGGAGCACTTGTTATATCTAGCAGATTGGTGTCACATAGAAATGCACTGATAATGGCTTGCAGAGCATTCTAGGGAAACCACAAATCTGTATTTTTATATAAAATGGAGATAATTATCCAATTTAAAAACATGTTTCCATCTCAGTCAAACTCACTGTTCACCTTCTCCTAAGAACACTACTATGATTTAGATAAATGTCCCCCCAAAGGCCCATATGTTGAAGGCTTGGTCACTAGCCTGTGGCAGTACTGGGAGTAAAGGTAGAAGAACCTTTAAAAGGTGGGGCCTAGTCAGAGAAAGTTAGTCACTGAAGCTGCCCCCTTGAAGGGGTATCTAGGACTCCAGCTTCTTCTCTCTGTTTTCAGGCTGACGTGAGGTAAGCAGCTTCTTCTGACACATGCTGCCACTATGATATATTTACCTCTCACCACCACAGGCCCAAAGCAACAGGGATAAGAGAACATGGACTAAAACCTCTGAGGATCATGAGTCAAAATAAGCCTTTCTTCCTTATAAGTTATCTCAACTATTTTTGTTAAAGTAATGGAAGGCTAATTAGTATAAACACTCTTCCTTCAGATTATCTGTGTCTCTTGCTCCCTTACTTTTTTAATCTTTCCCAAAGTGTCACTATCCTTGGGGAGATCTTCCTTGACCACTCTACAGACAGAGGGCACATGCACACAGTACTCTAAGCCTTTTTCACAATATTCACCACTGCATATAATTAAATGTATCACTGCAGCCAGGCACAGAGGCACATGCCTGTAATCTCAGTGGCTCAGGAGGCTGAGGCAGCCAGATCTCAAGTTCAAAGCCAGCCTTAGCAATTTGGCGAGGCCCTGAGCAACTTAGTGAGACCCTGTCTCAAAATAAAAAATAAAAAAGGCTGAGGATGAGGTCAGTAATTAAGCACCTCTAGGTTCAAGCCCCACTATAAATCAATCAATCAATTATTATTAAATGCTCATTAAGTATTTGTTAAATGAAAGGTTATAAAATACTGGTTGCCACAAAAGAGGTGATAAACTTGGAAAGGTAAACGATAATATATTTGGAAAGAGTTACAGAGGAAGTTCTCCCATTTCAATAAATTTAAATCTATTTCCACTTTTCAGTAAGTTTATTAATTTTAGAACATTTATTAAGATGCTACTAAAAGGATACGAGAAGCGATCATTCCATGTTGCTCTTTCGACATATTCCAACATGACAACTGCTTTGATTGTAGTCAGAAGTTTGTTCCATGTTTCATCAAAATCTACTACTCTTGGTTTCAAAGACATTGTGCAAGTTTAGTGTTGAAATCTGTTGATAAAAAAAATAATAATAGCATGAATTCTACCATCTCTAATAGTTGTTTTTAAAGCACAACATAATTAAACTGCATGATATATGAAAGGAGTGGAAACAGAAACTGGAACACAGTAAGGACACAAAAAATGTTGGCTATCGTCTTTTCATTTAGGAATTTTGTAGAATGGTCAAAGGTGCCATTTCAAAGATTCACAAATAATTCACAAATAATAATTTAATAATGCTGAGTAAAAGTTAGGACCCCATTAACCAAAAAACCACCTCCCATCATGGGAAATATGCAGGAGACATTTAAAAAAGATTTTGGCCACAAATCTTTGTGACTCACCCTCCTTAAACTTAAGGATGTTCTGTACACAAGGGAATATGAGAAGACACAAGAAAATAAAAGGGTTTATCTTCCTGGAACATCATAGGTATGATGAGGAAGGAAATTGACATTTATATTAAAACAAACAAATGAATGGTGGAGTAAAATGCAAAGTTTACCTGAAATTTTAAGATTAAAAGATTTTAAAGAGAGGATGGGGTTGTGGCTCAGTGGTAGAGTGCTTGCCTAGCATGTGTGAGGCACTGGGCTCATTTTCAGCACCACACATAAACAAATAAATATAAGGTCCATTGACAACTAAAAAATATTTTTTAAAAAAAAGATTTTAAAGAAATGTCAGGTTTGCAGCAAAGTTCTTAAAGCTCCTCAGTTTCTTGGGGTATGTGGTCCCCACTCCTATAACAAAAAGCACAGCTCTAGCATGGAACTCCAGGGTCAAGTACATTTGATGGGTCTATAGGAAAGCTAGAAGACTCCTGCCTGGTAGACAAGTTATATTTAGCAATTACTTGGTTTCTGGAACAAAGGTATCCCAAGGTTATAGAAACTTGGTTCAAGCCAGATTCTAAATCTTTCTCAGCACATCAGAGAAACAGAAACAAACCAAAGTCTACCTCCTGGCCTTAATCTCATACCTGTACTATCAAGAATGGATCAGCAGAGGTCTCACTGTGTGTTTGGGTTAAGAGGTGGGAGAACTTAACAAGTTTCCTTACCTCTAAATCTGTGAATTAATCTTAACACCTTCTCTCCCTTATCTACCACATCCTATCCAACTACTGTGCTCCTAAGTGTTTCCTAAATCCATCCATTGCTGTGTAAACTATATATGCTCTAGGATCAAGCTCTTGGCAGAAATAGTGACAGTTGTTAGTATTTATGTAGTGATTACTATGAGTCAAAAGTATTATCCTCAGTGCATTGTGTTAATAAACATTTTAAGTCCCCCAACAATCTGACAAGTATGTACTGCTATTCTCCCTATTTTCTGGATAAGAAATCTGAGTCACAGAAAGATTAAGAAACTTGCTGAAGGTCACAGAACTATGTAATAATGGCATCACAATTCAGGAGCCTGTGCTCTCAACTCTTATACTGCTATTCATTTTTAGGAAACACTCTTTGCAAGGCACCCTTTTAGGCTCTGAAGATTACAGGGATTAAGAAACAAAAGGTTGCCCCAGCCTCCTGCTTCCTCCCAAGAAGCTGGAATTAAGGCATGCATCACAATGTCCCAAAAAAACAAACTTTAAGCTCAAGATTAACACCTCAGATCTTGCCCTTATCAAAGACACAAAAATAACCTACTTAAACCAGAAAGCTAACAAAGTCACTCTCCTACATAAAACCATTTGATATTGCACACTATATACAGCATTTAGGTCCGTTTACATTGTGACACACCAAACTCCCATAATCTGACCTCAGTCTAAAGCACCTTTACAGCTTCCTCTCATGGGATCCCATTTGGCATCACAATTCAGTGACTTCTCTTTGTTTAGCTATCACTGAACATACCAGGCTGACTCATATATCATTCCTAGGTTACCTTTATTATTTTTTTTCTCCTAAAATCTCTCTTTTCTTTACCACTCCCCTCCACCCATTCACCTAACACCTATTGATGTACAGACTTAATCCAAGCCCATTTGCTTTTAAAACACTTTCTTGGGTGCTGGGGTTGTGGCTCAGTGGTAGAGCGCTTGCCTCACATTTTCGAGACTCTGGGTTGGATCCTCAGCACCACATAAAAATAAATAAGTGAAATAAAGGTATTGTGTCCAACTACAACTAAAAAATAATAAAAAATATTTTTTAAAAAAAACTTTCTTGGACTCACTTTTGCTTAGTAAGTTGCTCTGTTTATGTGCTATGATGTTGTTCCTATTAAGGTACAAGAATGAAAAACAAGACTCACATGCAGTCATTCACCCCATAACTGTATTTCAGTCAACAATGCTCTACATATATAATGGTGATCCCCTAAAGATTTTATCACCATGAGAACACAATGCTTACCTTCAATAGATCATTTAATAATTCCAAACAAAATTATCTGTGTTTCTCGAGTAGGGATTGGTTGTTTTATTGTTGTCTGGGTGTGTGTGGTGTGTGTGTGTGTGTGTGTGTTTGTGTGTGTGTGTGTGTGTATACCACAAAACTGGCAATGT
Source organism: Marmota marmota marmota (assembly GCF_001458135.2). Classification (NCBI taxonomy): domain Eukaryota; kingdom Metazoa; phylum Chordata; class Mammalia; order Rodentia; family Sciuridae; genus Marmota; species Marmota marmota. Next base: position 5,969,421 of record NW_026000016.1, on the reverse strand, counting down.
TTCCTTCACATTTGTTTTCTCTCCTTATAAAAATGGGATATTAGCCAGGTAAGGAAGTGCACACCTGTATCCCAGCTACTTGAGAGGATAAAGCAGGAGGATTCCATATTCAAGGCCAGACTGGACAACTTAAAGAAAGACTGTCTCAAAATGAAATCTTAAAAAAGGGCTGAGGATGTAGTTCATTGGTAAAGCACCTGCTTAGCATGTGCAAAACCCTAGCCCAGTACCAAATAAAAATGGGATATTAATATACACCATGCTTATAAATTATTTTAATGTTTGCAGAGACTGCCTTTATCTTTATTGACCCACTCTGACACTTTCCTGCTGAGACCAAGATGGTAGAATGGGTACAAATGCAGTAATAATCCATGCTTGGAGGGGTAGAAAAATCTGGATGCCAAAGAGAAAAGCACCAGACTATCAGCTTGGTGAAACACTAAAAACTAATAAACCAACAGCAGCAAGTATGCTGAAAGTTTATATTCTCTCCTTGCCCACTAGAAAGCTCATAAGTAAACAATTCAGTTTCTTCATTTTCTTGCAATTGTTTAGGTAATGTATTCATGGAGAATTTACATAAGGATATAAAAGAGATATGGCAAAGAAAGAAACAGAACCAAAACGACTGCACTATTTTCCACTTTCCAGACTGTTAGACAACTCAGGAAAACATACACTCACGTTAGAGATATGTTCTGAGAAATATCTTTTGTTGATTCTGTTGTGTGAATATCAGAGTATACTTATACAAACTAAGATGGCTATGATGTCACTAGGCAATATAATCTTTAGGGGACCACCATTTTATATGTAGTCTATCATCAACTGAAACAATAGTAGGGTGTATGACTGTATGAGTCTTGTTCTTCATTCTTGTGCCTTGCTAGAGACCACATCTGATTTCCCATCCCAATCAGACTGAGTCCCATTAAGTATCTGCAAAGTTCAAATATCCTTTAGCTTTCTTTTGAGTTCTACTCTTGCAATGATGGAGTTTTAAAACATTTTGTCACATAAAGCTAAGGCCCATGAACATTACAGACACTAAATATGTACAAAAATAAAGTATATGAAAATGAATGTTTAATAAATTTTTCCCAGAAAATATTACACCAACATTAATTATATATATGTAAAATTATTACATTTGAAAACACTGGATTAGATTCTCACAGCATCACTTCTAAATATTCATGATTATCAGTTTAATAGTTACAAAAGTGAATTACATAAACAAGAGTTATGTAACTCTTGTTAAACTTTGAGAAGTTAAGCTTCTCAAAGCTTAAGCAAGTCCAGTCCTATGTATATACATACTCAAAAAATATGAAAACATGTACACAATAACTGGAACAAAATGTTTCTAAAGCATTATTAATAAAGGCCAAAAAGTAAAAACTCAAGTATCTATTAAGTGGTAAATGGATAAATAATAAGCAGTATATCCATACAAAGGATTATTATTCAGTAATAAAAAGGAATGAAATGCTGATGTATAGTACAACATGGATGAAATTCAAAAACACTGTACTGGCTGGGATGTAGCATAGTAGTAAAACCAACCCTTACCTAGCATGTGGAAGGCCCTGGGTTCAATTCCTGGTATTGCAAAAAAAAAAAAACAACTAAAAACATTATACTAAGTGAATGAAGTGTGTCACAAAAGACCACAATTTTATGATTCCATTTATAAAGAATATACAGAATAGGCAAATCTACAGATATAGAAAATAGATTAGTGGTTACCTACTGGGAAAAATTTATTAAACATTCATTTTCATATACTTTATTTTTGTACATATTTAGTGTCTGTAATGTTCATGGGCCTTAGCTTTATGTGACAAAATGTTTAAAAACTCCATCATTACAAGAGTAGAACTCAAAAGAAAGCTAAAGGATATTTGAACTTTGCAGATACTTAAAATAGATTAGTGGTTACGGGACTTAGTAGAAATGGGAAGTTACTGCTAGTGGAATGATGAAAATATCCCAAAACTGACTGCCATGAAAGCTGCACAACTCTATGAATATACTAAAAACCACTGACCTGCATAATTCAAATGGGTAAACTGAATTCTATGTGAAGTATAACTCAGTAAACTACTGTACATTAAAAAAGTAAATTGTCAAATCCTACTCGCAATTTTAGAGCAATTTGATGGGATAGGATGAGAGAAAAGGTACATTCTCGTGTCCCTTAGTGTAAAATTCTGAAAGCTCAGTCTCCTTCCCATTCTGATGGCCTAGTCCATTTATCCCAACATAAGAGGCAATAAATGTTGTATTCCTAGAAGTATCATTCATATGTATGTATATATATATGTGTATACACACACACACACACACGGCACTATACTCTTCATATTACTGTGTACTCTGCTTTTTTTCATTTGAGTATTCTGGAGAAAGTATGCCATGTTAATATATAAATAATTTCTTCAACCTTATAGTATTTCATTGTTTGGCTGTGCTCAGATATACTCTAACACGTTTGACATGACATTGAGTCTTCTCAAAAGTTTAAAGGTTTGAGAACATAGGCTATGTTAGAACTGCTACGTGTTTACTGATAAACTGCAATAATATTATCTACAACTCCCATTTATTAAAGACTATGTGAATGCCTTCTATGCTATACATATTACATATGAAAGTAGTGTTATCTTTCAACCTGCAAGCCAGTAAAACCCATAATGTATGAAACTACTGCATAAAATCAGATTTCTTTAACAGATAAACTGTATGCACATGAGGAGTGTCAAATTAAGGAAAACAAAAAGGCACAGTAATCAATCACAGTGACTAACCTTATTTGAAACCAAATATAAACCAAATTTAAATTCTGGACCCTGGATTCAATCCTCAGCACTGCTAAATTAAAAATTAAAAATTGAGCCAGGCATGCTTGTAATCCCAGCAACTTGGGAGACTGAGGTAAGAGGATCACAAGTTTTAAGCCAGCCTCAGCAACTTAGCAAGGCCCTAAGCAAATTATGAGACCTTATCTCAAAATAAAAAATAATAAAAGGATGAGGAATATGGTTCAGTGGCTAAGTGCCCTGGGTTCAATCCCATTACCAAAATAATAACAATAATAATAATTAAAACTAAATATAAATTGGGGAACATTTAATGACCTTAAGAAATTAATATTTTTTATAAAAATTGAGTCTTTTTTAAAAATGAGAGTTCTTATCTGTTAGAGACACACTCTAAATGTTTACAGATGTAATAATATTCTCAAGTTGGCTTCAAATTAAACAGCACATGGGGCTGGGATTGTGGCTCAGCGGTAGAGCGCTCGCCTAGTTCGTGCAGGGCCCTGGGTTCGATCCTCAGCACCACATAAAATAAATAAGTAAAATAAAGATTGTGTCCAATTACAACTAAAAAATATTAAAAAAGAAATTAAACAGCACATTCATGAGTTGATAATTCAATGACAGGTATATGGTGGTTTATTATATCATTCATTTTTGTGTGTATGTTTGCAACTTTCTAGAATAAGAGGGTTAAAAAAAATCTTTTCATCATCATCAACATTTTCATAAATATAGATAATAAAGCACATAAAAGAAACAAAGCTTAATTCCATCGATTTGGGAGTCTGAGGTAGGAGAAGCCCAAGATTCAGGTCAGTCTCAGCAACTGTCTCAACATAAAACATAAAAAAGGGGTGGGGATATGAATGGATTGAAACCCAGAACCACAAAAAACTATGTATGTACCTTGGATCCCCAGGAGAGAACTTGAATTTGTCGGAGTCCCCTCATGGGTAGGCAAGCCTACTCTGTCATGCATGCCGCTTTTTTTTTTTGGAGGGAGGAGAACAACACTACAGAGAGTTTCTTTTTTTGTTGGTTGTTTTTTATTGACTGTAACAAAATTCTGACCTTACCTCACCTTCCAGTTCTTATTAGCTTTTATTATTACTACTTTTCAACTGGTTCTTTGTTCTGGACAAATTTATCTACATGCCAGTTTCTATGTAATACAATAATTCCTACTTATGCCTAACACTGCTATAGAAGACACACATGGAAGAATAATTTAAAAAGTGATACAGCTAAGCCAGGAATATATCAATTATATCTCTAGAATTTTGCTGACACCCTCTTTTTAAAATACCAGCCTCTGGTATGGACACAATCTCTCTCCTCTCACTCAGTGTCCCTTACAATAAAGGATAAAGGTAATTCAACAAAGTTAAGTCATGAAAACAAATCTGACATACACTAATTCTCCCACAGGAGGGACATGAAGCAGGACATACTCTACCCATTCTTCACCATCAGCATGGCAATGTCCAGTTACAAAGTTGTTAATGGTAACAGTAATAGTAGCAACCATAGCAACCACATATATTTCAGAAACTAAGTTGAAAATATTATTCAATTAATTTCTCATAATGACCCTAAGATGACTACTATTATTCTACCCATTTTAAAGATAGAAACTAAAGACAGGGCACATTGGGACACACCTGTAATCGATGTGGCTCAAGAGGCTGAGGGCAGAAGAATCATAAGTTCAAAGCCAGCCTTAGCAACTCAGAGAGGATCTAAACAACTCAGAGACCCTGTCTCTAAATAAAAGACAAAAAAGGTCTGGGGTGTGGCTCAGTAGTTAAATGACCCTGGGTTTAATCCCTGCTCCCAAAAAATAAGGAGGGGAAGGGCAGCTAAAGGATATAGATGTAAGTAGCTCAAAGGTAAAACATATGCAAAGGAAGCACAAACCCTTGGTTTGATATCCTACACTGCCCAACCCATCAAAAAAAATTTTTTAATAAAATAGAGACAGAGACAGAGATAGACAAGACAGACAGACTAGGTTGGAAGTACAGTTCACTCAGTGGTAGAGCTCTTGCCTAGCATGTGCTACATTCTGGGTTCAATCCTGAATGCTGCAAAAAAAAAAAAAATGAATAAAGAAACAGACATTTATATATAGCTATTAATTAGCAAACCTGCAAATTTGTACCCAGATCTATCTGACTTTTCTATAAGGCTCTTACTCAGGGACCTCTCCTGTGTTTTTTATTACTTGCCAGTTAGAAACTAGAGTTGGCTCAGAGGAAATAAATGATAATGCAGCCTTCTAGAATAATGTGCCACTCAAGCGCTGGTTATCTAAGGGTGGTCCAAGAAGATTCTGTTAGATGCCAACAAACCATAAGAAAAATATGCTGTTCTCAGAAAAAGGTAGTGGATCTAAAAACTAATAATATAAATAGGTTGTCAGTTATGCTATAACCCTAGGCTAGTTGCTGTTGCATTTCTCCATATAAAGAACGTAAAACTATTTTTACCCAGCAATGCTAAGATAAAGTAGCATTATCTTCTATTCTTCTCTACAGATTTTACTTTCCCACTCATGCTTTTCAATAATAAAGATCAAAATTGTACTGCTGCTAATCCTTTTTATTTTAATTTTTTTCATACTGGGGAACTGAACCCAGGGGTGCTAAACCAGAGTCACATCCTCAGTCCATTTTATTTATTTTTTTTAATATTTATTTTTTAGTTGTAGTTGTACACAATACCTTTATATGTTTGCATGTGGTGCTGAGGATCGAACCCAGGGCCTCGTGCTTGCTAGGCGAGGGCGCTACCACTGAGTCACAACACCAGCCCTTATTTTTTATTTTTGAGACAGGGTCTCATTAAGTTGCTGGGGGACTTGCTAAGTTGCTAAGGTTGGTTCTGAATTTCGGGTCCTCCTGCCTCTCAGCATCCCAAGCAGCTGGTATTACAAGAGCGTTTCACCATACCTAGATGAAATCTTTATGTGGTCACTCTTACTTTATGCTCACAGCACATTTCCTATTAAAAATTTTTTTCTGGGTCGTGGCTCTGTAGAAGAGAACTTGCCTAGCATGTGTGAGGCACTGGGTTCAATTCTCAGCACCACATAAAATAAATGAATAAAATAAAGATTCATCAACATCTAAAAAAATTTTTTTTAAAAAAAGAAGTTTTTTTCTTAATTTCATTTCTCTCACAAGCAATGACATTATGGTTATTATTGTTAATGGTACTGGAGATTGAACCCAAGGCACTTTACTTCCGATTTATATAACTAATATTTTTTATTTTAAAACAGGGTCTCCTTAAATTGTCCAGGCTGGCTTTGAACTTGCAATCCTCCTGACTTGTCTCCCAAGTTGTTGAGATTACAGGTATGCAGCCCCAAGATAGGTACAAGCAATTCATTTTGATGTTTATCTGTTTGGGGTCAAAAGAAATGCAAACCTTTTAATCAGAATGCTATAAAAGGGTGTGGTGGTGACACCTGTAATCCCAGAGACTGGAGAGGTTGAGGCAAGAAGATCGAAAGTTTAAAGCCAGCCTCAGCAAAAGCAAGGCGCTAAGCAACTCAGTGAAACCCTGTCTCTAAATGAAATACAAAAATGGGACTGAGGATGTGGCTCAGCAGTTGAATGCCCCTGAGTTCAATCCCAAACCCATCCCCTCAAAACAAGAAAGAAAAAGAAAAAAAGAATGCTACTTAATTCCTTCATCGTCCTTGAGTATTCTCTCCTTATGACTACCCTTGTCCTAGCTTTCTAAAATTTAACATCTAAGCTAGTCAAAGTTTGAAGTATCTATTTGTAAGTGACAACACAAAACCATCTATTGAAAATCCATGCAAAATATACTATCCTGTCTTAACTTACACTGTATGTAAATATTAACTTAAAATGAATCAAATACATAAACCTAAGAGTTAAAACTTTAACTCTCAGAAGGAAACAAAGGAAAATCATCTAGCAATGATTCTTAACAACAAAAGCCTAGGCAAAAAAAGAAAATTAAATAGATAAATTGGTCTTTGTCAGAATGTCCTGTATGGTGGTGTACTTCGTGAGGCAAAGGCAGGAGGATTAAGAGTTCAAACCCAGCCTCAGCAATTTAGAGAGGCACTTAGCAACTCAGTGAGACCCTGTCTCTAAATAAAATATAAAAAAGGGTTGGGGATGTGGCTCAGTGGTTGAGAGCACCCCTGGGTTCAATCCTCAGTACCAAAAAAAAAAAAAAAACTAAAGAACTTTCATGCATCAAAGGATACTACCAAGTTGGGCTCAGTAGTGTACATCTAAAATCTCAGCTACTCAGAAGGCTTAAACAGGAGGTTCCTTTAAACCCAGACAAGGCCAGCCTAGACAATACTGTGAGACTCTGCCTTTAAAAACAAACAAACAAACAAAAAAACTATCACACTATCAAGAGAATAAAATGTAAACCCACAGAATGACAAAAAAAAAATTAACAAAATGTATCTTAGAACAGATTAATATCCAGAATCCATATAGAAAGAACTCCTACAAATCATCCACAACAAAAACATTCAACTCAATTAAAAAAATAGATGGAAAACACATTTCTCCAAATAAAATACACAAATAACCAAAAAGGAGTAAGAAGATGTTCAACAGTCCATGTCATCAGTGAAATGCAAATCAAAACCATAATGAGAGGCTGAAGTTGTTGCTCAGTGCTAGAGTGCTTGCCTAGAATGTGTGAGGCACTGAGTTTGATTCTGAGCACTGCATCTAAATAAATGTATGAAATAAAGGTTCATCAACATCTAAAAAAATATTTTTAAACCATAACAAGATACCACTTCACACCCAGTAAGACAGTGATTATTTAAAATAAATAAATCAGGTCTAGGGATTTAGATCAGTGATAGAGGAATTGCCTAGCGTGCAGAAGGCCCTGGGTTCAATTCCCAACACAACAAAATAAATAAAACTAACAGAGGGCTGAGGTTGTGGCTCAGTGGTAGAACACTTGCCCGGCACGTGTGAGGCACTGGTTTTAGTCCTTAGCACCACATAAAAATAAATAAATGGAATAAAGATATTATGTCCATCTACAACTTACATATTTATTATTTTTTTAAAAACTAACAGAAAACAAATGTTCTCCAGTCAACAAATGTTTTGCAGCACATAGAGAAACTGGAACCCAATCCCAGTAACTTGGGAACCTAAAGCAAGAGGAATTTAAGTTGGAAGCCAACCGAGGCAACTTGGTGAGACCCTGTCTCAAAAAATGGTACAACCCCTAGTATGAAAATAAATAAAAGAATCAGAAGGCTTATGTATTGTTGGTGGGAATGTAAAATAGTATATCCACTTTGGAAAAGAGTTCAAGGTTTTCTCAAAGGGCTAAACACGGAACCACCATAAGACCCAGTAACTGCACTCCTAAGTACATACTCAAAGGAACTGAAAGCAGGGAATGGCTATGCATGCACCAATGCTCACATCAGTACTGCTTGCAATAACTAAATGGTGAAAACAACCCAAGTGCCCATCAACAGGTGAATGGATAAGCAAAATGTTGTATATACATACAACAGAATATTATTCAGCCATAAAAGAATAAATAAATTTTGATACATGTTCTAACATGGATGAAACTTGAAGACACTAAGTCAAATAAAACCAGACACAAAAGAACAAATTATTTGTGAAAGTATTTATACAAGGTACTTAGAATAGACAAATTCATAAAGACACATGAGCAGAGTGCCATATATAATCCCAGTTACTTGGGTGGCTGGAGCAGGAGGATCATAAGTTCAAGGCCAGGCTCAGCAACTTAGTAAGACTCTTTCTCAAATAGAAAAAAAAAAAAAATTAAGAAGGATTGAGGTATATCTGGGTTCAATACCCTCTGTGGATGACGACAGTAGATTAGAGGTTACTAGATAGTGAGGGGAGAGGAAATAGAAAGCTAATGGTTACAAATTAGCTTTGTAATAGTGGTGATGGTCAGGATAACACTGGGAATGTAATTAATATCACTGAGCTATACAATTAAAGATGGTTAAAACCATAATTTGGGGCTGGGGCTGGGGCTCAGTGGTAGTGCACTTGCCTGGCATGTGTGAGGCACTGGGGTCAATTCTCAGCACCGCATATAAACAAATAAAATAAAGGTCTATCAACAACTTAAAAAATACATTTTATGTTATGTGTATTTTACCAAAATTAAAAAGACTGCCCTTATTGTGCGTGCTTAAAATCTAGATCATATGTATAAAAATGCTGATGCCTGAAAAGGTGTCTGAATCTCAGCGCAAAGTGCTCTCTAAAAATTTTTAAATGGGGGCTGGGGTTGTGGCTCAGAGGTAGAGCACTCGCCTACCATGCAGAGGCACCAGGCTTGATCCTCAGCACCACATTAAAAATAAAATAAAGATTGTGTCCACCTATAACTAAAAAATAAATATTAAAAAAAATTTTTTAAATGGATCCGGTTTTTTTGTTTTGTTTTGTTGTACCATGGATTGAAGTCAGGAGCACTCGACCACTGGGCCACATCCACAGCCCTATTTTTGTATTTTATTTATAGACAGGGTCTCACTGAGTTGCTTAGCACCCCGCCATTGCTAAAGCTGGCTTTGATCTCAAGATTCTCCTGTCTTGCCTCCCAAGCCGCTGGGATTACAGGCATGTAACACCATACCTGGGTAAATGAATTCTTACTAATCAAAATAATACTTAGAACTATGAAGACAAAATGTCATTACTTTTAGTTCAAATAGTCCTCTACCAAATCAAAAAGAAATGTTTTGAGAGAGAACTTAAAATTTTTTAAGGCTCAGGACTAATTGGGAACCTTTTTTGTTGCATCATGTTACTCATTATTTTGGTAACTTTCTGCTACTTACATCATTACTGTGATAATCAGAAAACAATTTTCTATTCCCACTGTCAAAAAAAAAATAGCAGCTAGGGCTGGGGTTGTAGCTCAGTGATAGAGCGCTTGCAATGTGTGAAGCACTCAGTTAGATCCTCAGCAACACATAAAAAAATAAGTAAATAAAATAAAGGTATTATGTTCATCTACAACTAAAAACATTCTTTAAAAAAAAAAAAAAGAAAGAAAGAAAAGCAGCTACAAATGAAGGGGGAAGCCAGCATAAATCCTGTGGTATTGGACTGGAATCAAAGGTATCAGGATGAACTCATGGGTTTTGTTTTGTGGTACTGGAGATTAAACTCAGGGCCTTCTACATGCTAGGTAAGCACTGAGCTATATCCCTAACCCTTGTTATTTTATCTGCTTATTTATATATTCACCCATTCATTTATTTATTGTTGTACTGGGGATTGAACCCAAGGCCTCACATATGCTGGGCAAGTGCTCTACCACTAAACTATCTATCTCTCAAGACCGTTTTTATTTTATTTTGAGAAAGTTTCCTACACTAGTCTCCAATACTTGTGATTCTTCTGACTCAGCCATCCATGTAGTTGGGACTACACGAATGTGCCACCATGCCAATTTGAATTCATGGTTTCTAATGTATGCCTGTACACACAGAAAAAGATATAGAAATAAACACAGATGTCTGTGTATGCATAGATTAATACAGATATATTTCTAACTCTGTCCACTAGAAGGGCCTTGAGCAACAATATCCAGTAGCAATAAGCACACAAAATATAGACCTTGCTCTCTAAATAATATTTTCCAATTAAAGAATCAGGAAGCCAGGCTGAGGTGGAAGGATTTCAAGTTCAAAGCCAGCTTCAGTCAATTAGACTCTTAACAACTTGGCAAGACTATCTTGAAACTAAAAAGAAAAAGGACTTTAGATGGGCCTGGGTTCAATCCTCAGTACTGTGGATGAATCTCAGTGGTAAAGAACACTTGGGATCCATCCTCAGTACTGTGCCAAAAAGAAAAAAAAAACAGAGCACCTTGGAAAAGTGAGAAATTCCAAAACTGGGGCAGAAAAAAAACACAAGTTGAACTTAAAATATCTTATGATGCCCAAAAATAAGTGGTTTGCTAGCTGCATGTGGTGGTGCATGCCTGAAATCCCAGCAACTTGGGAAGCTGAGGAAAGAGGATTGTAAATTGGAGGCCAGCCTTAGAAATTTAACCAGACCTTCAGTCACTCAGCAAGACAATCTCAAAATAAAAAATAAAAAGGACTAAGGATATAGCTCAGTGGTAAAGCACCCCTGGTTAAATCTTTCATACCAAAAAAAAAAAAAAATGTTTTCCCAAGGAAAAGAGAATGGGGACACACTGAAAGGACAAACAGCACCAGGCACAGGGGCACAAACCTAGAATTCCAGCAGCTTGGGAGGCTAAGGCAAGAGGATAACAAGTTTGAGAATAGTCCCAGCAACTCAGTAAGATCCTGTCTCAAAACAAAAAATTTTAAAAGGCTGTGGTGTGGGGCTCGGGATGTGGCTCAAGCGGTAGCGCGCTCGCCTGGCATGCGTGCGGCCCGGGTTCGATCCTCAGCACCACATACAAACAAAGATGTTGTGTCCACCGAAAACTGAAAAATAAATATTAAAATAAAAATTTTCTCTCTCTCTCTCTCTCTCTAAAAAAAAAAAAAAAGGCTGTGGTGTAATTCAGTGATAGAGCACCCTTGATTAAATACCTAGTACTACACAAAAAAGAAAAGGACAAACAGCTAACCTAAAAGCCAAACCCGAAACAATTTCTGCAACAAAATAATGATAGTATTAGATCATAAACCACAGAATAAAACAAATGTCTGTAATTCAAAGCTGATTAAAAAATTACTAAATAAATAAATGGAGAAAAGGGACAGCTCTTCCTTTTTTTTTTTTAAGACAGGGTCTCACTACCTAGCCCAGTCTGGCCTTGAACTCCTGGGCTCAAGAGATCCTCCTGTCCCAGCCTCCAAGTAGTTGGGTCTATAGGTGCATGACATCACTTTCAGCAGGACAGTTCTTCCTTATAGATAAACTCCAACTAATAAACATAGAAGGCAATGAGAAAAGCAAAATTAGGCAAACATCACTTGGAGTTTAATCACTGCAAGTAATATCAACCAAAGACTACTGAAATCAGTGGACACAAGTCTGAGAAAAAGATAACTGCAGTTTCAAAAAATCTCACCCAAAGTATCTATTAATTATAAGGAGAAAAATTGTAACTTTATAAATGGTGAAATGAGGCAGAAGCTGGGCACAGTGGCAAGTACCTATAGTCCCATATACTGAAGAGGCTAAAGCAAGAGTAACACTTGAGCCCACTGTGAGGCCACACTAAACAACACAGTAAGATTGCATCTCAAAAAATGAAAAATAAAAATGACATTACCTTAACCAAACAAGAGTGAACCTCATCTTAAAAAAGCTAGACTGACATCCTGTACCCTGCAATATAATGCACTAATAGGGCTCAATATCCTTCCAGCAGTACTTTTTTCCAAAATTGTTCTCTATCTAAAGAGAAAATATCAGTCAGACAAATCCAAATAGCAAGAAATTCTACAAAATAATTCAAGGCATTTACCATAAACATGAAGGTTAAGAAAGAGGAGGAAAAGCCCATCACAGATCAGAAATGATAAACAAGACACAACAATTAAATGCAATTTCTGAACCTGAATATCAAAAGGGAACAAGGACATCAGTGGAAAATCGGGTGAAATTCAAAGAAAGTCTATAGTTTAGTTACCAGCATTACACCAATTTGATTTCTTGGTTGATCTTTGTACTGTATAAAAGTTGTTGATAATAGGAAATGCCAGGTGAAGGTATTCCTGAGATTTCTATTTTTACAACTTTTCTCTAAGCCTAAAATTTATTTCAAATTTTTAAAAAATCATTTAAGTGTCCTGTACTTTTTCTTCTTCAACTAAATTCAAAGATAACAAACACATTATATTTACATAGGGTAAATCCAACATTTCATTCCCTGAAAATAAGACTTAACTTACTGAATATTTTAAAATATTTATTATATTCTAGACCTCAACAGGTACAAGAAGCTGATAAGAGAAACAAAAATAATAAACTAATTGATGATACACAATTAGATTGTAATTCAATGACTAAATAGAAAAAGTAAAATAATATATAATGTTAACATATAAAAGAAAAATCCTTTGGATAACTCAAATCTTCAAAGAGGACATTAACATCATACACTTAAAAGTTTAAGTAAGCTTAATTCACTACATATACTTCATAAGATCTTTTTTTTAAATATTTTCAGTTGTAGAGGGATACAATATCTTTATTTTACATATTTATTTTTCTGTGGTGCTGAGGATCAAACCCAATACCTCACATGTGCTAGGCAAGCATTCTACTACTGAGCTACAACCCACCCGTCTTATAAGCTGTCATTGATGTCTAATGCTTCAAAAATTACTACTACATATTTTTTAACAGAGATTATATTTCTCTGCTGACTTAAATTTCCTAGTAAAACAATAAAGAGAGGTAACAATAACAAAAATCAAACTGAAATAACTTCTTATATTAAGAACAACCTCAGACACCTAAAGTTCAAGAAATAATGACAAGAGTTAATAAATGGAACAGCATCAAATTAAAAAGCTTCTGCACAGCAAAGGAAACAATTAGGAATGTGAAGAGAGAACCTATAAAGTAGGAGAAAATCTCTACTAGCTACTCTTCTGACAGAGAATCAATATATAGAATATATAAAGAGCTAAAAGAAAAAAAAAACTTTACACCAAAAAAAAAAATCAAATAACCCAACTAATAAATGGACAAAGGAATAAAACAAACTTCTCTAAATGGACAACAAATACATGAAAAAATGTTCAAGTTCATTAGCAATGCAAATCAAAACTACACTGAGATTTCATCTCTCACTAGTCAGAATAGCAGTCACAAGAATATAAATAATAATAAATGCTGGAGAAGATGTGGAGAAAAAGGAACACTTTTACATTGTTGGTGAGATAGTAAATTAGTACAACCACTATGGAAATCAGTATGGAGGCTCCTCAAAAAATTAGGCATGGAACTATCATATGACCCAACTATACCACTTCCCAGTATTTATCCTGAAAAATTAAAAGTCATCTTACTACAGTTATACATGCATATCCATGTTTACAGCAGCACAATTCACAATAGACAAACTATGGAACCAGGCTAGGTGTCCATCAACAGATGAATAAAGATACACACACACACACACACACACACACACACGACACACAAAGGAGTTATTCAGTCATAAAGCAACATGCATAATAACTCAAAACTCACAAAGTTAAGGTTCATATGCTTTCTCTCATATGTGGAAGCTAGAGAGGAAAAAGGAAAACAAAGTAGGGCTAGATCTTCTAAAAATCCAAGGGAGATCAGTAGAAGAAAGGGGCCAAGGGATAGGAGGCAGGAAGGAGGGGGAAAGTGCAGGCCAAATTCTATTGTTATATTTTGTAGATGAACAAATAACAAATCCCATTGATACGTACAACTATAATGTAAAGATTTAAAATGTGGAAAAAAGAAAAAGAACAATCTCAGTGAGTATCTTGGTACAGGCCTTGGGATCAACTTGGAAGGCTAAGGCAAGAGGATCCCAAGTTCAAGGCCAACCTCAGCTACTTAGCAAGGCACTAACCAACTTAGCAAGACCTGTCTCCAAATAAAAAATAAAAAAGGGTTGAGAATGTGGCTCAGTGGTTAAACACCCCTGGGTTCAATCCCCAGTACCCAAAAATTATTTTTTCAAAAAAAAAAAAAAAAAAAGGTAAGTCACTTTACATAGAAACTTTCTGGTGGAGAAAACTGATTGAAAGTCAAAATATCAACCAATATAGAAAGCACTACAAATTCAGTAGAAAGCACAATGAATCTGGCTTCATTCATCAAAAAGCTTAAAACAAAATTGAAAAATATTCCACATCTCCTCTTCCAAATGATTCAATCAACAGAGTTCAACATGCACCAACAAAGTTGGAGATCTAAAATCATAACCTCTGCACTACTCCTTGTTTCAAAACTTTTCAAACGAACTATAGTATTCTAATATCTCCAATAAGACTTTCCTAATTAAAAGCTAAATACAAAGTAGTGACATAGATGAATCTACAAATTCTTAAGGTAATAACACAAGAATTATGATAACGTTTGCAATGTAACATACTGTTAAGATTCAAACCCAGGGCTGGGGATGTGGCTCAAGCGGTAGGGCGCTCGCCTGGCACGCCTGCGGCCCGAGTTCGATCCTCAGCACCACATACAAACAAAGATGTTGTGTCCGCCAAAAACTAAAAAATTAATATTAAAATTTCTCTCTCTCTCTCTCTCTCTTAAAAAAAAAAAAGATTCAAACCCAGCCAGTCATGTTGGAATGGGTCTGTAATCCAGCCACTCAGGAGGCTGAAGCAGGAGGATTGCAAGTTAGAGGCCAGCCTTAGCAACTTAGCAAGGCCTTAAGCAACTCAGCTAGACCCTGTCTCAAAAATTACAAAGTGATGGGGATATGGCTCAGTGGGTAAACACCCATGGGTTCAATCCTCAGTTCCAAAAAAAAAGACTCAAACCCAAGCAGACACTTTGAGCAGATATTCTGATTAACTGACTACCAAGAGAGAAGTCAGTCATACATGTCAAATATCAATAACTTATTATAAATATAACCAGGTGCAGTGGCGCACACCTGTAATCCTAGCAGCTTGGGATCTGAAACAGGAGGATCAAAGTTAAGCCAGCGTCAGCAAAAAGCAAGGCGCTAAACAACTCAGTGTAGGGCTGGGGATGTGGCTCAAGCGGTAGGTAGCACGCTCGCCTGGCATGCCCAGGGCGCTGGGTTCGATCCTCAGCACCACATAAAAATAATAAATAAAGATGCTGTGTCCACCGAAAAATGAAAAATTAATATTAAAAAAAAAAACTCATTGTAGACTCTTTAAATAAAATACAAAAATAGGGCTGGGGATGTGGCTCAGTGGTCTAGTGCCCTTGAGATCAATCCCTGGTACCTCCCCACCCCCCAAAAAAATAACATTATAAATCTCATAACATTCCAAATTTGTTTGCTTTTCCAAGATTTAACATTAGTTAGTCCTAAGTCTTCAAAATATTAGGATTCAAGAGCTGATCCTGTCATTAATTTACTTATAGAATATAAATGAAAACACTGCTTTTAATCACATTTTTCCAGCATATACAGAGAAATGGCAGATGATGTAGAACAATACAAATTTTGGTACAGTCACACATAAAGAAAAGCTCTTTAAATAATCAAAAACTCAGAAAGGGCAGAGAGCCAAATCAGAAAATGTTAGAGGACCCTATGGTTTTCTTCTCTTATGTTTTCTCTTTGGGTGTTCTCACTTGTTTCATAATGTTTTGGGGGTATGGGGGTAGTTCTACCATTGAGCCACATCTCCAGCCCTTTTGTTTCTTTTGAGACAGGTTCTCACTAAATTTCCTTGGCTGGCCTCAAATCTGCCATCCTTCTGCCTCAGTCTTCTAAGGTGCTAGTATATAGGCAACTTCTTTTATAAGTTTTAAGCACTATTTAATACTCTAAAAAATACAAAGCAGGTAAAGTATACTAACATTTTTACAAAATGGAAAGAATATATACACACTTGCTTACAGGTGTACAAAATAATCCTTTGGAAGAAATGTAAGGAACAGCTAACATTGTTTGGATCCAAAGAAAATTGGATGATGGATACAAGAAAGTGGAAGGAGATTTTTAATTCTATACCTAACTGAACATTTTAAATTTTGAATTATAATACAATTTTTAACCAAACCATACAGTATAGTATACCAACAGATAAATAATGATGACTCCTCATCTTCATCTTTCCCCACTAGAATTTAAGTTCTATGAAGGCAGAGATTTTTGCCTAATTTTTCAATACTTTCTCCATATTACATGGTCCATAGCTGGTGCTTAAAAAACATCTGCCAAAAAAAAAAAAAAATGATGGAATCCTTAACCTTTCCACTAAATTCAACTTGTATACCCAATTGCCTACTTCTGACCTCCACCTGAAGAACTGGATCCAACTCAAATATGTCTACTCCAATTCCATTTCCACATAACCAGTTTCCCTCACCTCTTCTCCATCTAGTACATGGCATCGCCATCCTGCAGCTGAAGCCAGAAACCCAGCAGACACCCCATTCCAACTAACTACACACATATCCAATCTATAACAAGTTCAATAAATATTTTTCCACCCCAAAACATATTTCCAAACCTGGTCACTTGTCTCAATGCTCCATGGCCACTTGTCTTCCTACAGGTGCCCTGATTTTCTTCTCCAATCTACAGTCAGATTTTAATTCAGACCATATACTCCCAGTTCTTTATTAAAAAAAAAAAAAAAAGTTTTTCAATGTACTTTAAGCGTAAAAGTCAAACTGTTTTGAAAATAAGACCCCATAAGACTTAGCCTCTAGCTATGATGTAAACTTCTCTCACCAGCATCTATCTACATTGAGCTGCTTTTCAGTTTGCTAGACTCAAGTGTGATACCACCTCAGAGATCTTCCATTCATTGAACCCTCTGACAGGAACACTCCTCCTTCAGAACTTACAAAGGCTAGAGTCTTCTCATTTTTCAAACATCGGATCAAAAGTCACCACAGAAAGGTATTTCCTGACCACAGTATCTGAAATAATCTTCTCCCAATCACAACTCCTTATTTTATTCCATCACAGCACTTATTCTCTGGAATTATTTGTTTCCTATTGTCTCTCCCTCTCCAACTAGCACTGAAGCTGCAATTCTGTATCCCTAATGCCTGTGATATTTCTTGGCATGCAGACCAGGTGCTTAATAAATATGCCAAAACTAAAGAAGGTCTACAACATTTAATTTAATGACAGGAAAGGGAAAGACATGAACAAACTATCTTCCTATCTATAAAACACTGAAAATCTCCAGAGAGGATGGAGGACAAAGTAAGAGTATGTCAGATGCTTCTGAACATCTAATATTCAAAAGGTAATGCATACTATAAAAATGTTCCCCCAACTCAAACAGCATCTAAAAAAACAGATCTCAGAACGCTATGTATGGGGCTGGGGTTGTAGCTTACGGTAGAGCACCTGCCTAGCACTTGTGAGGCACTGGGTTTGATTCTCAGCACCACATGAAAACAAATAAATAAAATAAAGATTAAATTCTTAAAAAAAAAAACACTATGTACAATTATTTCATCTGTGATCCTTTTGGAAGGGTCTTCCAAATACTGCATAAGGGCAAAAGAGGCAAATTATCACTAATTAGTTCAGTTGTCAGGTCTTGCAAAAGTATGTGAGATTTTAAAGTGTAGGAAACAGAACAAAACGATTATTTCCCATACTTCGGTATGAATGTAAGTTTGTGACAGGTCTTATTCCAAGATTTTTCATATTCAAAGTCAAAGAGTTTAAAGAGAATGTTAATAGTTTACATCCTACTATCTTCAAATTTAAACTTGCAGGGCATTGCCATTCAACTGGTCATAGCAGTTCATGGGAGAGAGAACTTAATAATAATAACAGTGTGCAATTCAGAGCTTTTATCTGCATGCACATAATGGTAGGGAATGGTCCAGACTCCCTAGTGTGTAACCAAGTGCTGAAAGACAGTCTGAGGATCTTATTTCACCAGACCCTAAGTGTTGAGACAGGAGGTCTAGCATGCACGTAGAATACTCCTCCCCAAAGCTATCAATCTTCACTGTCTGCGAAAACAAAAGTGAAAATACTCCCGGTAAGGATGTATGAGATTGATGCCACCCCCGACCTCAACACAGAGACTTCTGTATCCGTGTGGGCACGTAAATAAGCAGGAGTACACGCACTCTCTCACCTTCCCTCCTTTGGAGGAAAATGGAACCAAGGGAGGGGCGGCCAAGACCGGGTCGGCGAGGCCCGGGATCCAGTCCAAGGGGTGGCCGGGCTTAGGGGTCAGTACTCTGAGGAGCCGAGGTCACTTTCAGGACACCATCTTTCTTGACCTCCCCCTTTCATCCATCCCTCTCCCGACGTCGCCCCCAACTCCTTTCCTCCGCCCCATCCCCTCCACCCATTAGCCGGGAAGGGAAGTTTCCAGGCGCCTGCAGCCCTGCTCCCCAACCCTCAGCGGGGTTACCTTCTGCAGAAGCAGGACAAGGGGCAGGGGGCAAGGGGAGGGGAGGCAACCCGAAGGAGTGAAGGACGAAGCCCCCAGCGAGGAAGGTGGGCGGCGGCGGTGGTGGCGGCTGTCAGCTCGCGTTCCCTGCTCACAGCGCTGCCATTACTGTGCGCCGAGGCCGCCTCCCACCTTCCTCGCTGGNCGCCGAGATGTCAGTAGTCAAGGTTTGCTCTTTGTTGTACATTTTGAGCAAATATTTCCCTTCCCACCCTTTCTTCCAAACTGTGCCAATCCTTCAAATCCCATTTAAAATCTTGTCGCTCCGGGTGCGGTGGCGCATGTGCGTAATCTTAGCGACGCGGAAGCCGGAGACAGGAGGTCCACAAGTTCGAGGCCAGCTCGGGCACAGTGGGGTAGACTCTGTCTCAATATCAAAATAAAAACGGCTGGGAGTGTATGTCAGGGCTCACCTAGCATGTGCGAGGAATCCTGGGTTCAATCCCCAGTACCGCAAAAAATAAGAAAATCCTGCCTCCTGACCTGATAAACCCCACCTATTTTCCTCCTCTTACTATTGAAGTCTGTACTCTTCAATGCAATAAAAAGTTATGATATACTAAATTCAGTTGTTTCCATTGTATCACCTTGATTTTATTAAATTTCAGTACTTTCTAATATTTTGTGAAGAAATGAGAAGGATAAATGAAATTCTGCTGCATGCCAAAGCTGTCTTGAAGAAAAGCAAGTGTGGTTGAGTTACACGCTGAAATAGCTGCTTTTGTCATAGAATATCATTCTACTTGAAAGAACAATTGACAAACCAATGTTATTCCAACTTGGGAATTCACAAATATTTTCCTCAAAATGAACCAAGTGAGTTAACACTTCAAGCAAACACTTGGCAGTATTTGTTGCCAATGATAAAATTCAGCTTTCAAGTGGAATTTGAAAATTTGGAAAATGTGTGTTCACCACCATGAGCTGGACAGTTTCCCAAGACTTAAAAGACAAGTGCTGAAAACAAATATGACCTTTTGATATAATATGATGAAATATGTCAACATATGGAAGATCTACATAACATAGCGAACCATCATTTTCCAAATGACTTTCCAAATGACCAAGGCAGGATATTACAAAATCATGTATCAATAAAAGATTCATTCAAGCCAGGCACAGTGGCACACACCTGTAATCCAGCAACTCAAAAAGCTGAGGCAAGAGGATCAAAAGTTTCAGGCAATTTAGCAAGACCCTGTGTCAAAATGAAAAATAAAAGGACAGGGGATGTGGCCAGTGGTAAAACATCCCTGAGTTTAATCCTCAGTACTGCAAAAAGCAAAAGAAAACAAAATACAAGATGACAAATGGATGGATATTCAGTCTAGTTGTTTGTATGATAATGTGTGCGTACATATAAAAAACAAAGTACAAAAAGTCTTACCCAGGACTACCCAAAAAGACAATTAATGCTCCTTCTAAGGCCTGAGTTTCATGATCTAATTCAACTATATACAATCTAACTGTATTCTAAGTTAAATAATTAGAGATTTGCAAAAAATGTAAAAACAATGCCATTCTTTTCAGAAAATTGTATTTTGGAAAATACAGTTTCTTTTTATAAAAATATGCAATTTATGTCAAAATGTTTTGAGTATTTTAAAATTAAACCAATAAGTATATTTTAATTCTTAATACAGTAACTATGGATAAATATAACCCCTGCATACTTAAATTCTTTGAGGTCCTCAATAATTTTTAATCATTGAAGAGAGTTGCAGACTAAGTTTTAAGAACCACTGCTCTTATGAAATGCCCCCAATTCTACCATGTTCCTCTTAAATTCTGATTAGAATGGGGACTAGTGTGAATGGTCCCAAATATGAATCACTACAACACCCTTCTATTTCTAAACTCCAGAGACCTCCTGCTCTATAGCTTTGCCAACCTATATAATGAAGAAACCTCATCTCTAAAATAATTTACTAACTCCCATTTACTTAATATTATATTAGAATTACTTCTTCATTCCAATAAAAATGTCTTCTTTCTGACCAACCATTCAAACCCCATTTTTAGCTATAATTGAACTTTACCTACCCCCCTCAATCTTAATTCATCTGTGAATTTTTTCTCTTGTTTTACTTCTTAAGAAACATTACATTTTAAAATGTATTTGGGGGAGCTGGGTATGGTGACACATGCCTGTAATTCCAACCTCTCAGAAGCTGAGGCAGGAGGATCCCAAGTTCAAAACCACCTTCCGAAATTTAGTGTAGCCCTAAGCAATTTAGCGAGACCCTGTCTCAAAATAAAAAATAGAGGGACTGGGGTTGTGGCTTAGCAGTAGAGCGCTCACCTAACACATGCCAGGCCCTGGGTTCGATCCTCAGCACCACACAAAAATAAAGATATTGTGACTAAAAAAATAAATATTTTTAAATAAATAAATAATAGAAAACTCTAGGGATGTGGTCCAGTGGTTAAGTGCCCCTGGGTTCAATCCCAGGTGTTTAACCTCTATTAAAAAATTAATAGAGGTCTGGGGTTGTGGCTCAGTAGTACAGCATTTGCCTCACATGCATGTGGCACTGGGTTTGATCCTAAGCACCACATAAATAAATAAATAAAACAGAGGTATTGTGTACATCTACAACTAAACATTTTTAAAAAATAATAGAGTTATATTTTGGGGCTTGGGGCATAGTTCAATGGTAGAGTGCTTGTCTAGCATGCACAAGGTCCTGAGTTCAATACATGGCACCACCAAAAAAAAAAAAAAAAGTATTTTAGCCTTGTCTAAAGTTTATTGAGTTCTTCTTCTATAACTTATTCTGATTTCCGTTTTTTTATAAGAACTACCAATACTACAGAAATAGATAACTATGTTCAGGCTGATGCATATTCAAGATTTTTTTCTATGAATACAATTAAAGATTTTTATACAAATCAGAACATATTATACATATGCTATTTGTGGGTTTTGTTTTGGTTTGGTTTTGTGGTATTGGACCCAACATCTTGGGCATATCAGGTAAGCATTCAACCACTGAGTTATATCCCCAGTCCGTATACACTGTTTTATAGCCAAATCTCTCCTCAACATCTTTCCAATTTTGATCTTTCTGAGATCCTTTAAATAATGCTGAGTCAGCTAGGTGTGGTGGCACATACCTGTAAGTCCAGCCACTCCGGAAACTGAGGAAGGAGTTTAAGTCCAGTCTGGACAACTAAGAGAGAACTTGTCTCAAATTAAAAAAAAAAAAAATGTGAGGAGTGGGTGGGAACCCGGGACTCAGCTCAGTAGCTCATTGGTACAGCACCCCTGAACTCAATTCCAGGTACAGAAAAAGAAAATAATGTTTAGTCAGCCAAAATAATTTATAAATTAATGAAAACTATTTTAACAAGGCTATCTTAAAATGTCATTGCACAAATCAGTGAACAAAGTGTATTCATTTCCATTTGTTCTCTACTTGTCAATGTACATAATTTTCTCTTGCTAAATTTTCCAAGTTTACTTCATAATCTACTTTCTACTTACTATTCAAGGAGCCCAACCAGAATAATTTTCTGTCTTTATAAGTTTCCCTTCTAAGTGCTAGAGATATAATTTGGTGGTAGAGCACTTGCCTAGAATGTAACAGGTTCTGGGTTCAATTCCCAGCACTGCAAAAAAGGAAAGTTTAACAAATGCCAAATGTCTTCTTTGATATAAGGAGAGTAACTAAGAACAGAGTAGGGTCGAAGAGCATGAGAAGAAGATTTACATTAAACAGGGATGAGAGGTGGGAGGGAAAGGGAGAGAGAAGGGAAATTGCATGGAAATGGAAGGAGACCCTCAGAGTTATACAAAAGTACATACAAGAGGAAGTGAGGGGAAAGGGGAAAATAATACAAGGGGGACAAATGAATGTCAGTAGAGGGGGCAGAGAGAGAAGAGGTGAGGGGAGGGGAGGGGAGGGGGGAGTAGTAGAGGATAGGAAAGGGCAGCAGAACACAACAGACACTAGTATGGCAATTTGTAAATCAAATTCCTTGTCAAAATGAATCCAAATACTATCAAATAGTTATATGCTCTAAATTGAAAAAAAAAAATCAATGAGTAAGAATCAGAAAAAAGCTATGAAGAGTCATGGAAAATAGAAAAGGGACAGGCAACTGTAGGAGAAAGATCCAATACATGGCCTAGGAGAGTATGAATCCTGGTCAATGCACTGACAAATCCACCCCTACTCTAGAGACGTCCGTCATTACACATCTGAGCAACCATCCAATTGCTCTTGTCATCATGCCACATTCATTAACTCGTAGAGTGGTCGGCGTCTCTCAAGGCACACAGGGGATAGG
>NW_026000016.1:5921682-5939804 GCF_001458135.2 Marmota marmota marmota | reverse complement strand
CCTTGGGAGAGGAGTGGGACGGGGCTAAGGGAATTTCAATGATCTTGACTCCTCAAGAGAGGAAACTTGAACTTCAGCAGGAGAAACTCAATGGGGGAAATAAAACCAAAAGGCAAGCTCTCCCACACACCCAACATTCCTCCCTTTTTGTTTTTGTGTTGGAAGCCGGGCGATGAGATCCTCTGGCTACTTCCTGTGTGAAGGGATGAATGGTCAGGGTGCGGGGACAAAAGAAGCATAGCTGTAAAGGCCAGGGGACTGAAGATGCAAATTTCCTGGGGGCTGAAATTGATGAAAGTTCCTTGAATCAGGTAGGTCAAGGATAGTCTCGATCCAATCTTTGTCCTTGCAAATCGGGGGGGGGGGGAGTCAGCCAGCTGTCCTGTTGGAGGGCCTCCATGAACTCCATGAATCAGGTGTGCCACATCATGAGCCTAAAAACACCAAAGATACCCAAAGGCAAGAAGAAGAAGAGGGACACTCATTAGCTTCTGGCCGGAGGTCCAGAGAGAGGGACTGGCTGAGTAAAGACCAGCAGTCAGGAGGAGGCACATCAAAGCAAATGGGCCTAGAAACCCTGAGTGACAGGCTAGGGAAGTTCCCCAAGTCGTGTTCCCCAAGTCCGTTTTGTAACTCCACATCCACGATGGTGAAGTTCCATTAGCAGTTGGTGAAGCCTTCATGTAAGAGACAGGTGTCCTCTGAGGTAATAAGTAGCTGGAAATCCCTGAGGAGAAGCTGGCTAAAGGTCTGATTAGATATTTTGCCTATTTGGTTCTGCAGGAATTTTATGATACATGGTAGAAAGGCATAAAACAAGAAAATCTCAATTATTGGGACAATCTGGGATGTCTGACAAAGCAGACGAAGTGGATGTGAGGGAAGTGGATGCCAGGAGGGTGGCCAAGAGAAGGGTGGAACTAGAGTGAGGTATGTTGTTGTGAGGGTTTCTCGTGTTGAGGAAGGTCCTCCTTGGGAAGCGGGAAAGGAACCCTCAGGTGAGAGATGTGGAGCTTTAAAGGATTCTCAGGAGTGGTGGAGCAGACGTATTTGTGGGAGGAGGATGGTGGACGGTCAGTCTGGGCTCCCTCAGTCGGGGGCAGGGCCAGTTTCAGCCTGGAAATGTGAACCCATGAAGTCAGTCTGCCTGGGGATTCCTGTAGATGGGCAGAAGTGGGAGTGCACAAGATAATCATTAGGGGACCCTTCCATTTAGGTGTCAGGATAGGCATGACACCAGAAGGAGGAGAGAAATACACTCAGTGGCCCGGGGTTAGGGGAGAGACATGTGACCTGGAGGGATCAGGTAATAGAGTTTCCTGATGTTTCCAAATCTGTGTTTGGATAAAACTAAGAAGGGGATGACTGAGATGTTCCAGAAGAATGCAGGGTGAAGGGTCACCTCAAGTGGTAGAGGTGGGCGGTCATAAATCACCTCAAAAGGGGACATTTGAGTTGAACTTTTGGGGAGCACCCAAAGGCGAAACAAGGCAACTGGGAGAAGTTAATCAGGCGTCCATCCACCATAATAGTGACCCTGGGCTCCTGAAAGGTGATGGTGGTCATCGGGGAGGGAGTCCCAAGGACCACATTGCCAAAGCAATCCTTCTTAAGCTGAAGCTTACAGGCTCATGCTGCTGCTCTTTCCTTTTCTTCCCCTTTGGGCAGCCCCCCAATAAAATCTCTTGGTTGAATTTCCATCTGGGTGAGTCACTCACCTTCAGGGTCACCACATCTAAACCATAACACCATCTCAGCTCTGGCTACCCAAACATACTCTGCATAGAGGTAGGGTTTATTATATCATTATGCCAATAAATACAGATTTGGGGGGTTTACAGGCATTTTTGGGGCATTGCTGGGTTGTATGTGTGTGGAAGAATCTGTAATTGGCAGAAGGACTACCCCTTAAGCTGGGCATTAGTTGCTAACCGTCTTATTCCACATTTCCTGGTTACTTGACAGTATTTTACACGGCAGTCTATCATTTTGGGGCTCAGGCACCTCCTGGGTTTAGGACTCCTTCTCAATCCACATTTTCCTGGTTTGATAGGTATTTCTAATTTTGAATATTCTTTGATAGCTTCTCATGCCTACTAACTACAATCCCTTCCCTCATTTATTCTCTAAATTTCTGCTTTCTTCCATTTCTTTGATAAAAATTTCTGATTACTGCCGGGCACAGTGGCGCGTCCCTATGAACCCAGCTACTCTGAAGGATGGTAAACTCAAGGCCAGCCTTTGGCAACTTAGCATGACCTTGTTTTTTAATTATTTTTTAGCTATAGTTGGACACAATACCTTTATTTTATTCATTTATTTTGATGTGGTGCTGAGGATCGAACACGTGCTAAGCCGGCGCTCTACCGCTGAGCCACAACCCCAGCCCCATGACCTTGTTTTAAAATAGAATTTTTTAAAAAAGGGCCGAGAATGTAGCTCAGTGCATGAGGACCTGGGTTTAATCTCCAATACCACAAAAAAAAAAGCAAAGCAAAACCAAAACAAAGAAAAGAAAAAAAAAACATTATTGGTTACCTATATTCCTGACTACTCGCTGGGAAACCAAAAACAAATCATTAGTACATGAGTAAGAAATACTTTTTATTCTAACCGCAGGAAGAAGAGGGAGTAGGTCGTGATGGCCATGCCGGAGCTGGAAGTGCTGTCCCCTGCTGCAGTCCCTGATTTGGAGTGGTATGAGAAGTCAGAAGAAACTAACGCCACTCGGATAGATCTACTTGAGACCACCTCTGCCAAGGAACCTTCCAACCCTTCGGAGCCCTTTTGCTCAAGCGACTGCTTGGTACCAGTGGTGTTTCCTGGGCCTGTAAGCCAGGAAAGCTGCTGTCGGTTTACTTGTGAACTTTTAAAGCATATCATGTACCAACGCCAGCAACTCCCTCTGCCCTATGAACAGCTTAAGCAATTCTACCCAAAACCTTCTCCCCAGGCAGAGAATGCAGTGAGGAAGACACCCCGAGTCACCACTGAGGCAAGCAGCAGGAAAGGCCAGCAAACACTGGCAGAACTGGAGAGTGTCCTCAGCCATTTAGAGGACCTCTTTGCCCGGACACTAGTACCACGAGTGCTGATCCTCCTCGGGGGCAGTGCCCTAAACCCCAAGGAGTTCTATGAACTTGACCTGTCCAGGCTGGTCCCCTGCAGCATGGACCAGACCCTGAGCACAGCAGCTTGTTTGCGCAATCTGTTCCGAGCCATTTTCATGGCTGATGCCTTTAGTGAGCTACAGGCTCCTCCACTCATGTGCACCATTGTCATGGCACAGGGGCACCGTGACTGCGGAGAAGATTGGTTTCGACCCAAGCTCAACTACCGGGTGCCTAGCCGGGGTCACAAACTCACTGTGACCCTGTCCTGTGGCAGATCTTCTATCCCAGCCGTGGATTCAGAGGATTACATTTGGTTCCAGGCACCAGTGACACTTAAAGGCTTCCACGATTGAAGGAACAAGGGATTTTTCTTAACTGTAAAAACACAATAGCCTTGTCACGCATCTCTTGCTTGGAACTGGAATTGTTTCCTGGTGAAAAGAAGGCTCTGTCCTCCTAGCTATTTGCCTCCCCTCAGACTTCCTGGTGGGCTGATGGTATGTGGCTGTGACTGTAATAATCATTATTGAGGAACAATTTCAAATTAAAAGTTGATTTTCCCAGAGGGTGCTGGGTCAGGTGTTTCTATTTAGGATTGGAAAGCACAGATGGATTCTCAGACAGACTTTTCTATGGAGGTATCCCTTTTCTGCTTTTGCTCTTTTCTTTCAAGAGTTTCTATCAGAGTCATAAAGTGGGTGTGACTCATGGATTTAAAATGAATAGAATCATTAAATTTTCCTGAAACTTTTGACTTAGGAAAAAAAAAAAGAAATATTTTCATACCCTAAAAATAACCCCTTCCAACTTTATCTCATTCCTACCATAAATGTGGGCTGAGGGCTGACAGTGTAGCTCAGTGGTACAGCACTTGTCTGGTGTGTGAAAGGTCCTGGCTTCCATCCTAAATGCTGCAGGAAAAACAAGCAAAAAAAAAAAAAGCAAACAAATGGACTAAAGAACTCCCAAAAATAAAAATTCATGCTATTTTTTTTCAATGTTAAAATTCCACATGCTGCTATAAGAATGAAGAAATATGAATTGATTTGTAAAGAATAACTGGGTCAATTTTATCAAGTTTTATTCCTGCAACTTTGTGAGGTAGTAAGGACAAATATTATTGTCCCACTTTACGAAAGAGAAAAGTGAAGGGCAGAAAGACTACAAGACTATGTTAATCAGGAACTAGAACCTTTGCTTTGAGAATGTAAATCCAAAGTTCTTGATTCTCTACCCCACAGCCTTCAAAGTCTATTGCTGGGTCACTATTTCAAAAGTAAGATGAGCATTTGGAGATGACTAAGCAGTAGGCCATTTAATTTAGCCTTTTTTTTTTTTCCATAATAAAGGTGACAAGTGTCAAGCCATCAATAGACATTAACTCACCTGATTGCCTTTGGGACAAAGTCTTATAATTGTGGGACAGCTCATAACTGTAGTGTGAGTTGTTTTCAGTATGGGGACAACTGGTTTAAAGGGAGACCCAGCTGTGACCTCATTAGTACCCATGTCTAGTTAATGTCTAAGAATTTTTTTTTATTATCATTACATAAACTCACATCAAAACAGCTGCTTAGATATTTAGAGTCAAATATTTTCCTTGCTTTTCCAGAAGACAGAATGACGATTTAAGTGACTAAAGTATCAACAACAATAGATTCATGCATAATGATTCCTGCTGTAGAGCCCTGTGACCAAGATTTTGACCCCTCACATTTGAAAGCATGCTAAATACTCTTACAGCTCAGTCACCGAACACAGAAGAACTCCTATTTCCTCTGACTCATCT
Source organism: Marmota marmota marmota (assembly GCF_001458135.2). Lineage (NCBI taxonomy): Eukaryota > Metazoa > Chordata > Mammalia > Rodentia > Sciuridae > Marmota > Marmota marmota. The sequence continues at coordinate 5,934,902 of NW_026000016.1, read as the reverse complement.
CTTACTATTCCCAAAACATCTTGGCTCAAAACCAATCTTTTGCATAATTCAATTCTACACTGGTGACAAAAGCATAATTGGTAGATGTGGATAGCCCAGAACTAGAGCAGTTGCTTTTGACGTTAGTAGTAGTACAGCTTGTGCTCAGCTCATTGAACTAATTCTAGCACATCAAAAAGGAAAGGCTTCTAATTAGAGTAAACTAACAGAGAAAAGGAAGCTCTGTTGCAGCTGTGACATCATCACACACATCATTTAAATGCTTTGGTAATAAAATAAGCAACTTCAACTAGGTGATCATCAGTTAGTTCCAGCCCTAATAATTGTTGAGATTCCATAAAATGTAAACTGAATAATGCTGTCTATCTATTGAGGAAAAGACCTAGTAGCGAATCAGGGTGAAAAGCTCCCTAATTTAACATTCCTTCATTCATTGTCCAATCCACTGGGTATTTATAAATTACCTAATCTAGAAACCAGTAAGTATTTAAAATAGCTTCATCCCAACTCTATTTGTCTTGAAATGTTGCATCAATGCATGATTTTCTCCAGGCAGTTGAGCTAATATTGCTTTCATACTCTGCCCCCCCATTCATTCTTCCTTCTTCTGTATTTAATATAAGGGTTCATATTAAAATGCTATCTTGCCAAGGAATAGGTCCAGAACTTGAGAGATCCACATTAAGAAAAATAATATGAAATTCCAAATAAAAATATCAGGGCCTGGCATAGAGCCAAGGAAAGAAAATTGAAGTTTCATCACATTTATGGTAAATTATCGGTCTCCAACATCTTAAAGAGCTTAAACAGTCCATAGGCTGTACAAAAACAATGTTACTATGAGATAAATACACACACACACACACACACACACACAATCCAGAACATAGTGCAAGAGATTATTTGTTCCACTGAGATTAGCCCCTTGTCTGCTTCCCTTTTCTCTCCTTTTTGCCTTCTCATCTGTTATGCTCAAATTTGGGACCCCCAAAAGACCACCAGAGACCAAGATCGATGTAAGCAGCAAAGAGGTGTTTATTGCGAGCTAGCTCGGTCCTCCACATGCACACAGCAACTGGTGACGCTGAGAGGCCCCGAGCCCAGGGTTTGCAGCAGTTTTATACATTCTTTGGAGAAGGCAGGGACTTCACATACATCATAGCAAATCATCACACACCATGGGAAAATCAAACAACAACTCTAAAACATGATTAGTACATTCACTGGCAGGAACAAGTTGGGTAAGGGTGATTGGTTAGTACCAGAGGGGGATTCGTTTGAACTGATTGGTTTAAGCCAAGAGGGGTGTATGTGCTGAACTACATGGTTTCCCAACATGTTATCAACCACCATAAACTACTGGGAGGGTCACCTGGCATCCCAGGTATTTTCTCTGTCTCATGCTGATTGGTGGTTGCTAGGGGGTTGCTATGGGTCCTCACCTAGCCTGACTGAGTCAGGGACACCTGGCGCAGCAGATCTCTCCTGTTATTTGTAGATAAACTGTTATGCCAGATTCATGGGACCCCAATAGATCTCCAGGAGCCGAATCCGATGCAATCACACAAGAGTCTTTATTGCAAGCTCGAGCTTGGACTCACAACCGTTCCCGACGCAGCAGTCCCAGGGAGTGAGTCCCTGTCTTTTGTTCAGTGAGATTTTATAGGTTTTGAGGGGATACTCTATGTGTCACAACGTCACACAGCAAATCATTCCATACCACAGGAAAATCAAACAACAACTCTTAACATTCATTAGCACATTCACTGGCATGAACAAGTTGGGTAGGGGTGATTGGTTAGTACAAGAGGGGGATTCCTTTGAACTGTTTGGTTTAGGCCACAAGGGTTGTAAGTGCTAAACTACATGGTTTCCCAACATGTTATCAGCCACCATAAACTACTTGGGGGTCATCTGGCATTCCAGGTATTTTCCCTGTCTCATACTGACTGGAGGTTGCTAGGGGGGGTTGCTATGGGTCCTCACCTAGCCTAAATGAGTCAGGGACACCTAGGGCCACAGATCTCTCTCCTGTTATTTACAGACAAACAACTCAGCAGGTTGAGTATATGCCTAGGAGTGCTCTGTGGGGCTTTCCAATGACAAGGGTCACGCACCCTTCCTTGGACAGGCTTTGCTCTGAGGTAGAGGCTGGTTTTTCACACCTTTCTTTTGTTTGTTTGTTTGTTTGGGGGATTGAAACTAGGGGTGCTAGACCACTGAGCTATACCTCCAGTCCTTTTACATTTTATTTTGAGATAGGACCTCCCTAAGTTGCCCAGGCTGACCATGAATTTGCAGTCCTCCTGCCTCAGCTCCTGAGTTGCTGGGATTACAGGCATGCACCACCATGCCCAGATCCTTTCAGCCTTTTCTATCTCTCATCTACTTTGCCCAGAGAGACCTTGATGTAGTGGGAGTTGAAAGAGAGGAACCTGGAGACTGGCAAATGAGAAATGAAAGATAGAGATCAGGTAGAGATACACAGGAGAATTTATTTGCCAGAGCTGACAAATAAAGGCCATCTCTCATAGACAGAGAGAGGCTACACAGGCTTGGGGTTGGAGACTTTTATGAGGGAGGCTCAGGAATTAGAGCCAGGTGGGTCCTAATGCAGGCAGTGAAGGGTGGGGTTGGTATGAGGGAGTAATGAGCCTTTCTCAGAAAAGCCCTTGGAAGGGAAAGCAAAATTTTTCTTAAAATTGTCGCTGTCACTTAAGATGGCCATCCAGATGCTAAGCAAAGACATTAAAGTAGTGGTAGAATTTGGGGGCTTCTTTTCCAGTTTTAGCGGTATTAAAATAGGTAAAACATTAGGAAACTGTAGTAATGTGCAAATATTAGGCACCCAATAAATCAATGAAAAACTAATTTAATTTATGTAAACCCAGAATCATAGATAGATTCAGACTCCAGAAACAGTTGAAACAAACAGTATGACATTTAACAAGGATTAAATGGGACAGCTTGGATTTAGTTTCCAAAAAATTAAATAATTACATACAACAAAGGGAGTAGTTATTAGGTTATGCTCGAATTCGGGACCCCCAAAAGACCACCAGAGACCAAGATCGATGTAAACAGCAAAGAGGTGTTTATTGCGAGCTAGCTAGGTCCTCCGCACACACACACAGCAACTGGTGACACTGAGAGGCCCCGAGCCCAGGGTTTGCAGCAGTTTTATACATTCTTTGGAGAAGGCAGGGACTTCACATACATCATCGAATCTCTTAGCAAATCATCACACACCTCGGGAAAATCAAATAACAACTCTAAAACATGATTAGCACATTCACTGGCAGGAACAAGTTGGGTAGGGGTGATTGGTCAGTACAAAAGGGGGATTCGTTTGAACTGATTGGTTTAAGCCAAGAGGGGTGTTGGTGCTGAACTACATGGTTTCCCAACACGTTATCAACCACCATAAACTGCTGGGAGGGTCGTCTGGCATCCCAGGTATTTCCCTGTCTCGTGCTGATTGGTGGCTGCTAGGGGGTTACTATGGGTCTCCACCTAGCCTGACTGAGTCAGGGACACCTGGCGCAGCAGATCTCTCCTGTTATTATTTGTAGATAAACAACTTAGCAGGGTGGGAATGTGCCTAGGAGCACTCTGTGGGTCTTTCCCACATGACAAAGGTCATGTCCCTTCCTTGGACAGGCTTTGCTCTGAGATAGAGCCTGTTTTTTTCAATTAAAAACCATGAACTTAGCCAGGTGTGGGGCACACACCTGTAATCTCATCAACAAATGCTATATAGAAAAAAATTTACAAAAGTGACATGCTGGTATGGGACAATGTATTTACACATAGGTAATTTACACATGAAAGTCGAGAAAAATACAATAGTTTCTGAAATAAAGGGGGATAAGATTGGAGGATAAATAAAAACATATAAATGCTATAAACTGAAAATCCATGTTCCTCCTCCCATCCCCAGCCCACTCCACTCCATGAATTTATACACTGAAATCTAATCCACAGTGTGATGTCATTTTGGGGTGGAGCTTTGAGAGGTGATTAGGTCCTAAAGGTGGATTGAGCCCCCATGAATGGAATTTGTGTCTTTTATTTAAGAGATTCTAGCTGGATGTGGTGTTGCACACCTATAATCCCAGAGATTTGGGAGGCTGAGGGAGGAGGATCACAAATTCAAGGCCAGCCTCAGCAATTTATCAAGGCCCTAAGCAACTTAGTGAACCCCTGTCTCAAAATAAAAATAAAAAAGGCAGGGGATGTAACTCAGTGGTAGAGCACTTGTCTAGCGTGTGTGAAGACCTGGGATCATCCCCAAGAACCACACAAAAAAAGTAGATAAATAAAGAGATCCTGGAGAGCTCCTTTAGCCTATCTGCCATGTAAGGGACACAGCAAATGGACGCCTTGTATGAACCAGGAAGTGTGCCCTCGCCAGACACAAAATCTTATGGTGGCTTGATCTTGAACATATCAGATTCCAGAACTTTGAGAAATTACATGTGATTTTTATAAGCCAGCAGCCTCAGTGGCTTAATATAATGAGTCTGGTGTTATTGTAACTTCTTTAAGCAATAAAAAAAAAAAAGGATAAATATACTTGCATTGCTTTTAGCTGTTTGGAGAGTGGAGTGGTTCTGCTCTGAAAAGGGATTGCAGGTAATGGGTTCCAAAGTAGACAGAAGGCCAAGATTTTATAAACAAGGGTAATTTACTTCAAGTATATCCCATAGCTATCAGATGCATAAAGAATTTTCAGAAATACACATTTTTAAGAATTAACAGTAGTTTGGATAAAAGTGTGGTAGGAAAGACGGAGAAATGGAAGACTTGGGAGATACTTGATTGCTTTGATATTAGAATTGAAGGACAAAGAAATCACCAAGGATAAATCCTAGTTTGCAGATGAAAAACCAGCGTCTATCTCAGAGCAAAGCCTGTCCAAGGAAGGGACATGACCTTTGTCCTTGGAAAGACCCACAGAGCACTCCTAGGCACATTCCCACCCTGCTAAGTGGTTATCTACAAATAACAGGAGAGATCTGCTGTGCCAGGTGTCGCTGACTTAGTCAGGCTAGGTGGGGATCCATAGCAACCCCCTATCAGCCACCAATCAGCATGAGACAGGGAAAGACCTGGGATGCCAGACGACCCTCCCAGTAGTTTATGGTGTTGAGAAACCATGTAGTTCAGCATGAATACCCCTCTTGGCTTAAGCCAATCAGTTCAAATGAACACCCTGTTTGTACTGACCAATCACCCTTATCCAACTTGTTCCTGCCAGTGAATGTGCTAATCATGTTTTAGAGTTGTTATTTGATTTTCCTGCAGTGTGTGATGATTTGCTAAGAGATGCTATGATGTATGTGGGGGTCCCTGCCTTCTCCAAAGAATGTATAAAACTGCTGCAAACCCTGGGCTCGGGGCCTCTCAGTGTCACCAGTTGCTGTGTGTGTGCGGAGGACCTAGCTAGCTCGCAATAAACACCTCTTTGCTGTTTACATCGATCTTGGTCTCTGGTGGTCTTTTGGGGGTCCCAAATTCGAGCATAACACAGACTTTAGAATGTATTAGCTATCTATTACTATCCAACAAATTATCCCAAAACCTAGTGGGATAAATATTTATGCTTGGCATGGAGGCACATGCTTCTAATCTCAGCGGCTCAGAAGTATGAGGCAAGAAAATGGCAAGGTTGAAGCCAGACCTAGAAATTTATCTAGACCTCTCAAAATTTACAAAAAGGTCTAGACCTTTTCTAGAATGTAGCTCAGTGGAAGAGTGCTTGCCTATCTAGCATGTATAAGGCCCTAGGGTCAATCTCCAGAACTATAAAAATAAATGAATAAATAAACATTTACTTGTTTATTTATTATCCAGGGTACTCTACCACTGAGCTATATTTCCAGTCCTTTTAAAATTTATATTTTTATTTTTTGTGGCACTAGGGATTGAACCTAGATCCTTGCACATTCTAGACAAGTACTCTATCACTGAGATACCTCAGCCCTTTTTATTTTTTAATTTTTTAAAAAATTTTAATTTGTTATATATGACAACAGGATGCATTACGATTCATATTACACATATAAAGCACAATTTTTCATATCTCTGGTTGTACACAAAGTAGAGTCACATCCTTAGTGTTTTCATACATGTACTTAGCGTAATGATGACCACTGTATTCAGCCCTTTTTATTTTATTGTGAGGTAGGGTCTCACTACATTGTCCAGGTTAGCCTTGAATTTGAGATCCTCCTGCCTCAGCCTCTTGAATTGCTGGGATTAGAGGCATGTACTACCTTGCCCAGCTGCACAAGATTTCTTGTGAGATTTCAGTCAAGATATCACCTTGGGCTACCATCATCTGAAGTCTTGTTTATGCCTAGAGAATCCACTTCCAAACTCATGTGCATTGCTTTTGGCAGAAGACCTCAATTCCATGTGGTCTATCTGGACCAGTCCATAGGACTTCCTGAGTCTCCCTATAATATATTAACTATCACACAGGTGTTTGATGTTTATCGAATTACTATTGTTTTAAAACCACTGGGTGTGGTGGTGCATGATTGTAATCCCAGAGATGAGATGCTTGAAGCAGGAGGATGGCAAGTTTGAAGCTAGCCTGTCAACTTATTGAGACCTTGTCTCAAAATAAAAAAATAAAGACTAAAGATACAGCTCAGTGGTAAAACGCCCCTGGGTTAAATTCCCAATACCTAAATAAAGAAATAAAATTAGTTTTAAAACCTAAACATTTCAACAAGGTAGAATTGTATGTTTATTAATTAATTCATTCATCTTTTATTCATTAATTTATTTATCATTATTTCCTACCTATTATGTGCCATGCAGTGTTCTAGGTGCTGGTGAAGCCAGATTTAAAGTTAGGTAAATTGGGTCTAATATCGAGTTAAGATCCAAAATGGAGGCCATGTTGAGAATGAATTCTGGGAAAAGCAGTACCACTCTTGGAATGTTAATGAAGTCCGGATAGAGCAGGACAACTCATGTTAATGTCCCCAAGGCCCAGAGCCCATCCCAAAGAAGTGTTAATGAACAGCTCCCAGCAAACTTGAAGATGCTGACCCAAAAGTCCTAAAAGATTACTCCTTTGGCCCACCTGTGCCCCACCCTTGACAGAACAAAGGACAGGAATGTGACAGGAATGCCGGAAAGCTAAATGAAGACCTCAGCTATAAAATGGGGAGACAACCGCACTTCCACAGATTCCATCTCTTGAGAGAAGTCTTTTCTGCTGTCCTTTAATAAACTTCTACTTTCCACTCTGACCTTGCCTCAGAGTGCTTTTCTGGTGTTATACTTCAACATTGGGGAAGCAAGGACTCGTCACCGGTCAACACTGGGACACAGCATTCACAGGGTTCTGTTCTCAATGAGCTTGAATTCTAGTGAGGAAAGAAAGACTGGTAAAAAAAATCAAGTAAGCAAAGGAAAAGATATTTCATCTAGTAATTAATATTGTAAAGAAAATTAAACATAGTGATGGATTAAAGTGATTGGGTGGATGTTACATTAGGTGAAGCAGTCAGGAAAAGCTTCTCTGGAAGGGTGATATTGTTATGCTTGAATTTGGGACCCCCAAAAGACCACCAGAGACCCAGATGGATGTAAACAGCAAAGAGGTGTTTATTGCGAGCTAGCTCTGTCCTCCGCGCTCACACACAGCAACTGGTGACGCAGAGAGGCCCTGAGCCCAGGGTTTGCAGCAGTTTTATACATTCTTTGGAGAAGGCAGGGACCCCCACATACATCATAGCATCTCTTCAAATGTGTCCATCCTTACCCAACTTGTTACCGCCAGTGAATGTGCTAATCAATGTTAAGAGTTGTTGTTTAATTTTCCCGCGGTGTGAAATGATTTGCTGTGTGATGTTGTGACACATAGAGTATCCCCCCAAACCTATAAAATCTCACTGAACAAAGGACTGGGGCTCACTCCTTGGGACACTACCTTGGAAAAGGCTGTGAGTCCAGGCTCGAGCTTGCAATAAAGACTCTTGTGTGAGCGCATTGGATTCGGCTCCTGGAGGTCTATTGGGGTCCCATGAATCTGGCATTACACCAGCAAGATTGGCTTCCTCTGAGCACCATAAGGGAAGGACCTGTTCCAGGGTCCTCTTCTGGGCTTACAAATGCCACCCTCTTGCTGCATCTCCAAGTGTTCCCCCCCTTCTTTTTCTTCTTATAATGACATTAGTCATATTGGATTATGGTCCCACCTTAATTGCCTCATTTTTTTTTAATCACCTCTTTAAAAGCCTAATTTCTAAATGTGGTTACCTTCAGACATACTGGGGGTTGGGATATCAACATATGAATTTAGGGGAAACAATTCAGCCTAAAACAGGGAGCAAGAATGGAAGCAAAAAGACCAGTAGGGATACAATTGCAGTGTTGCAGGAAGAATGACTTGGATTAGGGTATTTAGCATAGGAGATAGAGAGGAGTGGTCAGTATAGGGAATGTATGGGTTTGCTACTTCTGAGAGACAGGAATATTATCAGGTGTTTGGCCTAAGTACCTTCATTCCCATTTGCTGAGATTGAGAACATTAGGGAAGGAGCCTTTTATAGAGAGAGCAACAATGAAGGAATACTATTTTTGAATAAGTCTTAAGTATCTATACAGCCTGCCTTTCCTTCCTTCTGACCTTCCTTCCATATTAGGGATTATTAGAACCCAGGACCTGTTGGTAAAAATGGCGCCCAGACTGCTTCTCTTCCGGGAGCTCAGGTCCAAGATGCACTGAATGATGCCGAACCATCACCTCCAATCCCCGTGAATGGCACGAACTTTGAATGGCGCACCTCCAATCCCTGAAGTGGCGGAACTCTCAGCCAATGAAGAAGTAACAGCACTCGCCTTACTCCTCCTCATCCTGTGTTAAGCCCATATATATCAACATCCTGTTCGTGTTCATTCTCTTACTCTCTCTCTCCTCCTCTCACCCTCTCTCCTCTCTTACTCTCCCCCTCCCCCCTCTCTCTTACTTTTACTATTTCTTACTCTCTCTCCTCCCTCTCCCTCTCTCCCTCTCCCTCTCCCTCTCTGCCTCTCCTTCCCTCTCTCTCTCCCCCCCCCCTTCTCTTCTGCGACTGGCCGCTACGGTACTGCTAATAAAATCTCGGACAGGTAAATGGTTGTTTTGGCTTGTTGAGTTTATGGAGCTTTTCCATCGTCCTTTACATTAGTGCCAAAACCCGGGACGGGGATCCCCGTCACTCAAGGTGGAACTCCATTCCCAAACTCCGAGCCCAACCATTCCTGTCGTAGTCCACTCCTCTGATCGCCTGCCTGACATCCACCACCGGCCTGCAGATAGTTGAGTTCCCCCATCCGATGAGCACCTGAACCCTAACTCACCAGAACGAGGGAATTGGCCGTTGAGTGTCTGGCAATCCCTCCGGGTGTTTTAGGGGGGGAATACACCCCACCCAGACCCATCAGGGTCGCGGTGGACATGGGCACTCTGCTAGGACACGCCTGGGAATCGACCGCCTGGGACGTAGGATTAATTCTCTCTCTCTAACTCCTCTGTCTCTCTTCACTCTTATCTCTCTTGGACGGGTTAACATAATTGCTACAGCCCTTCTCACCAGAGTCTGGAACTCATTTCGTTCCTCCCATTCCTGACTCTCTCGTTCCAGTCGAAAAACATTCCTGACATCAGGTTGCCCACGACCCCGGCCCTATTTGGGTCTCACAGATTGCACTTCACTGGTGACAACCGGGTAGTGCCCTCTGTATTTCCTCAAGGCTTGGGTTGCCCACTTGATCCTCCATTCACCCCGAGCTTCCAGGAAGCTTTTTTTTTCCAGCCCAGGTTATCTCTCTATCCTCTCTTACTCTTTCTCTGACTCCCATCTTGCCCTTCCAGCATGGGAACTTCCTTGTCCCTCCCAGCCAATTCTCCCTTGCAGTGCCTCTTAGATGATTTGAAAACCCTGAGCCTGGCCCCCTGATATTAAACTGAAAAGGCTCATAAAATTCTGTACCCAGGACTGGCCTACATACCCCTTAGACAACCAAAACGTTTGGCCCACATGTGGGTCTCTGGATCCCAATTTACTCCGGGATCTTTTTAATTACTGTGAGCAATCAAAAAAGTGGAACGAGATTCCTTATGTGGAGGCTTTTTCCTTGCTTCAATCTCATCCAAATCTCTGCACCTGATGCAAGCCTCAACAGCTACTACTTGCTCTCAAACCTCCTTCCTCCTCTTCTTCTCCTCCTCCTTCCTCTTCTCTGCTCTCTGCCTCTACTTTCTATCCGGCTGATGAACCGCCTCCATACCGCTCTCCCCCGCCCTCAGCCCTGCTTTCCCCACTTTCACCTCCTCCAACTTCCCCATCTTCTACATCTGTGGCTTCTTCTTCAGACACTTCTCCTCTTCCTCCCGATTTGTTGCTTCCGGATCCAGAACCCTCCCAGTCCCTCCACCTCAGTTTAGTCCACCCACCACCGGTTCACGCACTAATACAGCACCTAATCCACAAGTCACCACATCTCATCACCTGACTCAAACTTCACATGTTGTGGCCCCCCTTTGGGAGGTCGCCAGGCCGGATGGGATTTTAAGGGTTATTGTTCCTTTTTCTATGCTTGACCTTTCTCAAGTAGAGAAAAAATTGGGATCTTACACTGCAAACTCTGTCTCTTATATTAAAGAGTTTCAATACTTAACTCAAGCCTATAGTCTCACCTTTCATGATCTCTATATGATTCTGTCCAATACTCTCCTCCCTGAGGAAAGGAGAAGGGTCTGGGACCAGGCTAGGGCCTTTGCAGATCAGGTTCATCAGACTAATGCCCACCATCCCTTAGGGGTCCAGGCGATTCCAGACCAAGACCCCCATTGGGATTATAATGACCCCAAGACCTGGGTCATAGGGATCACCTTATTACCTGTCTGATAGCTGGCCTAAAGGCGGCAGCACAAAAGGCTATTAACTTTGATAAACTCCAGTAAGTTGTCCAAGAGAAAAATGAAAACCCCTCAGCCTTCCTAGACTGACTAACAAAGGCTCTCCTTCAGTACACCAATTTGGACCCTGAATCCCCAGATGGGAGACAACTTTTATGACCTATTTTTTCTCACAAAGCTACCCCGACATCTGGACAAAGCTAAAAACATTAGAGAGGGGACCCTTGACTCCTCAGACCGAGGTGTTGGCCATGGCCTTCAAGGTCTACCACAACAGAGATGAAAGAGCAAAACGCCAAAAATGCCAGATGTTGGCCCAAGTATTAGAGGTGTTTACTTAGGGTTCCACATTTCCCCAGGAAGAAAAGCTATCACAACCAATAGAAAAGGCCTTACTGAAAGCCTTCCAGTACCAAAAACTAAAGAAGAGATTCTCTCATTCCTGGGTCTGGCAGGCTATTTTAGGGCATGGGTACCAAATTACTCATTACTTGCCAAACCATTATATGATCTAGCAAAGGGGAACAAGCATGAGCCCTTGTTACTTTCAGTAGCACCACATTTCAGAACCCTCCAGAAGGTCCTCTTACAAGCACCGGCTCTACACCTGCCAGATGTTAATAGGCCTTTTACTCTCTATGTTCATGAAAACAAAGGGCAAGGCTTGGGGGTGCTGGGACAAATGTATGGGCCCACCTTTGCTCTGGTGGCATACCTTTCAAAAACAATTAGATCCAACTGTCCAGGGATGGGCTCCTTGTCTCCGCACCCTAGCAGCCTCCTATGTTTTATTAAAGGAATCACAAAAGCTTATCTTTGGAGCCCAAATCACTGTCACCTCCCCTCATCACCTCAAGAACTTGCTAACATACAAAGGACTGCAAACCCTCCCTCCCTGTTGAATTCTCTCTCTCTTGGTCTCTTTCCTCTACGACTCCTCCGTGTCCCTCCAAACCTGTGCCCCTCTAAACCCGGCAACTCTGTTACCCATTCAGGCTCAAGGTCAAACACAGTCCCCAATACATAGAAAACTTCCTCCCATGCCCAATTAATATTACTGAGGGACCTCTAGACCAACCTGATTATACCTGGTTCACTGATGGCAGCTCCTTTATGCATGAGGGGATCAGAAAAGCTGGATATGCCATAGTGTCCCTATCACGAGTAATAGAAGCGAATCCCCTGCCTGCAAATACCACCAACCAACAGGCTGAGCTGGTAGCTGCAATATGAACATGCGAATTGGCAGCAGGGAAAAATCTTATGTACATGCTTTATACGTATACTTTATATGTTTTCCACATTCTCTTATCTCATGCAGCAATTTGGAAGGAGAGAGGTCTCCTGAACTCAAAGGGCACCTCTATAACCAACTCCACATACATCACCCAGCTACTACAAGCCTCCAAGCTTCCTAAAAAACTTGGAATTGTCCATTGCAGATCACACCAAAATGACTCCTCCCTGGCCACACAGGGGAATTCTAAAGCAGATCAGGCATCCAGGTCAGCCGCCCTTTCAGACCTCACTGGATCTCTCATTGCCACGTGCTCTCCATCATTACCCAATAACGGAGACCCACCTAAACATGCCCTCTTTACTTATCTCCACTCCATTTTGCACACCAGTCCACAGACTCTCAAAGCCTTTCTCCACTCTTTCTTTACTCTGACTCCCCAGGATAAAGAAGTGATACAGCAAATCACAGCCTCATGCCAGATATGCAAAAGAGTGAATTCCAATACATCTTTAAAACCTGGAACCTTCCCTTCTCATCAGGCTAGGGGCCATATTCCCGGGGCAGATTGGCAAATCTACTTTACCAACATGCCCAGAGTAAAAAACTTCAAATACATACTAGTTTTAATAGACACATTCTCGGGTTGGGTAGAGGCCTTCCCCACCTCAAATAAGCAGGCTACCACAGTGGCTAACATCCTCCTAACTGAAGTAATCCTCGGTTTGGGATGCCCACTTCAATCCAATCTGACAACGGGCCTGAGTTTGTCTCTCAAGTAACCCAGAATGTGGCAAAGACATTGTCCATCCCATGGCACTTTCATTGTCCCTATCGCCCCCAAGCCTCGGGTAAGGTTAAGTGAGCCAACTGCACAATGAAAGACATCATAAGGAAACTATCTTTAGAGACTCATTTAGATTGGGTTAAACTCCTCCCTCTTGCCCTACTACGCATGAGGGCTTTACCAAAAAAGCCATCCCTTGCCTCCCCCTTTGAGATAATGTATTGTCGTCCCCTTCTCTCCACCCCACCTCTCTCTCTCCACGCGCCTCGCCT
>NW_026000016.1:5915146-5920591 GCF_001458135.2 Marmota marmota marmota | reverse complement strand
CCCCAGGAATCTCACCAGAGCCTTGGCCCCTCCCCGACCAATATGCTCTTCCCTTCCTCTTCCTTATACGCTCTGAGCTATGGAAGCAACAAGATTTGTTGCTTCCGGATCCAGAGAACTCAGCTGCCTCCTTTCTCCTCAAACCAGGAGAATGGGTCTACTTTTCTTCCCCAGGGGAAAGATCCCCCCAACCCCAAAATGGGAAGGGCCATTACAGGTAGTCCTGTGTACACCCAATGCTGCAAAACTCCAACAGGAAGGGAAGAAACTAACCCCCTGGATTCATATTTCTAGGTTAAAACCAGCGACAAGCCCTCCAGAGGACAACCCCACCACAGCTCCCAACCTTGCAGGACCCCCACAATCGTCCAGATTTACCTGTGAGATATCCCCAAATAACCCTCTCAAGCTCTGTTTTTCACAGTCAAGCACCACCCTCCCTCTTATTCTGGAGAAGGACATACATAAGAATGGGCCTCCTGATAGGATCTAGGAACAGCAACACAGTACACCCACACCTTTTTTAGAAATCAGTAATTGGCATAACAAATCCTATTGGGACCTCTTCACAAACCCCATCAGCTGCTGGATTCTCTCAATACTGGGACCTCTAGTTGGTCTTTTTATTCTGTGCCTTCTTTCCTTGCATTTTAAAATTCCTTCAAAGACAAATTAACAAAATCTCTAACCAAACTTTTAATCAGCTCCTCCTCAGGGATTACCAGCTACTTGCCAACTAGCTGGACGACATGAACATCCAGTCATCCCAAGAAACCTCCACCAAGTGCTGAAAGATGAAGATACCGAATGACAACTCCACGGAAGGGCCATCTCTACCCCACCATGCCAAAAAGAAATAAGCCCTTGGTTTTCAGCTTTATATGTTCTAGTCTGCCTTCTCCTGGGCATAGGCTTTTTCTACCAGCCCTACGGACTGGACGATGTGCCAGAAATTAATGCTGTTTCTTTTTATAGTTGCAGGGCACATTCATGGACTTCTCCCCGGAGGAAATCCATGCCTTCGGTACATGGATATGGGGCCTCCTGGCCCTTCTTCTCCAATCAACGGACCTCCTTCCCTCTAAACGATGCCCCTATTCAGCAAGAAGTAGCCAGATCGAGTAAGATGCCCCCAAACCAAAACAAAAACGGGAGGAATGTTGGTAAAGATGGTGCCCAGACTGCTTCTCTTCCGGGAGCTCAGGTCCATGACGCACTGAATGGCACTTGAACCATCACCTCCAATCCCTGTGAATGGCTTGAACTTTGAATGGCACACCTCCAATCCCTGAAGTGGTGCGAACTCTCAGCCAATGAAGAAGTAGCAGCCCACTCGCCTTGCTCCTCCTCATCCTGTGTTAAGCCCATAAATATCAATACCCTGTTCCTGCTCTCTCTTACTCTTGCTCTCTTACTCTCCTCTCTCTCTCTCTCCCCTCCCTTCTCCTCTGCGACTGGCCACTACGGTCCTGCTAATAAAATCTCAGACAGGTAACCAGTTGTTTTGGCTTGTTGAGTTTAGGGAGCTTTTCCATAGTCCTTTACAGTCAGTAGAGTATTTGCCTGGCATATGAGAGGCCCTGGATTTAACCCTCAGCACTGGAGGGGTGGGCAAGTTGGGGGAGACCAAGAAAATTTTTAAAAACAAAAACAAAAAGCAAGAAAATAAAGAAAACTAAACATCTGTACAGACTGCCCCAATTTTTTTTCTTTCTCTTAGTACAAGGGGTTTTGGGGGAGCAGAGCTGGGGTTTAAATTCAGGGCTTTATACTCTGGGTAAGAGCTTTACCACTGAGTACATCCCCAGCCAGGACTGAGGATTGAACCCAGAACTTCATGCAGCCACGCAAGTGCTTGACCCTTTAAAAAAATTTTTTTTTCTTTAGACAGTGTCTTGCTAATTGTTCAGGCTGTCCTTGAACTTTAAATCCTCCTCCTTCAGCCTCCCAAGTTTCTGGGGTTACAGGTGTGCACAAACATGCCTAGGTTTCATGTATCCCTAAATCATGGTATTCAGGTATATTTTTTTCATTTAAATGACTTTCCAAGTTCTGCATGCTCAAAATTCAGATTGAGAAGTCCTTGGGTGAATCTTTACACTGCTAGTTTTAGAAAGCAATACTAAATTATAAGCAGTCATTCTTGGTGTGGGATGGTTGGGTTTTCCGATGATAGTTGTCCAGTTTCTATTATAAAACTGCTTCATTTTATTTGAGAAAAACAAAATATCCACATGATGGCACTATAACCTGCAAAATAAGAGACCAATATGTGAAGATCAAGATCTTGATGAATTCTGGAGTGCTTATGAATAAAACATGCTTAAAATGAGGCATATTACATACAAAACCATACGGATGTAATTCTCTTATGCTTTAGAGACACACTGCCTAATCCTTTGTTTTCCTTTTCAAATACATTTTCCACAAGTCATGTCAGTCCTTATAACTTTAGAAAAACATTATTTGTTGAGAGCCACAGCCGAAGGGGCCCCAGCAAACTTCCAGCTGCCAGCAAACTTCCAGCTGCCAGCTGATGATTGGCTCACAGTGGCCCCAGCAACTTCTAGCTGCCAACTGATTGGCTCCTCTGCGGTGATACTCATTGGGCTGTTTCCCCGCCCTTTCAGACCATGGAGCTGCTCATTGGGGGACTTTTTTGGCTCCGCCCACACGACCCAGCCAATCAGCCTCAAGAGCAGGAGGAGTGGGGGAGGTTGAGAGGCTTGTGGGAAGCCAGTGGTGGCAGTTGGGCTCTGAAGGTTTTTCCTGAGGAGCTGTTTTGTTTGGCGTGTGTGGTTCTAAAAATAAAGTTCGTTTCTTTTGACAAGTGGCTCCTGAATTGTGCCCAGCCAGACTGCGGCAATTATTAAACAGTCTAGCACATCGCATTGAACTAGATAAGTTAAACAAACGCAAATAGGAATTTTAAAGCCTAATGTGACCACATGATCTTGATACCATCAGTTATGGGTTCTGTCTGCTTCTTCACACGTTGAAGTTTGAACATTAGAGAAGCAAGGAGGCAAGCATACAAAGCAGGGTTTATTTAAAAATGGGTAACATAGACTTCTCCCGAGAGGGAGAAGGGGGCCACAGATGGTATCCTGGTATCCACAGAAGTGGGGTGTTCTGTCCTTTAAAATGTCCTTGGCTTCCTTTGTTCTCCTGCCGTCTTCCCCTTATCTTTCTCCTTCCTATGTACCTGACTAGGCAGGAATACTTCAGAGCCTGGCCCAAGGTGGGAAACAGGTGGGCTGAAGGGGGAAGGGCTGAAGGGGGAAAGGCAGCCCAGGACACCTTAATTAAGAACTTTACTCTCCCTGTAGGGAGGGGCAATTCCTGGGTCAAGTTACTTTATTTACAAGTTGTAGCAGGGGGAAGTTCTTGATAAGGGTGGAGGAAGGGCTCTGAAGAAATTAACATTTCAATGCCTCAGGGGCCAGTCTCCAATTGCCCAGACTCAAAATTGGCACAACTCTACCTATCTATACTGACGGCCTGTCTAATTCTGGCTTCAATGTCTCTGGGATTTTGTTGTTGTTGTTTTTGTGGTTCTGGGGATTGAACCAGGGCCTCATGCATGCTAGGCAGCACTCTCCCACTGAGTCACATCCCCAGCCTCTGGGAACATCTTACTTCTTCATGCTTTTTCCATATTGTCATATATTCCTCTTTTTGTTTGGTGATGGGGGGCGGATAGAACCCAGGGACTCTTCCATTGAGCTACATCTCCAGCCTTTTTCCCTTTTTGTTTTTTATTTTGAGACAGGGTCTCAAAAAATTGTTGAGATTGGTCTGGAATATGCAATCCTCCTGTCTCAAGCCTCCTGAGTTGCTGGGATTACAGGCATGAACCGCCACCACGGATTGTCATATCTTCCTATAGGTGATTCTAAGCCAGGATTCAAGACCTACAAAGGAAGCAAGTGTTAAATGATTTGGATGCTATCATGTAGTTTATATTCTGGCAGAAGAGATGGGCTTTAAATACATATTGACATATTACTTAATTAAAAGTATGATAGATGCTTAATATTTGTTGTTGTTGATGTTGTTGTTCTTCTTCTTCTTTCCCCTGTGCTGGGGATGGAATCCAGAGCCTTGCACATGATAGGTAAGCACAACACTCCAGTCAAGATTTCTTTATACAACATTTCTGTATTATTCATAATTAACAAATAGAACAAATATAAAGAGAAGTAACTTTAATATTAATCTTGTGTGCTGAAGATGATTAGTTGAAGAAAGATTTAGGTCACCAATGCAGATTTTTATGGAAATTCTAAATAAAACTAGGCACCTTAATATTCTTTAGAGGCTGATGGCATTGACTCTTTTTTTTTTTTTTGGCAGGGGAGCGGGTACCAGGGATTTAACTCAGGGGCACTCAACCACTGTGCCACATTCCCAGTCCTATTTTGTATTTTATTTAGAGAGAGGGTCTCACTGAGTTGCTTAGCACCTCGCCTTTGCTGAGGCTGGCTTTGAACTCCCTCTGCTGCCTCTGCCTCCTGAGCCGCTGGGATCACAGGCAGAAGCCAAATGCCAGGCTCTTTTTTTTTTTTTTTTTTAAGCCTAATTTTACTATCTGGAGCTTTCTTTTTCCCTGGTATAGTAGTATTACTCTCTCTATTCTTATGCTTAAGAAACATAATTAGGCATGTTCTCTGCCTTCTTAAATGAAAAAGATTGAGAGAAAGTAAAAGAGAAAGGTTGTTTTTTTTTTTTTCTTTAGCAACCAAGAAGTAGTGAAAAAAAGAATGAGATGAGGAAAAGGAGAAACTATAAGATGGGGGAGGAGAGAGGACTGCAGCAGCAGCTCAGTGGTGGAATGCTTGCCAAACACGTGAATCCCTGGCTCAGTCCCTAGCACCAAAAACTAAAACCCACCCAAACCCAACAAAACAAAAAACCCCAACTCTCCAGTGAGGAAAGTTAACAGAAAAAAAGGCAGATAGATGAGACCATTTCCCCACCTCTTGTACTTGGTGTGGTCAATCAGAGATATTTAATGGCTTCTTATGACTAATAAATAGCCAGTAAGATTTAACTCATCTTTAAAAACAAAAATTAATTTGTAGATGGACTGCATGCCTTTATTTTATTTGTTTATCCTTATGTGGGGCTATGGATGGAACCCAGTGCCTCACTTGAGCTAGGCAAGCACTCTGCCACTGAGCTACAGTCTTAGCCCAGATTTGTTCATTCTTTTGGTATGATATTTACATATTGTAAGTTCAAAATGTAAAGAGCACCTGTATTGAGGGATTATCTTTTTTTTTCTTTTTTGTAGTTGCAGTTGGACATAATACATTTATTTATTTATTTATTTGGTACTGAGGATTGAACCCAGGGACCTGAACATACTAGGCAAGCATTCTACCACTGAGCCACAACCCCAAACCCAAAAGGATTAATCTTTTTTTTTTTTTTTTTTTTTTT
>NW_026000016.1:5901387-5915121 GCF_001458135.2 Marmota marmota marmota | reverse complement strand
TATATATATATATATATATATATATATATATATATATGAAGGGTTCTTTATATATATTTAAAGGAGGACCCTTCTTTATTCTCTTCATGAATTTGTCATTTTTGGGCAAGGATGATGCTAATCTTCATGTATCATTTCTTTCTTTTTTTTAAATATTTTTAGTTGTAGTTGGACACAATACCTTTATTTTATTTATTTATTTTTATGCGGTGCTGAGGACCGAACCCAGTACCTCACACATGCTAGGCAAACACTCTACCACTGAGCTAGAGCCTCAGCCTTTCATGTATCATTTCAATTTTAGTATATGTACTGTTGAAGCCAGAACCTTTAGGAGATGTATTCTTCACAAACATTTCAATGCTAGAATCCCTATTGTACAGCTAAAATAACTAAAGCTGAGAGAGGGGCTAAACTCACAGAGCAATAAAGATGTCACAGTGAACTTTCCCAATGCAAAATGTATTTGTGTATATACAGGGTCTCCCTAAGTTGCTCAGGCTAGCCTCAAATTTAGGATCCTCTGGCTCAGCCTCCCAAGCAGCTGGGATTACAGGTGTGCACCACCACACCTGACATGAAGTATATTGATAATGGCAATCTCTCTATGTTCCTCATTTCTTACCTCTCCCTTCCTCTAGGGTTTTTTGTTGTTGTTGTGAGGGAGGGTACTAGGGATCTAACTTACGGGCACTTTGCCACTGACCCTAGCCTTTTTATTTTTACTTTCTAAATTCTGAGACAGGGTCTCACTGAGCTGCTGAGGCTGTTCTCAAAATTGGATCCTTCTGTCTCAACCTCCCAAATCACTGGGATTATAGGCATGAACTACTGCACCCGGCTCCTTTAGTTCTTAAAGACCTGAAGGGTGGCTGGATATAGCATCCAGTCCTGTGAAGCATGGACACCCTCCTCTTCTGTGTTAACCTAGTCCGGGGTTCTGTCTCTTTGATCTAATCAACTGCCTGTTGCTTTTTATCTAACTTTTGCTAGTTCTTGATGTATTTTCAGTTTGGCTTATCTTGAATTTTTCTTTTTCTATTAATTGAGTACATGAGTTTGATGGCTACTATTTCCTTGTTTTGGAAACTTGAGTCCCTGGCCAACCATTGTTAGAATAAGCCCTCTTTGTTATGGGAAGTGTATTGTATTTTAACCAAGTAATATTTTGATTGTAAAATAAGACTTTAAGGTGTTTTATATGATAGTCATTGGATTTAATTTGAGAACTATTTTTAAAGTTTTTAAAAATAATTACAGCCAGGCATGATGGTAAATACCTGTAATCTCAGAGACTTGAGACATCAAGGAAGGAGGACTGCAAGTTCAAGGACAGCCTCAGCAATTTAGCAAAGCCCTAAAAATTTAGCAAGACCTTGTCTCAAAATAAAAAATAAAAAGGGCTAGAGATGTGTCTCAGTGGCTAATTGCACCCTGGGTTCAGTCCTCAATGCCAAAATAAATAAATAAAAAATAATAATTACAGTTAGGTGTGGTGGCACAAGACTGTAATTTCAATAGCTCCAAGAGGCTGATGCAGGAGGATTGCAAGTTTGAGGCCAGCCTGTGTAACTTAATGAGACCATGTCTCAAAATAAAATTTCAGAGGGCTAGGGATATAACTCAGGGGGATAGCACCCCTAAGTTCAATTCCCAGTACCATAATATATATAAAAGACAAAAATAAATGAATTAAAACAATTGCAGAGATTAATGAAGTATGTAAGATGGGCATAATAGAGCTTGTCTGTCATCCCAGTTAATATGGAGGCTAAGGTGGATCACTTGAGCCCAGGAATTTGAGGCCAGCCTAGGCAAATAATGAGACCCTCTATCAAACAAGAAGAAATAAACTATTTAAGAAGCAGTAAATATACTTTATAAATTAACGTTGATGTTTTTGCCATGCTGCTCTTCCTATGGCATCCCAGCTAATTACACTAAATATAAAAATAATAGAAATACTAATTATTGACATTATTATACCAAAAAATATTCAGAGAACATAATCAAGTCTGTACATTAATTCTATCAAATCTTGCAATTTCCAGGGTTGAATGGAGGTCAATTTGAGACAAGGTTCATGATTGTCCAATCTTTATGGCACTTTTCTTACAGTAGCTACAATGTAATTATGTTTGAAAAACACTAATCTGCCAGGTTACTGAATTTGCTATCAACTAAAAGTGTAGAAAAAATATTTGAAAGTAGATTTTCATTATATGTTTGTGATCTTAAAAATTAAGGGCTGGGTGTGTAGGTTAGCAATAGTGTACTCACTTCACATGTATGAGTCCCCTCCCTGGGTTTGATCTCCAGCTCCACCAAATAAAAGATAAATAAATAATACACATTATAGTTTACTGACTGCAAGCATTCCATAGTTAAAAGAATTTAGTGGCCTGTGGGTATTTTTGTTGTTGTTTAATATCTACCCTTTAATTGTGACTCTGTATATTAGTCTGCTGAGTTCAGAGTGTTACCAGATTTGGAAGTTCAAATTTACCAAACTAAAGCACATAGTCACAGCTTCCATAGCTCCCACTGCCACCGCCTCCGAGCAGAAGATGGCTGTGCCTCCCACGTATGCTGATCTTGGCAAATTTGCCAAGGGCTATGGCTTTGGATTAATCAAACTTGATTTGAAAACAAAATCTGAGAATGGATTGGAATTTACGACTTCAGGTTCAGCCAACACAGAGACCACCAAAGTGACAGGCAGCCTGGAAACCGAATTTTGTAGGAACAGAGGAGGCAAGGCACCAAAGAGAGCAGGAAACAGTTTTATTTGGCCGCAGCCAAGTTCAGAGGGCAGAGATTTTGCTGTAATCAATCAATCCCCTGAACCTCGAGTTCAGGTAGTTTCAGAATTTTATACCCAGCATGTAAGGGGAGGGGCTCAGAAGTTCACAGTCTGTAGAAGTTCACATAAAAGCAGCTTTTTCTTTCACTGTTCTGGGCAAGTTAACCCTTCAAGGACAACACCTGAGAAGGGGAGAGTGTCTTCTCCCCTGTGTTTCCTCCCCCTGCCAGCTGTTACCATGGAGCCCAATTGGTAACTTCTCTAATCTTAGAAATGTAGACATCTCTGTGAAGTCCCAGCTCAAGGCCAGAGGCCTTATTTACACATTTTTACTAACTAATATACTGGATACATGTTTGTGAAAAACTAGTAAGGGGGTGTCTAGCACTTGGAGTGCTGATTTCTTCCCAGCCAGTGGCCAAGTAAACAGGGCAACAGGAAAACAAGAAGTTTATCTACATTGAACTCTTTTGTAGAGACTCTTTGGTTGACAGTCCTAAAATCAGCCATGGTGAAGATTTCTGGAGAAGCCCAGTTAAGACTTTTCTGTGGAGAAAGGGGGTGTCACTACCCAAGTAAAGGTGGACTGAATATGGCCTGATGTTTACAGAGAAGTGGAACACACTAGGCACTGAGATCACTATTGAAGATCAGCTTGCACGTGGATTGAAGCTGACCTTTGATTCATACTTGTCACCTAACACTGGGGGAAAAAATGCTAAAATCAAGACAGGGTATAAGTGGGAGCACATCAACCTGAGCTATGATGTGTGGACTTTGATATTGCGGGGCCTTCAATACAGGGTACTCTAATGCTGGGTTATGAGGACTGACTGGCTGGCTACCAGACGAATTTTGAGACTGCAAGGTCCCGAGTGACCCAAAGCAACTTTGCAGTTGGCTACAAGACTGACGAAATTCAGCTTCACACTAATGTGAGCTATGGGACAGAGTTTGGTGGCTCCATTTATCAGAATGTGAACAAGAAATTGGAGACGGCTGTCAATCTCTCCTGGACAGCAGGAAACAGTAACACTCACTTTGGAATAGCAGCAAAGTATCAAGTTGACTTTGATGCCTGCTTCTCAGACAAAGTGAATAACTACAGCCTGATGGGTTTAGGATACACTCAGACCCTAAAGCCAAGTATCAGACTGACACTGTCACTTTGATGGATGGCAAGAATGCTGGTGGCCACAAGCTTGGTCTAGGACTGGAATTTCAAGCAAAAATATACAATCATTAATTTTAAACTATTTTGCAGCATAGCTACCTTCAGAATTTGGTGTGCCTTTTAATGTTGTAGGTCTGGGATGCAAGAATTGCTAAAAATCATATTAGACCTCCAGGTGAAAGAGGATTCAGCTTTAAAGTATTACCATTACAGAAGAAACTGAGTCCAAAAAAAGATCCTTTCAGATGTAGACTTGTGTGTGTGAGAGAGACTAGTGGCCCCTCTAGAGATGCCAGGTTTCCTTTTTTTTTTTTATACCTTTATTTTATTTACTTATTTTTATGTGGTGCTGAGGATCGAACCCAGGGCCATGCACATGCTAGGCGAGAGCTCTACTGCTGAGCCACAACTCCAGCCCCCAGGTTTCCTTTTTTTAAAAAAAAAAAAAATCTAGAAATGTCTGCAAGAGGAAGCTGATAATGTATAGGCACTTTGTAAATCTGTATTGAGTAAACAAATGGAATTGTGACTTCCTGAAAATCACACCTTGGTTTCTTAACCCTAATTGATGAGGAGCTCTTGCTTTATGGTGTGTACAAACTGATGTGAAAGTAACTTTTTTAGACAGACCTTCATAAACTTTTTCCACTCTAGCTCATCATCACCTCTTTTACACCAAAAGTAGTCTGCAGGGTGTGGTCACTGTTTCTTTTTCGTGCCATTTTGGGGAGGAGAGGATAGATGTGATAAAGCCAATAATTTAGGATTAATTCCTTTTTGTGTCATGGTTTTCTTGCCCTGCACCAGTGTCTGAAATAGCTTCCAGGAGCTCCAGTTATAGGCTGGAAAGAGTCTGCGTGATTGTCATCACAAAGTGACAACACTAGGAATCGAAATTGGACTTCTGTTGTATTCTCACCACTGAATTTATTTTTTAGCAATGTAATGGATACATTTTGGAGTCTTCCATTTTGTGTGGAATTAGATACTCCCCTTCAAATGCTATAATTAACATCACTTAAAATAAAACTTGAATAAAATATTGAAACCTAAAAAAGAAAACAAACAAACAAAAAAACCCTAAAGCACACAAACACACATACAAAAGAATCTTTCCCATGTGGGAACCTAGAACTATTAACTTTCTAGCAGAGGAAACATTTCTTGCTGAATGGTCAACTGGAGACATCATAGATCAATACATTATACTGACTTGTTTTACCTTTCTTAGATATTTAACTTGGGCATGCAATATTTGTAAAAGTCTCAAACCCTAAAGCTTGAATGGAAGGGGCCTATGGGAGTGGCAGTATAACTCAGTGGTGGGGCACGTGCTGAGCTTGAGGAGGTCCTGGCTTCAATACCCAGCACCAAAAACAATATTAAAAAGGAATGAAAAAGGAAAAAAACGGCCTGTATAAATGATTTAAGGTGAATCCATTTCAAATTATTCCTTAAAAGAAATTAACAAAATAAAGAGGTTAGTCATTTGAAAAATGCAAAATTCAGGCTGGGATTGTGGCTCAGTGGTAGAGCGATCACCTCCCACATGCAAGACTCTGGGTTCAATCCTCAGCACCACATAAAAATAAATAAGTGAAATAAAGGTATTGTTTCTAACAACAATTAAAAAATAAATATTAAAAAAATGCAAAATTCCCAGATCTTGGGATCTTGTGGAAACAGTACAGGATTTCCGGATTCTACTCCTGTTGTTACCATACTTGCCAAAGCAAATCTTGGAAACTTTCAATCTCCACTTTCTAATTTATAAAACAAATGGGTTGATTTCAATTTCCATCTCTCAGATTTCACATAAATCAAGAAAGAAACTTGAGCAAGCCGTAAAATATTAATGATATCTTACATTTATGCTTACTTTGTGCCAGAATTAATTTAATTTTGTTAAAACCTGTTATTAATATTATCCTCATTTTAAAGATGGAAAGCTAAAGCATGGAACAATTTAGAAACTTGCTCTACATTTGCATTTGGTAAGTTATCAAAAATAAAATTTTTAAAAATATTTATTTTTTAGTTGTAATCATACACAATACCTTTATTTTATTTATTTATTTTTATGTGGTGCTGAGAATTGAACCCAGGTCTCACACATGCTAGGCAAGTGCTCTACCACTGAGCCACAACTCCAGCTTCCAAATAAATTTTGTAACCAATTACAATGGGGCATGCCTGTAATCCCACCAATTGAACAATTTATTGAGACTTCAAGCAATTTAGTGAAAACCTGTCTCAAAATAAAAAATAAAAAGTGCTGGGGATGTAGCTCAGGGGTAAAGTGCCTCTGGGTTCTATCCCCAGTATCCCCAGCCCCAAATTTCAGCTGGGGGCTCAGCTCAAGG
Source organism: Marmota marmota marmota (assembly GCF_001458135.2). NCBI lineage: Eukaryota > Metazoa > Chordata > Mammalia > Rodentia > Sciuridae > Marmota > Marmota marmota. The sequence continues at coordinate 5,908,781 of NW_026000016.1, read as the reverse complement.
ACAGAACATGAGCTTAGTATGTGTGAGACCCTGGGCTCAACACCCAGCACCAAAACAAACAAACAAATAAAATGATGAGATTATACAGGGAATAGTGGTACAAGATTATAATTCCAGCCTTGAGGCAGGGGGATCACAAGTTAAATAGCCAGTCTCAGCAATTTAGTGAAGCCCTAGGCAATTTAGTGAGACTGTCTCAAAATAAAACTATAAAGGATGGGAGATGTGTCTCAGTGGTTAAACACCCCTGCGTTCAATCCCTGCTATGATGATGATGATTGTTGGGTGCAGAGCAGGCTGAACTGTGTTGTCTGCAGGGCAGGCTGAACAGATGTTGGCTGCAAGATAGCCCACGCACTCAAACCCCCCTCTATCTGGTCCTTTATCACCTGTTTGCCTCAAGTCTGAACATTCAACCCTGCTTAAGGCTGAACACTTAACCCCCGCTTGGGCCAACAAGGCAGCTTGCAGACCCAGAGACCCCATTAGATTTGGAGTAAAAACTCCCTCCTGCCAGGCCCCCCTCTCTCTTGCTCTTTCTCTCTTGCTCTCTCTCTCTTGCTTTCTGTCTTTCTTGCACGTGCTCTCTGTCTCTCTCTCTTGCTCTTGCTCTCTCCCTGTTCATCTCTTCTCTTTTCTCTCTCTCTTTCCTTCTTTCTTTTCTCTTTGTTGCACTGCTGCAATAAAGATCTCTTGGTCACTCCGAGTGTTGTGGTCACTTTCCTTTCAATGATGATGAAATTATAACTAAAAATTCTGGTTCTATAACCCCGATGATACTCATTCATTAGAAGCATAGAGGAGATAGATTATTTCTAAGGAGGACCAGTAAAGGAAGGCAATACTTAAGCTGAATCTTAAAGAATGGGTAAGATTGTAATAAGAAAACACAAAGAATTGGCGAGACAATAGAATAAAGGTCCAAAAGATTAGAAAATGTAAAGCATTTATATGGGACAGCAAAAAGCAAGTTCTGGCTAAAGTGCTGCAGAGTAATCTGGAAAGTCTAAAAGATAGATTTATAGGCCCTTGCTCTGGAAATTCTGACTTGCAGATCCTCAGTTCTGGAAACAAGTCTTTTTAACAAGTTCTTCAGATGATTGTGATATGCAGCAAGTTATGAGAAACAGTGTAATAAAAAAACAGAAACTAATACAGATTAGGGCTATCAACTTAAGTTCAACTCAAGTCATGAAAGACTTATGACAAACTAAGGTATTTGGACAATTTGGCCAATAAGATCTCACTGAGGGATTTTTGTTTGCTTGTTTGTTTTGCTTCATTTAAAAAAATTTAAATATGTAAAGTGTTCATGTAGTACAAAATGCAAAAGTCCACCAAAGGGAATTCTCAGTTCCTTTCTACCTCTATTTTCTTGTATTTAAAGCATTTCTTTTGTTTGCTTTGTTTTATTTGCAATGCTAAGGATGGACCCCTAGGCCTTGCACATGCTAGCCAAGCATTCTACCACTGAGCTACATTCCCTGCCCCTGTAGAATTTTAAGAAGAGAAATCAAACCACGAGAGCTCTATCTCAGCAAAATGTATCAGACAGAAGTAGTTCAGCTGAAATCTAATGGAGGCAGGGACAACCTCTGCCATACTGGTAATAGTGGGAAGTAAAAGGAAAAGATGCAAAGTTCTACAGGAAAAAACAACAGGACTTGGTACTTAGCACACAGCCTAGAAGATAACTTATACTTCAAAGTGTGTGCTCAGTGGTTCTTAAATGATGTAAGTAGAAGAATGATCAAAATTATTTGAAGGCTTAGAAGCAGAATGGCCACGTGGGCTCTCTCTCATCCAGCGAGGAGGTCCACGGAACAGGGTAGAGGAGAGTGTGGCTGGAACAGGGTAGAGGAGAGTGTGGCTGCAGAGTCGCTAATCAAGATGTTTAGAAACCAAGCTGGAAGCAGGTCTGATTTTATTGCGCAATTACCATGTATATATACTCAGGCAGTAGCTAAGCAGATTACAGGCAGCCACCAATATAATTTCTTGCCATCTGCCTTGCAGTGACCAACCAAGGAGCAGGTTGTGGAGAAAGGGCTGGGCCTCATGCCCAGGGCTATGCCTATGGGGTAAGTGGTTTGTCATTCACGCCCGAGGAGAGTGGTTTGCCACTCAGGCGCCCTTAAGTATGCCATGTACGCAGTATTCCATGGACTTGTCCCCACAAATGAGTAGGAGCTGAAAAAGTGTCGTTAACATTGTTAAAACAAAAGCAAAATTGCAAGGTTTATGGAGGGGGAAGAAGATGATGGATATGGTTTTGAAGCTAGGAGCTGAAAATGCTTATAGTTCATGTAAATAGAAACTTCTATCACATGGATAGAATAGTGATTTGGTAGCCAGGAGTGGTAGTGCATGCCTCTAACCCCAGTGACACCGGAGGCTGAGAAAGGAGAATCACAAGTTTACAGCCAACCTCAAAGGCAGGTGCGGTGGCATAGGCCTGTAATCCCAACAGCTCTGGAGGCTGAGGCAGGAGGATCGTGAATTCAAAGCCAGCTTCAGCAACCTAGTGAGGGCCTCAGCAATTTAGCAAGACGCTGTCTCTAAATAAAATAAAATAAAAAAAAGGCCTGGGGATGTGGTTCAGTAGCTAAACGTTCAACCCCTGGTATTAAAAAAAAAAAAAAGAGAGAGAGAAATAGAAAAGCTAGCCTCAGCAACTTAGCGAGACCCTAAGCAATTTTAGTGAGACCCTATCTCAAAAATAACAAATAAATATGCCTAGGGATGTGGCTCAGTGGTGAAATGGTCCTGAATTAAGTACCTGGTAACCACCGCCTCAATTTGGTGCCAAGGAAATAAGTTGGAAGCTTTGGGCATAAATTTTAGAATGTTCTTATATGGGAATGGCTGGATAACCAAGGAAACATTGGATAAGATGTCCAAGGGCAAAAAATTCAGAACTATTTATATAGGAAAGAAGAAAAGCCAGGAAAGCCAAGTGTCATGAAAATGCAGGAAGATGACTCTATTACAAAGGTAGCAGTAACTGGCACCCTTATCACCCCATTCCTTCTTGATTACTAAATCTGACAAGTTTTTCTCATTCTTTATTCTCCTTGACCTCTTTTTCCTACTGAACACATTTATTGTTGATTGTATTTTTGAAACATCATACATAAATGGAGTATAGCTTCTCATTCTTCTGGTTGTACATGATGTAGAGTTACACAAGTTGTATAATTATATATGCACAAAGGGTAATAATAAGGGAAAAAGTCAGATTAGCAGGAAATAAGAAATAAGCAGATGGTGAGAAAGTGAATGTATCAAGTGCCTTCTACTCTTGAGAAGTTGAACAGTGTGAGGCTGGCAACAGATGGAAGTGCAGGTGAATGGGCAAAACCTGTAATGTTTATGTTATCCACTAGTTGGCATCTGTGGTCTTCATTGTGAGGAGAGCAGTGTAAACAGTTTTCAAGAGGTGCAGTGTTAATACATTTGCAGGGACAGGAGAAGGGGCCAAGAGGAAGAATGAGGCTGAGGACACATGACTTTTGACAATTGAACTGATTTGGGAAAGAGATGACACCTAATTTACGGTTGGATTTAGAACAGAAAAGAAGTGCTTCACCAGACCCAGAAAGAAAGAAATCCTTTGAGATTAAGATATTTTGATGTGAGGAGGGAGGATAAGGGTGTGATTGACAGTCTGTATTCTCTTAGGAAAGTAGGAGCCCCAAATTGTTTCTCCACAATAGAGAACTAAATATCACCTAGGTAAATATCACCCAAAAAGCTAGATACTGGACTGACTTATATATGGCAGGCCTTATTTAGTAAAGCACTTACCTGGAGCAGAGGCTTTATTAGATCTTTTAAATAATGTTCTTAAGAGCATTATTCTTAACTGAATGGATTCGTCACAGAAGAAGAAATACAACAGATCATCAAATATATGAAAAAACGTTCAACATCTCTAGCAATTAGAGAAATGCAAATCAAAACTACCCTGAGATTCAGTTTCACTCCAGTCAGAATGGCAATTCTCAAAAATACAATCAACAGGGTTGGGGTTGGGGCTCAGTGGTAGAGCGCTTGCCTAGCATGCATGAACCACTGGGTTTGATCCTCAGCACCACATAAACAAATAAAGATATTGTGTCCACCAAAAACTAAAAAATAAATATTAAAAAAATACAATCAACAATAAATGTTGGTGAGGATGTGGGGGGGAAAGGCACACTCATACATTGCTGGTAGGACTGCAAATTGGTGCAACCACTCTGGAAAGCAGTATGGAAATTCCTCAGAAAACTTGGAATGGAACTACCATTTGACCCAGCTATCCCACTCCTCAGTTTATATCCAAAGGACTTAAAATCAGCATACTACAGTGAAGCAGTCACATCAGTGTTTATAGCAACTCAATTCAAAATAGCTAAGCTGCGGAACCAACATAGATGCCCTTCAATAGATGAATGGATAAAGAAATTGTAGTATATGTACACAATGGAATATTACTCAGCCTTAAATAAGAATGAAACTATGGCATTTGATGGTAAATGGATGGAACTGGAGAATATCATGCTAAGTGAAATAAAACAATCCCAAAGAACCAAAGGTTGAAAGTTTTCTCTGATATGGGAATGCTAATTCACAATGGGGGGAGACTAGAGAACAGAGATACTTTGGATAAGACAGAAGGGAATAAAGGGAAGGGAGGGGGTATGGGGGGTATGATGGATAGTAGAATAAATTGGACATTATTACCCTTTGTGCATATATAATTATACAACCTGTGTAACTCTACATCATGTACAACCAGAAGAATGAGAAGCTATACTCCATTTATGTATGATGTGTCAAAATGCATTCTACTGTCATGTATAACTAATTAGAACATTTTTTTAAAGAGAATTATTCTTTCCATTTTTAAAACTCTATGCCTCCAAGAAGGGCATCATGGCCCACACCTGTAAATACCAGTAGCTCTGGACGCCGAGGCAGGAGAATCTCATGTTCAAAGCCAGCCTCAGCAACTTAGTGAGGCCCTAAGCAACTGTCTCAAAATAAAAAATGAAAGGAGCTGGGGATATGGATCAGTGGTTAAACATCTCTGGGTTCAATCTCTGGTATAAAAAAAAAAAAGAAGAAGAAGTCTATGCCTCCCTAAATAGGATATGAAACTTGACCACAGCTAACAAACCTACATTCAAACCCAGGTCAGACCACACAATTTCAAACTGTTAGAGCTCACCACAAGGGAATAACAGAGGCCATGATCATGCAGGCACAGGATTATTTTACCCTCCAAAACAACATTTCTGGACATTGCCACACAAGCAATGTGATATTCCAATATTAACATTCTTTTTTTAAAAAAATATTTATTTTTTAGTTATAGGTGGACACAATAGCTTTATTTTATTTTCATGTGGTGCTGAGGATCAAGCCCAGTGCCTCTTGCATGCTAGGCAAGCGCTTTACCTCTGAGCCATAACCCTAGCCCTCCAATACTAACATTCTAATACAAGGAAAAAAAGGAAAAGACATGTGAAACTGTACTTCTCTGTACTTTCTTGTTTTTTTCTTTAAATTTTATTATTTTTGATGAAAAATCATAATTGCATACATTCATTGAATATGAAGTGATGTTTTGTTGTATTATATAATGTGGCATAATTAAGACAATTAACATTTTTACCACCTCACTTATCTATGTATGTTTTGTTGTTGTTCTTGTTTTTTCTTGTGGTGTCTGGGATCAAACCCAGTGCCTCAAGCATGCTGGCAGGCAGCATTCCCAGCCCTTATCTATCAATCATTTTTTCTGGTGAGACATTTTAAATTAATTCTGTTTTTTTGTCTTTTGTTTTTGGTCCTGGGGATTGAACCCTACCTACTGAACTATATCTCAGTCCTATTTTTTATTTTGTACACATATATTATTTTGTTTATATTTTGTATTGGGGATTAAACCAAGGCATTTATCCACTGAGCCACATTCCCAGCCCATTTTTGAACTTTACTTAGAGACAGGGTCTTGCTAAGGTTTCTTAGGGCCTTCCTAAATTGCTGAGACTGGCTTTCAACTCGTGATCCTCCTGCCTCAGCCTCCTCAGCCACTGATATTACAAGCGTGCACCACTGTGCCCAGCTTATTTTTTGAGACAGGATCTCACTAAATTGCTGAGACTTGTCTTGAACTTGTGATCCTTCTATTTCAGCTTCCTGAGTCACTGGGTTTACAGGGATGTGCCATTGCGCTGAGTCATTCTCAGTGGCTTTGGAAATATCTGATAGACTATTATTGACTATAGGGCTGTGCAATAGTTTCAAAAAATGTTCTTGTCTATCTGAAACTTTGTATCTTTTGATCAACAACTCCCAATTCCCTACTTCCCACCCTTAGAACCTGGTAATAATTATTCAATGGTATTTCTGTGAGTTCAACTTTATAGGATTCCACATATAAGTGAGATCATGAGATATTTGTCCTAATGTTCTTGGCTTATTTAACCTAGGATATTATCCTCTAGATTCAGAGATGTTGTGGCAAATGACAGGATTTCCTTCTTTTTGCGGCTGAATAGTATTCCATTATGTATGTGTGCACACACTTACATACCACCTTTTCTTTATCCATTTGTATCTTGATGAACCCCTAGATGGATTCTATGTCTTGGTTATTGCAAATGGTGCTGCAATGAATATGAGGGGCAGATATTCCTTTGACACATTGATTTCAACTCCCATTATGTATATTCAGAAATGAGATTACTTAATTATATGGTAATTCTACCTTTATTTGTTTTTTTAAATTTTATTATTTTTTTTAAAGAGAGAGTGAGAGAGGGGAGAGAGAGAGAGAGAGAGAGAGAGAGAGAGAGAGAGAGAGAGAATTTTTTAATATTTATTTTTTAGTTTTCGGCAGACACAACATCTTTGTTTGTATGTGGTGCTGAGGATCGAACCCGGGCTGCACGCATGCCAGGCGAGCGTGCTACCACTTGAGCCACATCCCCAGCCCATGTTTTTATTTATTATTTAGTTGTAGATGGACACAATTAATATCTTTATTTATTTTTATGTGATACTGAGGATAGAACCCAGTGCCTCACACATAGTAGGTAAGTACTCTACCACTGAGCTACAACTCCAGCCCAACCTTTAATTTTTGAATGAACCTCCATACTGTTTTCCATAAAAGTTGTACTAGCCAGGCATATGGCATACACCTGTAATCCCAACAGCTCAGGAGGCTGAGGCAGGAGGATTGGGAGTTCAAAGCCAGCCTTAGCAATTTAGCAAGATCCTATCTCTAAATAAAGATACAAAAAAGGACTGGGGATGTGGATCAGTGATTGATTCCCCGTGGGTTTAATCCCTAGTACCAAAAAAAAAAAAAAAAAAAAAAAAAAAAAAATTCAAGACTG
>NW_026000016.1:5882291-5901376 GCF_001458135.2 Marmota marmota marmota | reverse complement strand
CCCCGCCCACCCCTCACCCCCAACATGTGCACACTTGGCAAAAATGTCCATGTCCTAATCCCTGAGACCTGTGAGTATTTTGACTATAGTGGCAAAGAGAAATTAAGATTGCAGACGGAATTAAGGTTGCAAACCAGCTGATGGGAAGATTTTCTTGGATTATCACTGTGGATCCAATGTCATCACAGGAGTTCTTATAAGTAAAAGGAGACAAGAAAGAGAATCAAAGAGATGGGAGCAAGAGAAAGATGTATCAGCTGGCTTTGAAGGTGAAGGAAAGGGGTCTTGAGTCAAGGAATTTGGGTGGCCTCCACAAAACAGGAAAAACAAAAACAAAAACAAAAACTTGTCCCTAGAGCCAATCCTTTGATTTTAATTTAGATTTTCGTTAGATTCATATCCAATTTTGGACCTACAGAACCATGAAATAATTTGTGTCATTTAAGTTTTTGATAATTTATTATAGCAGCAATAGAAAACTACCTATATCTTTCTTGGTATCTCCTGCCTTTTCCCTGAAAACCCTCAGCAAAGGCTTCCACATTATTTTATTCTGTTTTGAAGGATTCATTATGACATTTCTCTCTCTCTCCCTTTCTTTCTTTCTTTCTCTCTCTCTTTCTTTCTTTCTTCTACCAGAGGTTGAACCCAGGGACATTTCAACACTGAGTCACATTCCCAACCCCTTTTTAAAATGTTGAAACTGGGTTTCAGTAAATTGTTTAGGTCCCACTAAATTACTAAGGATGACTTTAAACTTGGAATCCTTCTGCCTCACCCTTAGTACATGCTGAGTTACCATTCTTATTTTAAGTCCTTTGTCTAATGAGGTCTAACTACAAAGAACATATCTTTTGTCAAAGAAATTTAGGGAAAAACAATTAGGTACACAACATTTTTGGAAAATGTAACAATTTCCCCTAAATCTCTGGTAACTAAAACTATTCATCTAGCACATAGTCAAACTTTTCTTTTTTATTTCTTTTTTCTTCGTTATTTTTTTTGTTTGTTTGTTTGTTTTGGTACTGGGGATTGAACTCGGGGTGCTTTATCACTAAACCACATCCCCAAGTCCTTTTTATTTTTTAAATTCTGAGATAGGGACTTGCTAAGTTGCTGAGTCTCCCTAAATTGCTGAGATTGACCTCCAATTTTGCAATCCTCCTGCCTCAGCCCCCAGAATTGCTGGGATTGCAGGCCACAGTGTACATGGTGAATCTTAACCACAATGAAGGGTGTGATTTTTCAGGGGTTGGTAATCTTGTTTTCTCTTTCCAACCTAATGAACCCCTGTTTCTCAGCTAAAATGAAATGTATTGATTACTTAAGGATAAATATTCTGAGGAAGCCCTAACTACACACACAAAACGGGCTTTGATAATTTCTTGTAACTACGTTCATCATTAAGAAATTAATCTAAAAAGATGGAGACAGGCAATGTCTACTACATTGAAGGAGAAACTTCAGAATTTTTCCTCTCCTCTTTGAAAACGGGATTCTCTGACCTCTGCTAGCATGCATTACAACTGAAGAAGACTGAGTTGGGTAAAACGTGTGTTTAAGAGTAGAATTTTCTATTTCACAAAACATCCCTTTTCTATTTGCCCTACCTGATTAAATACTTCTTTTTCCTCAGCGACTTTACAAGTTATGTCCCTGCTAAAGGTTTCCAGAGTAACACATTCTTGAAGGTTGGGTTTTAGTTCACGGTTTTGACTTTTATTTTCCCCAGAATGTAAACACACTTATGTTTAAACACACTCATGTTTAAAAGACTGTCTTTTTGACGCTCTACTCCACCTTACGACGACTTAGCATGTCCAAGAATGTTTAAAGGGCTGCTAGTTTACAACAGGTGACACCTTTACATTCCAGAGAACGGTTCCCTGATCCGAAAGCCCACGACTTCCGGTCGGATGAAAATTAAATCTTCCCCTCTTATAGACGGTTTTTGGTGTGCTTGTTATCAAAAGGTCCTCCGTCACGTGTCTACGTGGGGATTGACGCTTTCTCCGCGACACTGACACAGACATGGTTATCGGGAAGCAGCCACAGCTGGGACAAGGGCAGCCAACCAAGACCGCCAAAGAACACGGCCCAGGGCCATGGGGCCAGTGGTTAGGTCAGGGAAGTGGCCACAGTGGTTCACAACGTGTGCTTCCCGCAGTCACCGAGCCACCACACTCCAGGGGTTGGAGCCGCTTCAGCTGGCCCAAAGAGAAGGAAGCGGTCTCCTAGTTTGCAATTAATTGGCTTTTCGGCGCACGCGCGGAGAGGGGAGCTTCCGGCCTATAGCCCCGCCCCCAGCCCCACCCAAGTTAGCTCCTCCTCCAGGCCCCACCTCCGGACCAGTTCCTCCTCTCACCCGTGAAGCCCCGCCCCCTACTCGGGGCTTCCTTCGCCCCCGTTCCATTTAATTGTTGGATTGTCAGCGCTGCACTCCCGCTGACGGCCAGCAGGGGGCAGAGTTTGAGCCTGGAGGTTTTTTTTTTAACCCCCTCGGGGCGTCCCCGGGGAGGCGGTCGCAGAGTGGGGGAGGCTGTCTCTTATACACANCTCTCGCTTCCCCGCCGGCCTCGACGAGCCGCCCGCCTTCCCTCCGCCTCCGGCCCCGAGTGCAGGCAGCCCGCCTCCGCACCCTCCCGACTCCTTCCGAGCTTGGTACAAGTTGGAAAAGCCTGACTCGAGAAAAAAGCCCTACGCCTCTGAGTACACTTCTGTCTTGACAGGAAAAAGGAAGCGAGAAGGAAGGACGTTGGTTTTATTTATCGCAGCCGACGATTGGTGGCACCTTTGTCCCAGTTGTGTATGCAGTTGAGATATAAATTAACGCGACCTATTTCTTTGAAACGTGGATTAGGGGGACTTCGCTGTTAAGTCATTTTTGTCCCCCAGACACGTTATTGCTGATGAGATCAAATAAGGGCAGAGACGGAATAAGTGACAGCTGATACAGGTTCGCGGTGTTACTCTTTTGATTTTTGCCTTTTTAGGGCCATCTAGTTCCCAGAACCTCTGACTAGGTAATAAACACATTATTCTACATAGTTCTTACCATGTTGCGATTACACGTATATCACATACCTAGGTTTGAATTGAAATCACTTGAACGTTTTCTGCACCTCCGCTCGCTAGAGCAGCTATTGGTGTGTAATCAGATTTTCAAAAAAATGTTGTGCTACACGACCAGCCTGAAAGTCTGACTAAAACTGAAAGAGCTCCTTTTAACTATGCAGCTTACTTAGGTAACTCATAAACTTTCTTCCTTTAACTGCGGGGAGGATAGGAGGGCAAATCATTTTCCATTGAAACAAAAACTTAGATGCATAGTGATAAAAGTCCAGTGTGAATATTGTATTAGATTACATCTATAATTCATGTTCTCTACTTTTTCCCTTGGGTACCACATTTTTCTTGTAGTCTTGATTCTCTTTTTGGATAATACGCTTGTTTCCCTAAGTTACTGATAGTCTTTAAATCTTTGAAGTACTGTTTTCCCCAAAGGAACGCAAATGTCAAAAAATGTTTGGCCAATAAATGCTGAGTATTGAAACTGATGTTTAAAGGAAATACTTATTGATCCAAACATTACTTTGGAAAAGGTATACATTATTTTAGTCCTGGATGAGTAAACATAATGCATTGTCATATTAAGTATTGATAATTACACAATTTTGATGAATCTGTAAATAGATCAATGTAACAAAATTTTTCCAGTGACTTGGTGGTTTGCATGAAATCATTTTGATAGTGTCAAGTTGTAATTACAGTGATGTTTTGTGTACATATTTTTGTAAGAGTATGAATAAATTTTTATTGACTGTATAAACACAGAGGAACTTTTTAGTCTTTTTGTTTTTGCATTGTCCCAGAAAGTTAATGAAATTTGCCTCTACTGATGAATTTTAACAAACCTCAGACATCATGTATTCTAGTTTTCTACTGAGGCAAGTCACTGCATGATTAAAATATTAAATTTTGTTTTTCAATAAATCTTTCATGAAAATGAGGGGAGAGTTTTAGATTATTAATGTACATAAGGAATCCTGACTGAATCTTTACCAGTATAAATATTTCTGATCCCATTTCCCCAATTTGATATTCTTTACAAGTATTGGGCCTGGGGTACTGTTGAATTAGGTAGCCTACTGAAAAGCTGTTAAATATTCTGTTCCATTTGTAATGAATTCTTAAAATAAATCTGAACAACACAAACACTTTAACAGCTAAAATTCAGAGACTTTATTTTATTATTTATTTATTTATTTATTTTTTTTTAGTTGTAGATGGACACAGTACCTTTATTTTATTTATTTAGTTTTATGTGGTCCTGAGAAGGAACCCAGTGCCTCACACTGGCTAGGCAAGTACTGTACCACTGATCCACAACCCCAGCCAGAGACTTTATTTTTTTAGATCAGTTTTAGAACCATTGATTCTCCCCTCATATCGTTGCTCCCCCACAGTAAGGATTGAACCCAGGGCCACTCTACCATTGAGCTACATCCCAGCCCTTTTTAAGTTTTTAAAATTTTAGACAGGTTCCCACTGAGTTGCCCAGGCTGGCTTGGAAGTTGCAATCTTCCTGTACTTTCCCAGTTGCCACTGGACTAGGATTTTGTTTCTGCACTTAGAAAGAAACCAGTTTTGTTCCAGATAGGACCAATCTAGGTGAGTTGAAATGCTGAAATTCTTTTCTCTGAACTTTAGTTAATTTAAGTGTTTTATCTACTTTCCTGGATTTATTAATTAATACTAGTTAGTGCCTTTGCATTCATTGTGTAGATGAGTGTTTTGAAATGTACTTATCAATGTAGAATCAAGAAGCAAGCTATTGAAAAGAAAAACCTTACAGTGAGTCTGGTCAAGTAATTCTCCCTTGGAATTTTAAATTTTGGTTTTCTTTCCTGAAGTGGTGGTGGTGGTCTGGGGTACTTGAAGGGTGGAGTTGGGGGTGGGGAGGCTGGGGATGTAGCTCAGTGGTAAAGCACTTCCCAGCAGGTATTAGACTGGGATAAATTCCTAGCACTGTGGGGGAGATTAAGTTGAAGGGTGGAGATGGGTCTTGATTACTTGAAATTCATTTTTTCATTTCCTGCTCAGTAGCTGATTTTGCTATTCATTAAAATAGCCAAAAGTAGGCAGCATGTGGGTAATGAATTGAAAAAGGGATGTTCTTTGGTAACTTTAATGAAAGTTAAGATTTCTCAAAAAACATGTATCTCAGCTAGGTGTGGTGACAAACATTTATAATTCCTGATATTTAGGAGTTTGAGGTAGGAGGATTTCAAATTTGAGGTCACCTTGGGCAATTTAACAAGACCCTGTCTTAAAAAATAAAAGGGCTGGGGATATAGGTCAGTGGTAGAGCACTTGCTGTGGTTCAATCCTCAGGACTGCAAAAAAAACAAAACAAAAACACTCCAGGTATCTGTCTCAAGCAATTAGACTGGAGTAGTTTTGAATCTATATTAGAAAGCCTCCTTTTTATGAATTATTATGCATAATTCATGTTTGAAATATTAAAGATACTATTTACAGATGTTTGGAATATTATGAGTATTCTTCCTGGCTACGCCTATTTTGACATGTAAGTGTACAGATTACTATTTGAAAGTTACTGTTGTTTCACAAGGAGAACAACACTTTAAAAGTGGGCATAATTTTCTGTTAACTCCTGTTTCATTTTTCCTGTATTCATTTCACTTGTCCAAAATTCATGATAACCGTAGGTTCATCCCTGTTAATTTCAGATATATGGCTGTTTATAATATAATTACTGCTCTCTTCAATCTAGTCTCACCTCCCAACTTTTTAATTGGCTTGGTTGAGATGATTCAGCTTAACAACGTGGGCTTCATGTTCTTCCCTTATCTTTCAATCCTTACTTGCTGTTGCTACTTAAATTATAGTTAACCTGTGCAGAACTAAAAGCTTACTTTGTCTCAGAACTAAAGAAACAGATTGTGCTTTTTCTCTGTTCTCTTTTTCTTCCAACTTCTGTTAAAAGGTGCACTGCTTTTTATTCCACAGTTTCCCTTTTTCCTTTGGCTGTGCTAATTGCAATGTTTTGGATTTTTTTCCATCATTAAAAAAAAAAAATTTAAACTTTCTTGCAAATAACATCTCAGTAGTGCTTACTTTGCAGGTCCCATTTTTGGGATTTTTCAAAGTGGAACAAGAATTTAGATTGTTTTTATAAGTGTCTCATAAAGAACTCTTCATTTTTGTAATACTGTGGTTATTTATAACTGTAATATCTAGTCCAAAAACTGGATTAGTTTTTTTTTTATTGTTGTTTTTTTTTTTTGCCTTTAATACCATTTGCAAAGCATTCAACTTAGCTTTCACAGGAACAGTTCTCTTTTTAAATCGTTCATCTCTTTAAAGATTCCAAAATTGCAACAAGTATGGCTGGTATAATCAGGTTTGGTGATAAACACAACTTGGTTTGGTGATAAATACAACTTGGTAGGAACAGAAGTACTTGGCACACTACAGAAGAACTGCAGTAGAACTAGACCAATTTTTTTTTAAAGAGAGAGAATTTATTTATTTATTTTTTTAGTTTTCGGCGGACACAACATCTTTGTATGTGGTGCTGAAAATCGAACCCAGGCCAAACGCATGCCAGGCGAGCGCGCTACTGCTTGAGCCACATCCCCAGCCCCTAGACCAAATTTTATAAAAGGAATGGAGGAACACTGGTTAATACAGAGAGTTGGATGGTGAGGTGGAAACTAATTAGGTAAGGGTCCATACTATAGTAAGATTGTCCCAGATTTTCTTATGTATACCTAATTTTTTCAGAAAGTTACATTATATTAATGGCATAGTACAGTATGTAGTCAAAGTCTTCTAAGTATAAATTTGATAATACTACCTTTTCTCTGGCATATTTTAAGTATAATTTGCATAGAAAGCCATATGTTAAAGGTTGATAGGTAACAATAAAATTGAAACTATTATGCCAGAAGGTGAAAAAAAATCAGCATCCTGGGGAAAAGTAAGGTGAATGCCAAATGTTATTTTTGTAACAAACCCAATACAGGTAGGAAGTTTTTATCAGTATGATAGTTGTCTTCCCACCAAATACAGCTCAAAAATCCATACCCAGACAAAATAATTTCAACTTATTTTTCTCACCTAATATATACATCATTTGTCTGTAATAAACTAATCTAAAACATATCTGTCTGCTTTAAAAGATAAACCTCAAAAGTCCCTTGGCAGGTAGGATTTCTAATCTATTTGTTTAGAAAATTGGTAGAGGGCTAGGGATGTAGCTTTGTGGGAGAGCTCTTGCCTAGTATGTGTGAGACCCTTGGTTCAATCCCTAGTCCCTCCAACAACAACAACAAAAGGGGGCGGAACAGGGAGAGAAGAGAAAATTGGTATTAATAAAGGATAGTATATCAGAATTGATTGTGATATGTAAACATATCTGCTTAAAAAGTAAAACCTCAGTGGCTCAGGAAGCTGAGGCAGGAGTTCAAAGCCAGCCTCAACAATTAAGTGAGGCCCTAAGCAACTTAGCCCTTCCCAGCACCCCCCAAATTTTAAAGTCTCAGACTGGGGATGGTGGTGTGTGCCTCAGCTACTTGGAGGCTGAGGAAAGAGCCAGTTGGAGCCAGCCTGGGCAATTTAGGCAACATTAAGTGGGGATCCTGTGCCAAAAAAATAATCAGACCATCCTGAAGCATGTTAATAAATTCAAAGGGCGTGTTTTAGGCTAACTAGAATATTTTTATATTGTATAAATCCATCATGAGAACATATTAGGACATTTGAGCTCTTAACCAGTTGGTAGGGTTGGGGCATAGGATGCTGGATTCAGTTCTGTCTATCCAATAAAAATGTGTTCTAATATTAAAACCAGATTTGAAATGAGATCACTAGTGTAAGAAGCAGTTCAGTTTTTCAGTGTATGCTTAGATTATAATCAAATAAACTGGGACCCCTGCTTTACAAATCCATTCAAAGTGATTTTGAACTTTGGAAACAGGTGATACAAAGCAACAAGGTGCCTTAAAATCTGAATGTTTTTACAACAAACTGTATTATATAAAGTCTCTACCCAAGTGTCTCAGACGAGAATGTTAAGAACTTTTTGGATATTTATTCTTAAATCAAGGGGAACTGTTGGAGAATTTTAAGTAAGGAAATACCGTGTTTGGATTTGCGTTTCAAATGGAGTATTGTGGTCAAGTGGAGTGGATTACAAGAGCTTGAGAGGAGGTTTTGAGTGAGGTGAAGTAATTATAGGGAGAGACTGTATATTTATAAGGGAGACTGTTATTACTTTAATCATCAAAAAATCAAAAAATCGGTCAAAACTAAAGCAATGGCAGTGAGACCAGAGAGAATGGAGAAGAATCAAAAGATATTTAAGAGGTAGAGTTATTAGGGCTAAGTAAACATGTTCTAAGCCTTTATTCCCACGTACAAACAGATATTTTACATTCATTATTGTACTTCCTCCTCACAACATAATCTGACAGGAAGGAATGTAGAAATGTTAAATAATTGTCCAAAGTTACATATCTAGTAAATGATAGAACTCAAGTTCACACTGAGATCAACCTCTTAATACCAGTGCTCTATACCCGACTCCACTACTATACTATTACAATTAGACCACTTTACCACCTCAGGAATTGGGCACAAGGGAAATGGGTCATGAATGGAGGTTAGGACTCTGAGAGAGGGGGGCTGGACTAATGGTGGTGTCAGTCACTGAGATAAGAACACTGTAAGAGGAGAGTTACAGGAAGAGGGAGGCTTAGTTTAGTTTTGAACATTTTGGTTTTGAAGATGTATGAGCAGACCTTTAAGAGAAATCTGATACGCAGATTCTTGTGGGGTTAGAGCTTAGGAGAAATGTAGAAGCTTGAGGTGAAATTTGAGAGTTACTTAAAAGAAGATGAAGTGTTCCAGGGAGAGTGCCTGGAGGAGATTTTTGTGCCTGGAAGTCTGGGGAATACCAACCTGTATTGAAAGAGTGGACCAAAGGAGACAGAAGGAAGGGTTAGTAATTTGGAAGAAAAAATGAAAGTGATGTCATAAGGAATTGGAGGAAAACTGGACATGGTAGCACATACCTGTAATCCCAGGTATGTTGGAAGCTGAGCCAGGAGAATCCAACCAAGTTCAAGGTCAGCCTGGGCAATTTAGAGAGACCCTGTCTCAAAAAAAAGGCTGGGGATCTAAGAGTCTAAGAGTGCTTTCCTAGTAGGATTAAAGCCCTGATTTAATCCTCAGAACTAAAAAAGTAACAAATAAAAATAAGAAAAGAAATTCAGGGAGAGGAAATGCTGTAGAGATGTTAAAGGAAGATAGGGATTAGAAAGCATCCTTTTAGATTTGATCAGTAAGTAGTCAACCTTTAATGACTTCTTAGTTGTTAAAATGAAATATTTCTCTGGCAATCCAGAGTCAGAGTCAATTTTATCTCATCATTATTCTAATATGAGGCCAGTTATTTTCCTCTTTTGACACTGTGGATGGGGTGGCAGGAAGTTGGTGCTTTCTTCAATGCTTGTTGCCTCTGGGAAGAGAAAGTGGGTAGCTATTTCTGGACTTCACTGAGTACCTGTCTCTGTGTTCTAAATTTTTGAACTATAAGAATGTATTTTGTATAAAACTAAAAATAATTTTAAGAGAAATGCAAAAATTAGTAGTTATTTCTCTGTTACATGGTGCTGTGATCATTATTGCTTAGGTGATATTATCTTTGTTTACAAGTCTGTTTCCCTTTTTAGATTGCAGCGTCTTGAGCAATATGTCCCACTGTTTCCCAGTACTTAGCATAAGAGCCTGGTATATAATGGGTACTGGTCACTGTTTAATAAATAAATGATCTTGCCCTCTTGGTCATACAACTTTTAAGATGTTTCCATGTAAAATGTTAGCGTAATATAATAGAGAATAAGGTTTAATAAGGTATAGCACCATCCTTGCTTTTTATTTATTGTGTTGTGGATAGCTTGGTTAAAATGCTCTTTCTTTTTTTTTTTTTTTTTTTTTTGTCACTTTGCTAGGGTGGAAGGGGTGGTAACAGTAACCACTGCTTTAGTACCTTCAGTGTGGCAAACCATTGCCTGCAGTTTCAAAATTGGAAGGGTATGACATTGTTTTAGAGAGAACCACTTAGGAGCTAAGTCTGAAAGCTGCATGTGCATTGCTGAGCACTGTCGTTGCTGGCATAGGCATCTTCAAAGTACTGAGGGATGGCCATAACTGTTCTTTGCAGCTCTGAAAAAAGCAAAGGCTCCCAGATATTCTTTTTGTCTTTGGCAGTCTTACTTCATTCTGCAGGTCAGATGTGTTTGGGGGCTGAGGATACAGTTCAGTAGTAGAGTGTTTGCCTAGCACTGGGTTCAGTCCCCAGCCCAAATAAATACTTATATAAACAAATGTGTGTGTTTGTGTGTGTGTATTTCAGAAGTATTAAGTTTTAAGAAGTATTAAGCTTAAAAATATGAGGCTTAATTGCTAGTGTCTTAGATAGCTTTTTAAAATAGAGTGAAGGCTATTTAGAAGATTTTGAATGAACTGTTGATATTTTATTTAGAGTTAAGAATCTTTGACAAAACCGAAGTTTGAATTAATGAAAACATGGTTGGAAAATTTGTTGCAATTGAGTGATCATTACCTTTTAAAACAGCTTATCACCAGCACTGCAAAACAAAAACAAACAGTAAATGGAGCTGATACTGAGCTTAAATACACTTAATGTATAATAGTGTAGACTGCATGGCTTTCTTTTCNAGATGTGTATAAGAGACAGATGTATGTATATATATATATTTAATAGACGTTTATTTATTTATATGTGGTGCTGAGAATCGAACCCAGTGCCTCACAGGTGCCAGGCAAGTGCGCTACCACTGAGCCAAAGTCCGGCCCATCTTTTGGAACTTTCAAAATGTTTTGTTTCATCAGTTGTGTTTAGCTCTAAAGAGAAAATAAATTTTCTATGACATTTTTGTAAAGCTATTTAAAAATAGAGAATAGAAACAACTTTAGTAAATTTTTCCTTTACCAATTGGACTCTATTTTTAGAAGTGGAAAAGTTTTTGCAAAGGTAATATAATTGCAGTGTCATGTAATTTGTTTTTACAAATTGGAAACAACTGTGATTTTAGAATTGTGTTAGTTTATTGAACACATTAATTATAATTAAGACACTGTCTTTGTCCTATTTTTCACTTAGATTTTTTTGGCCTGTCTTTTCCTTTCCCTTCTTTGCTTCTAACTTCTTTTTTAAAAAAACACTTTCCTGGAGGCCAACCTCAGCAATTTAGCAAGGCCCTAATCAACTTGGTGAGACCCCGTCTCAAAATTTAAAATTAAGTACAGGTTGGGGATGTAGCTCAGTGGTAAAGTTCTGCTGGGTTCAGTCCCCAGTATACAGAAAGAAACACACATTCTCAGGTACTGATAGCATTCCTTAAAATGTTTTTCCTTTTTCCTTCTTGTTTTTCCTCCTGCTTACATATTTGTTATGCACATATAGACATGCCTAAGTAGCTTTCATGATTAATTGCTTTGGTTTCTATAATTATAAATATTTGTATGAGTGTATTCCTTTGCATTTGCTTCTTTTTTAAAAATATTTATTTTCTTATTTTTCGGTGGACACAACATCTTTATTTTATTTTTATGTGGTACTGAGGATCGAACCCAGTGCCCTGTGCATGCCAGGCGAGTGCGTTACCGCTTGAGCCACATCCCCAGCCCCTGCATTCACTTCTTAAAGTATGTTATATATAGGTTGTCTACCTATTTTGTATTATATTGTACAAATAGTACTTTATTGTTGTACTTCAGTATTTGGGGAATTATTACAGTATTATGTAGATGTTCTTTTACAGTCCTCAAAAAATAACAGAATAAGAAGTCATACAAGGTAACAGGATAACAAATACAATTCTACATGTATTTGTTATGGAAAGTAGTTCACCGTGGAAATCTTTTAAACTAGATATAATAGAGAATCCTGTTATTTTAACCTTTTATAAAGTTATTTTAACCTTTTATCAAACTGGATCTTAGTATATTCATAACAGGTTGGGATATTTGCTTTTCCATCAAAGGAGAAAAAGGAGATATCAGAAGAAATATTTAACTCATAAGAAAAGAATATTGTTGAGGTGGAAGGATTGCAAATTCAAGTTTAAATATGCCAATTTTAGCAAATTCTTACCTATTTTTAAGAACTGTGAAACCAAATATTTGCCAGTATTCTAGTTGATGTTAGTTATAATACTTAATGTACTTTTGTGTATTTTATAGTTTCTTCTTATTTTTAAGTATTCTTTTTTTTTTTTTTTTAAAGATAGAGTGAGAGAGGGAGGGAGAGAGAGAGAGAGAGAGAATTTTTAATATTTATTTTTTAGTTCTCGGCGGACACAACATCTTTGTTTGTATGTGGTGCTGAGGATCGAACCCGGGCCGCACGCATGCCAGGCGAGCGCGCTAACGCTTGAGCCACATCCCCAGCCCCTATTTTTAAGTATTCTGTAATATATAATTGCTAATTGGTTCTTTCCCCCTCTGATAAAGATTGTTGTTTAAGATTAAAAAAACCCTATAATTTATTAATTTAAAGATTACTCTGCTGTTATAGAAAGTGAGATTTTTGGCCTGTATATTCTGTGATGCATCTCTTCAATTTTAGTACATTTAGCTATAAAGTATACAATGAAAAATTTAAATAGATCTTTCTCTTAACTCTGTAAATAAATTCTGTATGGAACAGTTAAGGCTGATTGACAAATGTTAATGTTTTATGTTCATCATGTATAGCTGAGTTCTGGGTCTTATATTGCCTCCTGAGATAGTGCTTAAAAATGCCTGAAAAAGCCAGGCATGGTGACATGAATCTACAATTCCAGCTACTGGGGTGGCTGAGGTGGGAGGATTGGACAATTTAGCAAGACCCCTGTCTCAAAAAGAAAAGAAAGAAAGAAAATAAAATGTTTAGTTCGGTGCTTAACCCATGTTAAGCATTTAAGAAAAAAATTTTGAACTAGAAATTGAACCCAGGGGTGCTGTACCACTGAGCTAGAACTACGTCCAAAGTTCCTTTTTTATTTTTTATTTTGAGGCAGTCCTTACTAAGTTATCCAGGCTGGACTTGAACTTGCAGTCCTCCTGCCTCAACCTTAGGAGTTGCTGGGATTTCAGGGGTGCATCACTATGCCCAGTGAACACTTATATATTGTTTAATCTTGGGCCCTGAGCCCTGTCTTGGGCTTGATTTTCAGTGGGTTTAGGAGGTTGTTCTGGAGAACAGTTGGATATATATTAGCACAATAAACTTGCTTGAAAATGATAGGATATGTATTTTAAATGATAGGATATGTATTTAGAGTTGAACTTACCTTCAAATAAACTGATTTTAGCATCAAATTTTTACTGAATGACATAGACTGAGCACCATACTAGCTGTTCTAAAATAATACAAATGAGTTAAAATTGGAGCCCAGTGTGAACAACAAAGCATATCTGAATGAAGATTACAATAACAGTTGCAGCTGTACTAGGCACTGGGCATACATGGAAATCTCAGATGTGACATTCATCCCTAAATTATTCATACAAGTATTAGTACTGTGCTAACAAAAGTGTATGCTAGGCAAGTGCTGATGGAAGTATTGCACAAAACATATTGGGAACTCAGAAGAGTAACTGATAATGCTAAGGGCTATTAGAATAGGCTTTTGAAAGATAGTGTCTTGAACTAGGCCACAAAAAACTGGAATGAATTTGCCTGTTGGACAAAGAAGGGATGAAGGCCATTCCAGGAAGAAAGCAGAAACACGTCAATGATTAGAACTGGGGGAATAAGATGTATATTTGAAAAAAATGGCTTATTAGGAGAATAGAATAAAGAGTGTGGGAAAGAATGGAATAACTGAAGATGAAGCTGTGAAAGTAAAGTGGAATCACATGTGAAAGGAGTTAAATGGCAATTTGGAAAAAGACTTGGTTCAAAACCTATCTATGCCAGTTTTTGCCCCTGTTGTGAGATCAGATTCTTAACCTCCTTAGGTCTCCTTTTCCTTATCTCTAAAAGAAGAACTAATTATATGATTTAATAGAGTTTTTGAGGACCAAAACTACATTTACCACATGGCAAATACTAAATAAATGGTAGTTATGATTAAAAGAAGTGGCAAGTGGATTTTATCTCATAGTCATTATAGGGCTTCTGAAGAGTTTAAACAGAGAAATGTTTTAATGTATGTTTTAGAAAGATAATTATTGACATGGATTGAAATCAGGAAATAGAACAGTGGCAGTGAGAAGGTACTGAAGGAGACTTAATTGTACTTTAGAGAGTAGAATTGTTATATCTGGTGATAAAACTGTGGGGAATAAAAGGAAGGAAGTATCGGGTATAACAGTTTTTCTGGATGGTGGGGTCCCATTTCCTGAGAGAGTAATCTCAGGAGATAGAACATGTGTGTTTAGGATTTTGTGTGTTCACTGACTTTGAGGTACCTACAAAACATCTGTGTGTGTAAATGTTAAACAGGCTTTTGAATTTTGGAATTCAGGAAAGACTACTGGGCTAGAAATGTAGGTTTAAGAGTTACAGGTTTAAAACTTGTATTAAATCCAAAGAAATGAATGACATTAAGCAGGGAGAGATTTGAAAGTGAGCCAAGAAAGCTAGACAGATCCCTGAAGATTGAAGGATTAACATCAAGTAAGGGAAGGAATTGGCAGAGCAGCTTGTGGAGGAATCATCAGAGATTTGGTCAGAACAGGAAAATGCATTCTAGGGACATAAAAATAGAGTTCAGGAAGGAATATGTCCACAACTTAATGCTGCTGAGGGGTCAAACAACATAGAACTTAAGTGCGTTGGATTTAGTGACAAATGAGTTATGTTTTTTAGAGTGTTTTTAGAGAGGCTGAGGCAAATTTGGGGTTGTCTAGTAGAAGGTGGGAGGTGAAGAAATGGGGATAGCATTGGCAGTTCTTTCAAGTAGGTCATCAGGGAGAGGTAGAAGAGAGGCAGTGAATTTTTGGATGTGGGTGATGTGTGTGTGTGTACGCGCGCTTGCTTGTGTATCTAAGGTGGGGAGAGACTTGGAGGTATTTAAGTCTTACAGGAGGAAACCACTAGCGAGGTGAGAGGATAATTTATTGTATTATGCACCTGAAAAGAGCAAAAAAGGGCATGTGATCTAAAGAACAGATACAGAAATTTAAGAGTGGGAAGGAAGCAGGAGCCAAGGAAAAATGAAGGATGTAGATGTAACTGTTGATTTGGTGGCAGGGAAGTTGAGGGAGTTTTGATTAAAATCAGGAGGCAAAATCTTAGTTAAAGTATAATTAGGTAAATTCAGGGATTTGAGAAGAGGGAGAAAATATGAAAAAGTTTGGGACAGTGGGAGATTAAGCTGATTAGAGAAGCTCAATAAGATTACTGCCCATTTGAGGTTGAAAACCACCAATTCCATTGCTTCAGTAATATTGTTTTATAATTTTATTAATTACTGTTCTTCATCCTTGGTTCAGGCATACAGGTGATAGAGAGTTAATTTTATCCAGATTGGTATTTCCTAAGATATAGCATGAAGAAAAGGGACAAGAGAATTTAGGGGATTGGGAAAAGCAGTTAAAATGAGAAATCATGCTAGCTGAATATGGTGGGGGAATGAAGAAAGGAGACTGATGGAAAGGGAGAAAGTGCTCTGGAACTCTAAGTGCAGTGGAATAATAGGTGTGGTGGGAATAATGGATGAAAGATTTAAGCTGAAAAGTTAGGATGTTGTAGTGACAGTGGGGTGTTGGAATCAAATATTTTAGGCTGGAACAGTTTTGCCCACAGACAAGGTCCAGTGTTTCATCTGCCACACACAGTGAGAGGGATGAATCCCTTCCTTTAAATGTTGAACATACACAGAATAGTGGAAAGGAAGCCTTCTAAATTAGGGACCAAAATTTTCAGTTTATATTCTGGAAGTGAATAGAAGATGATGATTTTCATATGGACAGGTACAAGATGGTGCAGCTGACTTTGAGCCTCAGTGGAATAAGGGTGTTATGAGGAAGTAAAGGAGGAACAGCTGGGAGCAGTAGTGAGGAACCAAGTCTACAGTGGAAGCCAGGTCAACATTCTGATCCTGAGTATGGAAGGTTGAGCAGTTCCCTCCTGAGATGACTGTAAGGGGCCTTTGGGAGTCTAGATAGTACACTACCAAGGTATGGAAGAGCAGTAGGATTTGTTATGGGAGAGGATGAAAGCACTAGTTATGAAAGTGAAAATGAAATATGAGAGGAGCTTTTATCTTGGGCAGTGATGGAATGTGAAATGTTAATGGATGTGATTCTGGCATAAGTGCTGGGGCATCAAAATTTAGTCATGGCTTAGGAAGAGATTTAGTGACTGATTAATGATCTTCATAGTGGATGGCAGCAATTGTAAAGAGCAGCAGTTTAACTGCAGTTCATTGTTGGAGTAAGAGGTTGTAAAGAATTAATACAAGTGGTAGTCTGGTAAGGAAGATGAATGGGCATAGCTGCCGACCTTCCATTTATGCCTTTACTTGAGGTCTCCTTGCATCCTGATATGGTTAATGTTTAACTTTGAGGGGGTTTGTTTTTTTTACAGTTGACTTGGTTCTGACATGGACATGATTCTAGTTTTGGAGCTTGAAAGCATGGTAAGGATTATGAGGAAAGGGATAGGTGTTGTGAAAACTCCAGTTATGAAAAACTCAACAGGAGGGAGATGTGCATAAATACAGATTTGGCAATTATCTGCATTTAGGACTTAAGAAGTTATATTATGTAGATTGAAAAAAAGGAATAGAGCATAGAGTAAAAGATTGAAATCTGGAGAATACCCAAGATGATAATTAAGGTGATTACATGAGATAGTATATATGAAAACACTTTCATATGTGAAACATTTTGAAATCTGCCTGATAAATTATAAAGTCTTTTATTATATCTAAAAAATTGAGCTCTGAATAGTTTAGCTTTATCTTCTTAAGCATTAAAACTTATTTTTTTTGATGGTGGTTGTCTTAGATTCTATTGTGTGTGTACCATTCTGTCCTTAAAGTAAAGTAAGCATTATTAACTTTTGTGTGTGTGTGTGTTACTAGGGATTGAACCCAGGGGTACTGTACCTCCAGGGAACATCTTCAGCTCTTTTTATTTTTTATTTTATTTTTGAGATAGGGTCTCACCAGGATGTCAAGGCTAGCCTCGAACTTGGGATCCTCTTGCTTCAGCCTCCCGAGTTTCTGGGATTATAAGCATGTGCCACCATGCTGGGCTAACATTTCTCGATGATTTATGATAGTTATTGCAAATATCAATATGACTTGGTACCTCATTTCCTTCAATTTCTTGAGTATAAAGAACTAGGCATCTGGTTGTGGTGGCACATGCCTGTAATCCCAGCCACTCAGGATCAGAAGACTGAGGCAGGAGGATGGCAAAATTTCAGGAACTCAGTGAGGCCTTAAATTGGCAAGTTAGCGAGACCTTGTCTCAAATAAATAAATAAATAAATAAATAAATAAATAAATAAATAAATAAAAGGATTGGGGATGTGGCCCAGTGGCTAAGCACCCTAGTGGCTAAGCACCCCTGTTTTAATTCCTGGTACCAAAAAAAAAAAAAAGAGCTATAGGCAATTTTATCTGACATGGACCCAAAGTGCCACAGCCACAGAGTTGGAATTCTTGATCCATTAATTATATGCCCTATAATTTTCCTCTTCTCATTGTCAACTCTTCTTATATCCATTCTAGTTAGGAATCAGATAAATGAGAGTCTTATTTGAAATAAGAATACATGGGTTAATACATGAACCATAGAAAGTTCTCAAGTTTTAGTTTTAGTATGTGGACATTGAACCATTTATTTTGCCTGTTAATAGGAAATTTTTTCTTTTTAAAACTTTTTTTTTAGTTTTATTTATTTATTTTTAGTTTTTTTAGATATTGAAGGACCTAGAGTAGAGGAGGCATCTGAAGTAAAAAAATTTTTCTAAATCATTGAAAGGTATTCATATCTGGTTCCCTTGACCCTTTCTAACCCTATTTCTACCAGTCTTACTCTGTCTCTTCCCTGATGAGTCTCATGCAAATTTTCTACTCCAGTCAGCTGTCCTGTTTCCCAAAATCTAGACTTTCCTTCCTATCATACCCATCTATCCTTTTCTACTTGGCTCCATCCTCAGGCAGACTCCATCATTTCTGTCTGTTTTTCTAAGCATTTTATGCATCACGGGCTTCACATAATTTAAGTATTTTAATATTTATTATTAGTCTACCAGTAAGCTAAGTGAGTCTTAAATTTCAAGACTTGTTGGAATTACATGGATACAAAAAATTAGATTTCCCCAGAAAGTTTGGTGAAGTAAATTTGGAAATCTGCATTTTTAAAAACAAATAATTTGAGAAATCAAGGACCATCTGGTAAATGAATTCCTTTAGGACATTTTTGTATATAGAGCTTACCCACTTTTGTATATAGAGCCCATTATGTAGATGATGCTGAATCAATCAGTTTATTAGGCGAGGCCTTTTAGCATGTAATTTTTGAGTTGAGACTCAGGTTTTGGCAGAATCTTAGAACTTTTAACAAAGGTGTAAAAATAGCACAATATTGTTAGAATTGTTGCCAAAATACTCCTACTAGGGTATATTTAATGGAAAAAGGGTTTTTTTGCAGGGTGGGGGGGTCAGATACTTTTTGGTAAATGCTGCCTTCACTCTCCACCCTTCTCAAGGTACACTAGCATCTTCACACTTCTGAGATTTTGCTATAGGGAAAAAAACTCTTAGATGGGTGCCATAGTGCATACTTGTAATTCCAGTGACATGGGAAGCTGAGGCAGGAGGTTTGAAAGTTGGAGGCCAGCCTTAGCAACTTAGCTAGACCTTGTCACAAAAAAAAAAAAAATGGCTGGGGATGTTGCATCAGTTCTACAGAGCTCCTGGGTTTAAAAAGGGGGGGGGAGGGGGGGAGGGGGGAGGGGGGG
Source organism: Marmota marmota marmota (assembly GCF_001458135.2). Classification (NCBI taxonomy): domain Eukaryota; kingdom Metazoa; phylum Chordata; class Mammalia; order Rodentia; family Sciuridae; genus Marmota; species Marmota marmota. Next base: position 5,882,355 of record NW_026000016.1, on the reverse strand, counting down.
GAGGGAGGGAGGGGAGGAGGAAGGAAAGCTCTTTAAACTGCTATAGGTAAAGGATTTTGAGGGC
>NW_026000016.1:5869639-5881622 GCF_001458135.2 Marmota marmota marmota | reverse complement strand
GGAGGGAGAGAAGAAACTCTTTAAACTCTATAGGTAAAGGATTTTGAGGGCTAGGGATATAGCTCAGTGGTAGAGAGCTTGCCTAACATGTGGGAGGCCCTGAGTTTGCTCTCCAGTACCACCAAAATATACAGAAAACAAAAACATTTAAATAAGTGTTCACCCACTTTATTTATCTCCTTTTGTGGATAATACTTTTTTGTATCCTACAAAACTCATACAGCATTCTCTTTGGAGTTCATATTAGCAAAAATAGAGCAGTAGGAATTAACATTTTATGCATGATGATATATACCTATTTTATGCATGTTATATGTACCCAGAACTGGAGAGGTCATGCCAGGCAGTAATAAGAAAAGAGGTAAAGGCATTGGAAAGTATTAAGGGATGTACATTTTTTCCACCATTGGCTAGACACTTTTTTTTTTTTTTCACAATTCCTGCAAATTTGTAAGTATTAAAATGTAGGCTATATAGCATAGCCTATAACAGACAGGTTTGAGAATGCAAAGCTAGCTTCAGGTAGTGCTTACTGAAATGCAAATGAAGGCAGTAAATGAAAGACAGTAGATGAAGGATCTGGTAACTAATTAAATCTGGTGAAAACAATTTGAACTTTTTAATTCAATGTCTTAAGTAGGCTTCATACTTTTTGATATATATTTAGACTACTAAGGTGAAAAAATGTATCATACTATTTGACATTTGAAAAGATATGGCAGCAGAGAGTAGTTCTATAACAATTTAAATTTTAAAATTTATTTTGTTTGCATTTTACATTTTTTCTTTTTTTAAAATTTTTTAATATTTATTTTTTAGTTTTCGGTGGACACAACATCTTTATTTTATTTTTATGTGGTGCTGAGGATCGAACCCGGGCCGCACGCATGCCAGGCGAGCGCGCTACCGCTTGAGCCACATCCCCAGCCTCTACATTTTTTCTTAATAAAATAAAATTTGTTATTATATGGTTGACCTTCTAGACTTTACATAGAAACCATTAACTTAAATTGAATTCAGAAGCAAACTAAAATCATGTCAGAAGTTTTTCCTGGAAAAATTAGATTCTTCTCTGAATAACTGGGGAGCTGGAGGAAAGTGGTTAGCCCTTACTGATTGAATTTGTTTGGGAGGCTTGTTTGTCAGAAACTACTTGCTGACAAAGCAAGACACATTATTATGACATTTAATTTAGACAATGGGCAATTTTCCACACCATAATATAAAACAGTTGTTAGACCTTGAGACTCATAGGATATTTATACTTTCCAGGTAAAGTAGAAAACCTAGTATTATCACTCTTTCATACTAAATACAGTGCCCAAAACAATTATCAGGGAGACTTTAAGACTTAATTTTTAAAATAAGCTAATTCCCATAAAATACATTGCAGCATTCCCTTGGTAACATTGTTATTCATTGGGCAGAGAATGTGCCTTCAGTTTGGTAAGTGAAAATTCTGCTACTAAACCAATTTCTTGAATGAAAAAAAACAAAAAAGAAAAACCACAAGAGGATGATTGACTGCCATAAATGGATATCAGAAAGCTAAGTAAAAACAGTACTCAGTATTTCCTGATACTTTAGATGGGTCCTTAATGCTTCTTCCTTTTTGTTATCTTTTCAGACAAATGACCATGGAAACAATTGAATCTCGGCAGGATGGAAGTATAACTGATTCTGTGGCAGAGAGAGAATCTGTTCATATGCATACTCAGACTGGCCAAAATTCAATTCCTACTTTAGCTCAGGTAGGCTATAGGCAGGCACAAACACAAGTTAAAATTTATGGAAAGGAGAATTATGTGCTGATTCTGTTTACTTGTAGTTGATCTTAAATTTCCCATTCTCCCTGATTATCAGCTATTCTTACTATAATTGATTTTGAAAGGAAGATAAATATTTTAAATACTTTTACATTATAACAGTTTTCCACTACCACCACCATTGTGGGAAAGAAAAACAAAAACCCCTCCATAACATGTATTCTTCAAATTATTATTTGACTAGGTTGCTAATTCCAAATTGACATAGTTCCGATATTCTTAGTGTAAAGATGGCAGAAATCTTACTGTTTGCAATTATATATTTGACCTGTTCTTTACTGTTTTTTGTTTTTCAGTTTGTTTTTAAACTTTGTATTGGTTTTATTCAGAGAGCACAAGTGTCAGGACTGTAGGTGGGTCAGTGGTAGAGCTCTTACCTAGCATGTGCCAGCCCGAATACAGAGGTTGGAGGGTACTAGAATCAGTTAGTGCATGTTTTTCAGCTCCTAAAACATATTTTTGAGATATCTATAAAAATATATAGTACAAACAAATACATTATTTATTAATTTATCAAATATTTATTGAATACCTACTGTGTTTATACACTGTTCTAGATGCACAGGGCTTTTCATAATTCCTGGCTTTAAATATCTCATAGTTTAGTAGAGTAGATGTATTTTTTAAAAATATTTTTTAGTTGTCAATGGACCTTTATTTTAATTATTTACATGCAATGCTGAGAATTGAACTCAGTGCCTCTCACATGCTAGGCAAGTGTTCTACCACTGAGCCACAACCCCAGCCCCTAGACGTATGTTTTAATAATAATTCCAATAAGAAGTGCTGTAAAATGTTATATCCATAATGAATAAGGTATCCATAGGATGAAGCAGCCAGTTGGCTCAGAGTGCATTCTCAAGGATTTTTCATTCGAGCTAGACATAAAGGGTGAATAGGAATTTTCCAGGCAGATCCTAGGATGGAAGCATATTCTGGGCTATAGAAAGAGTACATACAAAGGGATGCTCAGGGGAAATACTAGTATCTCATTTACTGAAGCCTAGTATCTGGGCTGGAAAGTGGAGCTTGTAAAGGTCAACACAGAGTTGTAGAAATATGAGAGTTTGGAGTGTCCTGCTCCAAATATTCTTGGAATATTCTCAGATGCTCACTGTTTTTAAAACACTAGTGAACTAGAAGTCAGGGAAGCAGTAAGAAAGGACATCATTAGAGTGCCTGGTGGTGCCAGGTAGTTGGGATACACATCTGTAATGGGATTTTAGCAGAATCTTATGGGGAACCTGAAAAGGACTCAATAGCTGTTTGGAAGGCCCAGGAGAACAGCAGGTCTTATGTTGTCTCAGGCCAGATTGGTTCATGTGAGCTCTCTTTTTTCCCAAAATTGGGCCCCATGCACCCAGCCTGCTTTTCTTTTCCCTTTTCAAGCTGCCAACACCCACCGTCTTCCCTCAGGTTTTCTCCAAGTGTTCTGTGGAGCTACATCTCCCTAGCAACACCCTTCTTTGTTACCCTGAATGACAGGCATGTAGCCTTTGTTTTTAAAAAAATTAAAACATGGCATTTTTCTTGTTTGAAAAAAAAAAGCATGTTCATTATATAAGATTAACAAAATAAATATTAAAAGGAACATAAAACCTATCCATAATCTTTACATTCAGAGATGTAATCATTGGTTAATGATTTAATTATTAACATTTTGGTATATAACCTTTAGACTTTTTATCTGTGAAAATAGAATAGAATAGAATGAAATGTGTGTGTGTGTGTGTGTGTGTAGTGATTTGGGATCTTCCAGAGGTTTTTTGTTTGTTTGTTTGTTTTGTTTTTACCATATGTTAGACATTTTATTTTAACCTAAATCACATAATGTACATTCATTTCCTAATATTGTACAGAGTTTTTATAACTATAATTCCTGGCCTGTAATCCTGCCTTTCTTTTCTGTATCTGAAAGCAAACCTTCCTTCTGTCTCCAGTTCCTTCCCTTTGGGTACTGGCTCACTAACTTCCACACATGTCATTTTTCTCCATATTTCTGGGCCAGCACAGTCAGAACAAAAGATCCCCAAAGTTGAAAGAAATCCCTACTGTTGAAAGATGATGATTTGCAATTCTGAGAACCTTCAGGCTAGCAACACCCAGCTCTGTGAGTCATAAGTTGCTGAGTGGTCCAGTAATAGGAAGCCTGAAAAGCAATCTTGGGTTTATATGTTTTGGAATTGAATAGGAGTCAAGTAGACAGAAATTAGGTTGTAGTAGGCTTTAATCAAGAGGAAAGAAGTGGTCATTGGGAGTATAGATTTTTGAAGACATTTCTGTGAAATAATAGAGGATAGGTTTAAAGGGAAAGTTTTGAATAAAGTAGAAGAGTAGATAGAGCACTTGTGAGAAGGCCAAATCAAGGAACTAGGAAAAACTTTATATTTCTAATGCTTCTTTAAAAATCTCAAATATATCAGATGCTGGTATTTATTAAATCTGGATGGCAAGTTTATGGATTTTTCTATTCTCTATATGTTTGAAGTTTTTGATAAAAATAAAAAATAACTGGTTTTAATCTTTCACATACTTGAAATGTAAAAGAAATTAAAAGGTAATCTGGCCAGGTTCGGTGGTGCTCAGGAGGCACAAAATATGGCTTAGTGGCCAAGTGCCCCTGAATTCAATCCCCAGTACCCCGGTTCCTCCCCAAAAAGGTAATCTGTGTGCTAATTAATGGATTATTTTAGTTAACTAAGAATTATCCTCTATGCTGTGCATGAATGATGATTATTTGATGATTTAGAACTCAATTCTTAGCAGTCAAAATATTCTGAACATATTAATTTAAATGTATGTGGTATCTGAAGCATTTCACTGACGTATTTGTTTTTAGTATACAACACTATATATCTATGGATTATTAAATCACACTGGCATCTTTATTAACCCTATGATGTATGACCAAAGTGACTGGTTTTTAAAAATAATACTCGATGGTACCATAATTTATTGGCCACTTGTCTCATTTTCTTCAAGTCAAGGGATGTAAATTCCCTGGTGTTTTAGACTTACATTCAGTTTTATATAAACAAGTCAGGGAAGCAGTAAGTAAGGACTTATTTTACATGATCAAATCATTCTTGTTTTCATGATCAAATCATCATTAAGCTGTGGAAACTAAAGTGTGATAAAAAATTCTGTGCGTTTGATCCTTGTGATTAAAATCATTTAATACTAGTAGTTCTGACTGCCCTGTCTTTTCAGAACTTCTGCTAATCAATTGTATGGCTAATGTATATCATCCTGTTTGTACAAAGACCTGACAGCTGTTGAGCTTCCTTTTGGTCCTCCAACCTTTGTTCTGCTGATGAATTAAAGGCAGGTGGTGCACAAGGGGAAGCTGGAATTTTAAGTTTTGGGGTTTTTTGTTTGTTTGTTTGTTTTTTATTTGATTTTTTAAAAATACACGATAGCAGAATGCATTACAATTCTTATTAAACATATAGAGCACAGTTTCTCATATCTTTGTATATAAAGTATGTTCACGCCAATTCATGTCTTTATACATGTACTTTGGTTTTTTTTGCATTACAATTCTTATTACACATATATACGATAATTTTTCATATCTCTGTTTGTATATAAAGTAGGTTGACACCCAATTCGTGTCTTCATACATGTACTTTGGATAATGATGTCCATCACATTTCACCATCCTTGCTGATCCCCTAACTCCTCCCTTTCCCTCCCACCCCACATCCCTGTCTAGAATTCATCTATTCCTCCCATGCTCCCCCTCCATACCCCACTATGAGTCAGCTTCTAAGTTTTTGTTTTATAATTTCCCAGTTGTAAGTGACATTTTTCTTGTTTATGTTCTAAAGTAAATTCACACAGGTGATAATGTCAAAAAATTGGAAGCAGGAGTTGCCATTAACAAATCCTGAGTGACAGATAGTTGGGGATTAAATATTGTGACTTGGCTTTCTTCTTGCCTGAATGACTTTATGTGTTGATCCATTAATAATATGCCCTATAATTTTCCCCTTCTCATTGTCAACTCTTCTTATATCCACCCTAGTTAGAAATCAGATAAATGAGAGTCTTATTTGAAATAAGAATACATAGGTCAACATATGAACTATAGGAGGTTCTCTTCGTTTTTAGAAAGTTTAGTATGTAGACGTTGAACATTTATTTTGCCTGTTAGTAGGCAAATTTTTCTTTTTTTTTTTTTAAACAGGCAACTTTTTTTGTATTATCTGGTTCTTAACTGAATTATATGCTAGCATCAAATAGTTTTTAAAGTTCTTTTGATGTGAAAGATTTCAAGCATATACAAGAATAGAATAATTATTTCTCCATATACACACGTGCACGCACGCGCACACACACTAATTATCAAGATTGTAGCACTTGCCTCATCTGTTTTCCTTTTTTTTTTTCCTTTTCATTGAAGTATTTTTGAGCAGCTCTGCAGATCTCAGACATTATGGCTTTTTGCTCCTACTTCTGTGTATGCAACTCAAAACAAAATGGACATTTTTTTATAAAACGAAATGTCACTGTCATACCTCATAAAATCAAGTATTATTCCTTTGGTTAGTGTGCAGTCTATATTCATATTTCCCCATTTCTCTCTTATATTTATGACTCACTCTGAAAGTAACAGTGATGCCACCTTGAACTTTCCTTGTTTCCTTGGGAATCCATCATGCTGCCATGAAGATCTAGATGTGTGGGGTAATCCAGATGAAACCCTTGGAAGGGATGTGCTTTAAAACTGGCTTTCTGCAGTATGGTTCCTTGTAGCTGCTCATGAAGTCTTTAGGCCTGAGTATGATACCTAGACTGTGAAAGCTAAATAACTTTTCTTAGTAAATGACCAATTCTCGAAGTTGTAACAAAGAAGAAGGGAAAGATAAACAGAATCACAGGAGTGAGAACTGGAAGGAAATTCTGGAAATCATTAAGGTCAGCCTGTTGCTGGAAAGAATTAATTCTAATACAAAATTTAACCCATTTGAGTACCTGTATATATTTTTTGAAACAAGGAGATGCTTGGGAGGCAGAGAAAGGGACCAGGGAATGTTGTTCACTGATTATGCTTTGCTAATCTCCTTTCTTATCACCTCTGTTCTCAGTGTGCACCGTGTGTAAAGAGGCACCTCAGAATAAAGCAGGCCTGGCATATAGTGAGGGATTGAAGTAGGAACAACTTAACAAGGGATACTTGGAAATATTATATTTTAATGTATAAATTGTAATTTTTCTTTTTCAGTTTCATTGAAAATTGGAATGGCATTTCTCATTATTTTGGCCATCTGAATCAAAAACCAATCTTCTTGGTTCTAATCAAGACCAGGAAGAATGTATATAGTTCTCAATAAACAAAACAAAGTAATAATAACAATAATAGAATTTCAAGCAACATTTGCCATTTGCCATTAATGATGGGTCAGCAGCATCATATTTGTATATGAAAGTAGTATCATTTTAGGTTGATTTATTTGCTTTCAACTACGTAGAGCTAGCTTGAGCTCAGTGTTTAGTTGAATCTGTTTTTTTTTTTTTTTTTTTTTANAAAAAAAAAAAAGAAAGAAAGAAAGAAAAAAAAGTCTTAATAGATTTTCTTAAAATTTTCTTTATGGCTTTTGAATATACTCTGGTTTTCATCTCGATCAGTATATTAAAGATGATAGTACTTTGCCTTGAATAAATTTAATGTTTCAGGAGGTACAAAGGTAATCAAAGTCAAATTTCAGGAAAAGGTTATTTTTGTACTTACAATTAGGACAAATACATGCAAGATTTTTCTGTCTTGTAATTTTTTTTGAGACTTGGGTACTCTTTAGTTTTCAAATTTCCTTTTTTTAGTTTTAATAATGGGTAGTTTGTCACTAGCAGTAATGGAAAAATAAAGTAAGGAGTATAACACAGTTATACTTTTTATCTTTTTCATTATGATTTTCTTTGGTAAAAGAGTAGGCCGGGCTGGAAACAATGGCACACCACTGTGATCCCGGCAACTCTGGAAACTGCAGGAATATCATAAGTTCAACGCCAGACAGGGCAACTTGAGACCCTGTCTCAAAATAAAAAGTAAAAAGGGCTGTGAGTGTATCTCAGTGATAGAGTGCCCTGGGTTCTTTCTTTAGTACTACCCCAAAAAGTTAAACAAAAATTAAAAAATAGGCTGGAATGGGGGAAGAGTTGTTATTTAATGGATCTGGAGTTTCAAACGTGCAAGACCAAAAAGTTCTGGAGATCTGTTTTACAATAATGTAAATATGTGACACTACTTATCTGTATGTCAAATGGTCAATTTTATGTTGCATGTTTTTTGCCACAATATAAAAATAACAACAACGGGGCGGGGGCTGTAGCTCAGTGGCAGAGTGCTTGCCTAGCATGTGTGAGGCACTGGGTTTGATCCTTAGCACCACATAAAAGTAAACAAATATATAAAGGAATGCAATTCATCTACAACTAAAAAAAAAAAAGCAATAAAAATAATAGGCTAGATGTGAAATTTGAAAAAAGAAACATTAATTTTTGTAGTGTCTTCTTTTCATTCAGAGTTTATTGCTTTGCCTTGTTTTATTCTTTGTTATTTTAAGTTTATAAATCCCAACCTGTTAAAGGAATTACATTTGGAAAATACAGAGGCTTTGGGAAATTTTTACTTCATTGAGTAATTATGGTGACATCTTCATTGTGCTCTTCAGAAATGTGAATTTTCTTAGCCATAAGAGATCAAATTCTAGTGTCTTCCCAAACAGGCATGAAAGAGAAAACCTGATTATGGTTTGAGTGTGTTAGGTAGCAGTATTGCATGAAGGTGATGCAAATAAATAGTTCAAGAAAAGCACTTGCTTTAAACAGGTATCTTCTGTTTAGAAGTAGACCTCTATTTTGGCAGATTAAAAAAAAAAAAAAACCAAAAAACACTGGGTTTTGTTTTGTTTTATTGTAGTGCTGGGTATAAAACCCAAGACCTCATGAATGCTGGGCAAGTGCTCTACCACTGAGCACTTAGCTCATAAAAGACTGTTTTGAAAAATATCAGGTGTGGGGCTGGGGTTGTGGCTTAGTGGTAGAACACTAGTCTCACATGAGACCCTGGGTTTGATCCTCAGCAGATATGCTTACACGCCATGGTAGTACTGCCAGTTTAAGTTGGTTTCCCAGTCTTTTGTCTTTAGTGCTTTCTCACTGTATCTTTTCTAAAGGAAAAGGAGCCCTAATTTATACATCTGTACTCAGCTTGAGTTCAGTTAGTTATTAAGAAGTATTGATGTGTGAAGTACTTTTAGTACTGTAATACACAAATATAATATTCTTATTTTTTATGCATAGTTTTAAGTATTAAGACAATTATTTGATCCTCTTTTTCTTTATGTAAAAATATTTAGGGCTGGGGTCGTGGCTCAGTGGTAGAGTGCTCGCCTAGCACATGCAAGGCACTGGATTCGATCCTTAGCATCACATACAATAAATAAATAAATAAATGAATGAATGAATGAATGAATGAATGTATTGTGTCCAACTATAAATTTTTTTTTTTAATTTAAAAACACTGACTTTTTAAAATGTGTTTTTCAGTACTAGGGACTGAACCCAGAGGTGCTGTACCACAGAGCTACATACTCCCCCTTTTTATTTTTTGAGAATCTTGCTAAATTTGTTCAGATTTTGATTTTCATATGTATCTTTGATTCTTCTCCATTTTGGGTAAGTTTTTTAAAAGAATGTTAATCCTTCCAAATCAATGGGTTTAATATTATATTATTTAAGCTCCACTTTCTAGAAAATGAAATGTAACAATAATAAAAATAACAAAAATGAGTGTTTATTGAAGACTCAACTTTGTGCCAAGCACTATTCTAAGTGTGTTAAACACAGCCAGTTTGGCTTTAGATTTCATTAACCTTTCCACCATTTATTACCTACAATATTTATGTCCTTAGTTGAACCAATTTTAGAGAGCATCACCTAGAAAAATCTATCGTTAGCAATTAGTAATAATAAATGTATACTCTTTATATATAGTTACTCTCTATATAACATAAACTAGAATAGTATTGTGTAATTATATTTGTATATCATATATAATAATACATGTATATGTGACAATTACTGTATAGTATGTATAAGATATACATTTAGATATTATATACTGTACATGTTTACTCCATTATTCAGTGGCAAAGTAGTTATTTTCATATTTCAATCCCAATTTAGCATCAAACCTTGAGTATGTAAAGAACATAGAAAGTTAAAATTTTGTTAATTTTGATGTATTAATAATCATTTCCTTATAATTCCTGACATCAGTAGCCATTCTGTCTGTTCTGGGACCAGGAGTATGTGAGTGTCCATAGCTTTAGAATTATACTTTATAAGATGAGGAGAGGACTGGGAAATGTGACTCAGTGGTAGAGCATTTGCCTGAAGTGTATGAGGCCCTGGGTTTGATCCTTGGCTACACACACACACATATACACAAAGATAAGGAAATCATTCTCATTGTTGTTTAACAAAATGAATTTAAGAGTTTTCCTGGCAAGAAGCTGTTATACCCACTAAATTAGAAACCATTTATTACTATTTTTTTAAAATTCTGGTTTAAAAAAAAAACAGCAAAGTTTACAGTCTTAACCATTTTTAAGCATACTGAAGTTTTTCATCTTGTAAATGTGAAACTCTGTACCTATCACACAGTTTTTTACCTTTTTACTTTCCCCTAGTCCCTTGTAAGCCCATTCTACTTTATACTTCTATGAATTTGACTAGCTTCCTCCTATACCTGTAACCATAGTATTTTTCTTTTTGTTACTGGTTTACTTAACATAATTTTCTCAATGTTCACCCATGTAGCATGTGACGAGATTTTTCTTCCTTTTATAGTTTGAATACAATATTCCACTGTATGGATATGTCATATTTTATTATCACTATTTTAAGGGTTTTCTTTCTTTTCTTTTTTCTTTTTTTTTTTTTTTGCCAAATCAGTATTTTCAAGTTATACCAAGTGATAGAAGAAATGCAGTAGAATAACACAAATTAATTTCATTTTGACTCTTTAATATACATTGCTGTAAATAGTTGATTTAGGTCAGAAATAAAGATTGAAACTTTGGACAAGTGGGTTTTAGGCATTTATTATGTGGTTTCTGGCTTTGGGTATGCACATTTCCATACATTATTAGAAATTATCTGTTATTAAGAACAATTTTAACATTCATTGTTTGGTCTTATAAAGATGTTTTCAGTATAATAGCTGTTTTGGGCTCAGGATCACACTATAACCTACTTTTCTATGTACATTTATTATTCTGTAATACATTTGGCTAGTAAATTATGATCAGTTTCAGTCTTAATGAAATCAAATACAAGATTGGCTTTTAAAGGTTCTAGGTGGCCAGGCATGATTGGTGCATGCCTGTAATCCCAGCTACTCAGGAGGCTGAGGCAGAAGGATCACAATTTTCAGGGCAGCCTGAGCAATTTAGGAAGACCCTGTCTCAAAAGATAAAAGGGTGTGGGGAGTTAGCTCAGTGGTGAAGGGCCTTTGGGCTCAATTCCCTAGTACCTGATGAAATAAAAATTCTGAACGGCTGGCTCAGTTGTAGAATGCTTGTCTAGCATGCCCAAGGCCCTGTATTTAATCCTTAGCACTGCCCCCCAAAAAATAATATAAATAAATTTAAAAAATAAAAGTTCTAGAGTTGAAAGATTTTTGAATTGTATCAGACCATATGCATTTTCAAAATACTTTTAAAAATATATGATGTAGCCGGGTGTGGTTGTGCACGCCTATAATCCCAGTGGCTCGGGAGGCTGAGACAGAAAGATCATGAGTTCAAAGCCAGCTTCAGCAGTTTAGCAAGGCACTAAGCAACTCAGTGAAACACTGTCTCTAAATAAAATACAAAATAAGGCTAGGGATGTGGCTCAGTGGTCTAGTGCCCCTGAATTCAATTTCTGGTAACCCCCCCCAGAAAATATATATATATATATATATACACACACACCCACACACACACACGTACACACCCACACACATAATACATATATACATCTATATGAATGATGTACATTAAATGTCTCATAGTAGTTAGAATATAAAGTGATGTTCCAAATACTGTAAATAGAAAATTCAGGATACTATAAGGATTGGCTAGAGGGAGAAAAAAAAAAAAAAAAAA
>NW_026000016.1:5841940-5869628 GCF_001458135.2 Marmota marmota marmota | reverse complement strand
ATATATATATATATATATATATATATATATATATATATATATATATACACACACACGCTAAGAACATTATCAAAATAGAATCTTTAAACTATATATGTATAATTAAGACTAGCTTGATTATGATATTTACTTTGCTTTCAAAAAGTAAATTTTTTAGAGACATAAAATTTGTCCATTTATATTTACAATACCAGAAACAGTGACCACCTTCCCCATTTTATTCAGATTATAGGTTTCAGATAATATTTATTTAAGCCTTAGGTATACATGCAAAAAAAAGTTTGAGGGGCTGGGTTTGTAGCTCAGTAGTACAGCACTTGCCTAGCATGTGTGAGGCACTGGGTTTGATCCTCAGCACCAAATAAATAAAGGTATTGTGTCCATGTACAACTAAAAGAAATATTTAAAAAAAAAAATTTAAGGCAATATTTCTTTAGAATTATTACAGATAGTAGACATAAAATATTAATCTTATACATGACTAGTTTATTAACAGAAATTTTCGGTTGATATACTCAAGGTAAAACTAAGTAAAATTTAACTCCATTGATTTTGTAGTTTATTAGCCACACTATCAAAAAAAAAAAAAAACCTAAACAACTCTGCCCCCCAAAAATGCTAAATGGGAAGGAAATCACTTAACATGCTGAAATGAGGACTAACTCTGTGTTTTGGATTTCCAGTTTGTATTTGTCTTCATTTGGCCCAAGTAAATATTAGTGTTTTAGAAAGCAAGGTGTTTTGCATCTTCATTAAGTATTCAATTAATATTAGTTTTGTTTTCCTGTTTCAACCTTAACATATTTGAGATTTTTTAAACACTATTTTTTTTCAAAGAAGAAAAAGATAGTTGAATTCTGTTTTAATACACAGAAATCAAGGTAGCTTTCAATATTTTGCTTAGATTGTTAATGGATTTTCATTATAGTCCTTGACATTAAACTAGTTGATCTGGAGATTTGATTTTGCTTGCAGCAGAGTTGATAGAGTAGTCTGCTATCAACTCACATCTTTTTAGTCCTTTATTAACTGTCTTGAATGTAGGCCCAGTAGCTCTGTGACATTCACAGCTGTACTGTGACATCATAAACCCCATCGTGAGGGAACCTAGCTACAGATTGGAGCTAGTCTACTAGGTGCTAATCAAATGCTGTGTTATAACATTGTGAGGTTTTCCCAGTTTTAAGCGTCATTATTAGGATTTTTTTAATTGCAAAGCCAAGTAAGGCATCACCTTAACCTATTTCTTCAGATTAACTACTGTCTGTAGTGGGATTTTCAGTGGATGTGGTGGCATCAGCATAATCTATGTTTCAGGCATCCTATAGAAGAAGATTATTCTTCAGGGGATCTGGAAAAAAAGGTAAATATTGTCTACTCTGAATTCATTGTTCATAGTTTTAAAGCCTCATAAAAAGAGGTATAAAGTTATAAAATATGTTCTTTGAATGTTTTTTAAATTGTCTTAGCACTTGCCTACTTGGTTATTGGAATGTGATGAATACACTTCTAGATTCACTTTCTCCTTCTCTTCAGATTTCTCTTTATGCTTTTTGTGCAGATGTCCACTCTTCTGAGACATTAAACTTTCCACACAAATATCCCCTTTTCACACTCCCCCTACCTTGTCACTCTCCAATCCCTTACCCTGCTTTATTTTTCTCTAAAGAATTGAGCAGCACCCAAAATTATGCATTTGTTTCTTCATCCTTTTTTTTTCTCCTAATCTGGCAGGGCCTTTTCTGGTTCACTGCTGAATCCCCACTGTCTAAACACACAGCAGGCTCCCAGGAAATATTGTTGAATAAATAAGAATGAGTTAATTCAAAAATACGGTGTATTCCATTGAAATTTTTACTTATAAAAAAGTCTTAGCATGAATGTTTGATGTCAGAGCGAGTTCTCCATTTCTACCTGTGGTTAATATGTGTTAGTTCAACTGAATGTTTTTTTGTCTTCCTATAAAAGTAGTGTTTTTAGGAAAGACTTAACTAACTCCTTTCTGTTTCCAGAGCTTTTTGAGAATCCTATTTGTACATTGCAAATAAATTATCGTATTCCTTATAGATTGCTGTTTGTCAGTATTATTCAGATCTTTCTTTTGTTTTTCAAATCATTATTTCTTTTCTGAGCTCTAAGCCAATAGTCATTCCCTTAATTCTCCTTGCCTAGTAAACATTTTAACCTGATTGTCCTACCTTGCTTTAATCCTTACCTGCCTAACTGCATCTGTCATCTTACCCAAAGCAAAATGATGCTTCTTTACTTACCTTTTGTTTGGCTTTGGGGGCATCATGCACATATGTTCTTGAATCATCACTCTTATTACTTCTGTGCTATTTATGTACCATATCTTACTTTGAGGGCAGAATAACCCATGCAATCAGTATAATAAATAATAATAATGCTCGGATGTTGAGGGCAGGGAGCCATATTAATTTTTTAATGACTAATAATGATGTTTAGCCTGTAAACTCAATACAGTTATAGCCTTAATACTTATTGCTTCCTCAGTTTTGGTGAAGTCAGTGAGAATATAGAATGACAGTTTCCTTTTTTAAAAGGATACACCTGAATTCTAAGGTGTAGGGTATATTATTTGTGCTGTTTCTCAGAATTTATTTTAACAGTTTTAAGAAAGTTGTCTTATGAGCCTCTACACTGTCCAGAATTTGGACATAACAGAAGTTTCTTTGCAGTTATGGAATCCATGTTGCTTATTTCCAGAATTCTAGGAGTATAGTCTATGTTAGGAGAACATCCTTTCTGCAGCAGGTTTTTTTTGACATTAATCCATTTTTGATAGATCTATTATTTAATAAAGTAATGAGAACTGTACTTAAAGACAGCTAAAGTAACTGAAAGCAAGATTTATATTTAACAAAAGTCTATGAGTTGTTCTTGAATTGTTTTTTTAGTTCTTCAAAATAATCTCATCTGTTTGAAGCTAGAGCATTTCCCCACAGAAATTTAATATGGGCACTACACTACCTGCCACCCTAGTCCACAGGTCCATTTTGGGGCATACTCATAGTAATCTTGGGTTCCTCCGCTCCTTCCATTTTAAGTTCATTGTTTTCAGATATTTTACTCTCTATATGTATTTTTCAAAGCAAAACATTGAGAGTCACTTGATATCTGATAGAGTATCTCTGAGAACTCTTTAATTCTACAGAGAAAATCTTTTGACTTGGGGAAATGTAACGCCTTACAATTTTCCACCACTAGCCAGGCACCTTGAAAGGTTGAGATGGGAAGATCACTTGTGTCAGGAAGTTCAAGATCAGCCTTGGAAAAATAGTGAGACCCCATTAAAAAAAAAAAAAAATCCAGTAAAGGAAAAGCAAATATTCATACCCTTCCTACTTCCCTCCGGATGACCCATACACATGGTGGTCGAAGGACAAGAACAGAGGAGCACCATATAATCTAGGGAGCTAGCCCACAAATCTAATTGTAAAGTTTGTCTCCCTCCTCTGAAATGATAGTAGCTGGGCAATCAAGCCTTTTTTTGGGGACAAAATCTTTTTGGCTTTTTTCTTTCATTTTTTATATAAGTTAGAAAGCTTAATTTATATCTTGCCAGTCTCTGACATGAGCTTCTATCAGGCTTACTGGACATGAGTGTTTTGACTGTACTGCTACATTGGAGCTGAAATCTCAGCCTGTTTTGCCACTCTATTCTTTAAACTGAAAGTCAGGGTATAGGGGATATGTTAGTGTGATGCACTAACCTTGGGTAAGATGCTGAAGATGCTTTTAGAAGGTTTACTAGGGCATCACTTTTATTTATTTATTTTCTTACAATACTAAGATATTTCAACATTTGCACTAATGATACAAAAACAATATTGGGTAAACTAGTGGTCTTAGCTTCAATCAAATCAGTGGCACTGACCTGTATGAGTATCATATTCTTTCCCTTCCCCACTTCTTTTGATTCCCAGGGCCTCCCACATGCTAGGCAAGGGCTCAGGGCTCTGCTACTGAGCTCTAACCCCAGCCCAATCATTGTATTCTTAACTGCCATTCGCTTGCAGTTAAAACAAAACCAGTTTCAGTTAAGAACATCCTCATTGAAGCAGTAAAAATTGTCAGTTGCTTAAATCTTGACCCTGAGTACATATTATTCTAATATCTATGTCATGAAGTAGAATGTTCACAGAAAGCACTTCTGTTGTATACTGGAGACAATGATGTTGTTGAGGAAACGTGTTATTGTTTGAATAGCAAGGCGAATTGGCTGGATTTTGTTTGTACATAATTTTTTTTTCCTCAAAAAAATGACTAACAGCCAGATTATGGCTATTTAAACTTGAAGGTATTTTCTCAAAAACCAAGTGAAGTGAGCTTGTCACTTTAAGGACAACAAGTGTTTATTGGCAATAATGAAATTCAGGGTTTTAAGCAGAAATTTTAAAATTTGGAAAACCTGCATCTGCCATTGTGACAGTATTTGCAGTTTTCTGATGAAGTTTGTGCTGTTTTAGTGAATTGATTTCTGACAGTGTGTCATAAAATACGTCAGCATTTGGACAATTTAAGCCAAAGTTTCCCGAATAACTAGTGCATGATGTTAACAAAATCTTGAATGGGTAAAAGATCCATCCAAAGTAAGTGATAGACAGTATTTTTTTTAATATATTTTTTAGTTGTCACTGGACCTTTATTTTATTTATTTATATGTGGTGCTGAGAATCAACCCCAGTGCCTCACACGCCAGGCAAGTGCTCTTTTACTGAGCTACAACCCCAGCTCAGACTAGTGGGTTTTGATGTAACTGATAGGGTTTCAGATTGCACATTGCAACTAAACTTTGAAAACTTCCACTTGTCCAGTTTTGACGTTTATCAAAAAAGATTATCTATGTTTTCTGGGAAAGCTATTATAAGAGTGCAGTAACACATGCCTGTAATCTTAGCAACTTGGGAGGAGGCTGAAGCAGGAAGATCACAAATTCAAGGTCAGCTTAAGAAACCTAGCAAGACTATATCTCAATTCCTCAGAAAACTTGGAATGGATCCACCGTTTGATCCAGCTATCCCACTCCTCGGTTTATACCCAAAGGACCTAAAATCACCATACCACAGTGATGCAGCCACACCAATATTTATAGCAGCTCAGTTCACAATAGCTAAACTGTGGAATCAACCTATGTGTCCTTCAGTAGATGGATAAAGAACATATGATATATATTCAGTAGAATATTATTCAGCTTTAAAGAATGAAATTATGGCATTTGCCAGTAAATGGATGGAGTTGGAGAATATCATGCTAGGTGAAATAAGCCAATTCCCCCACTAAAAAAACAAAGGCTGAATTTTGTTTCCTCTAATATGTGGATGCTTAATTCACAATGTGTGTGGGGGGGTACTAGTGAAGAATAGAGTTCCTTAGATTAAGTAGAGGGAAGTGAAGGGAGGGGAGGGGATGGAGATGTGGGAATATGAAGGAAAGTAGAACATAACAGACATTATACCTTATGTATATATGTGACTGCATGACTAATTTGATTCTACAACTTGTATGCTCTGAAAAATGAGAAATTATATCCCATCTATGTATGATATAACAAAGTGCATAAATGCATTCTACTGTCATATATAACTTAATTAAGACCTATCTCAAAATAAAATTTAAAAAAGGACTAGGGGGGAAAAAGAGTTGGGAATGTGGCTCAATAGTAGAAAACTTGCAGAATATGACTGGGGCCTTGAGCTCCTCCCCAGCATCAATCAATCAATCAATAAATAAAGCAAGTAAAAGCTATTTTAATACTATTCCCTTTTAAAATCATGTTATCTATATCAGGCCCAGATTTTTTTTACATACCAACTAACACAACATGTAACAGATTCATGGTAAAAGTAGATATTAGTATCTTCCGTTAACTAGACATTAAAGGAATTTGTAGGGCTGTGATTGGGGCTCAGTGTGTAGGTAGAGCACTTGCTTAGCATTTGTGAGGCACTACTATGTTTGATCTTCAGCATCGCGTAAAAATAAATAAATAAGGGCTGGGTTTGTGGCTCAGTGGTGGAGCGCTCGCCTAGTGCATGCGAAGTCCTGGGTTCAATCCTAAGCACCACATAAAAATAAATAAAATAAAGGTATTGCATCCAACTACAAGTAATAAATAAATATTAATAAATAAACAAGGGACTGGGGATGTGGTTCAAGCGGTAGCGTGCTCGCCTGGCATGCGTGCCGCCCGGGTTGGATCCTCAGCACCACATACAAACAAAGATGTTGTGTCCGCTGGAAACTAAAAAATAAAATATTAAAAAAATTCTCTATCTATCTTTAAAAAAAAGTTTAAAAAAATAAACAATATTAAGGTATTGTGTCCATCTTTAACTAAAAAAAAAATTGTTTTGATACTAGAGATTGAATTTGGGGGCGCTTAAGCATGAAGCCGTATCCCCAGCCCTTTTTAATATTTTTTATTAGAGACAGGGTCTCGCTGAGTTGCTTAGACTTTGCTAAGTTGCTGAGACTGGGTTTGATCTCTCGGTCCTCCTGCCTCAGCCTCCCAAGTCACTGGGATTACAGGCATGAGTCATCGGGCCCAGCTAAAAATTAAAAAAACAAAAAGGTGGGTATTTGTAAAAATAGTGTCATTAAATATCTTTTGTTTGCTTTGTAAAATGTAATTGTTTTTCTTAAAATGTGATTATGTTAGCATGTAAGGGACTTATTATTTGGAAATGAATTACTAAATATTTTTAAAATAGTCTGTAATTTCTATTATGATATTATATTTCTGTGGATAAAATCAGAGGAAGCCTGGTGTGGTGGTGCATTTCTGTAATCCCAGCTGCTAGGGAGTTGGAAGCAAGAAGATTATAAATTTGAGGCTAGCCTGGCAATTTAGCAAGACCCTGTCCCAAAATACAGTATATGTTAAGGGCTGAGAATGTAACTTGGAAGTAGAGTGCTTGCCTACCAATCACCAGTACGGCAAACAAACACACCAAAACAAAAACCAATGGAGTGCTGAAGCAGGCTTGTAATGTCTTGCATAGGCCAGTTGTGTACATCTTTTTCCAATTTTGTGTCTAGTATCTTCATTGGTAGCTTCAAATACTCCATAGTATGAGTGTTTATATCATAGAAATCAGCAAAAGCCACAAAGCAGGGTTCCCCCTCCACAAGATCTGGTTATTAATTTGTGTGTGTGTGTGTGTGTGTGTGTTAGGGATCAGACTCAGGGCCTCACACATGCCAAGCAAGCACTTTACAACTGAGCTACATCCCTAGCCCATTTTAATTTTATTTTGAGACAGGGTCTTGCTAAGTTGTCGAAGCTGGCCTCAAATTTGGTGATCTTCCTGCCTCAGCCTCCTGAGTATCTGGGATCACACGTGTGTTCTCCCATGCCCAACTGTGGTTATTAAGTGTTTACCAACACTTAAGCTGGATATAAATCATATAAATAAAAGTTCCTTAAAATTCCTAGCAAATTTTAAGTGTAAAAGTGTTCTGATATTAAAAGGTTTGAGAACTAGTTGTTTGGAGAAAAGGGAGACCTTTGGTAATTAGTCAACACAGAGATGGGTACTTTTTTATAATTCATACAAAGTTGCCTTTTGTGCCGAGAACACTTGTAAAATATAACCATTTTTTTTCTTTTTAATTTGTAATTGTTAAATCTGCTGGTTCAATATGGGATTTTTTTTTTTCTCCCCCTTAAAGTCTAAGGTAGACTATGAGAGGGCAAGGCAAGCTGAAACTGGCTCTTGGCCTGCATATTAATCTCCCCTGCCCTGTCATTTTTTTGCTGTATGTCCAACTGTTACCTAGCTCAGATCAGGGTCTGGCTCAAGCTCTGACTTCCACACAAAGCCTTCACTTACTGTTCACGTCCACACCGATCTTTCAAATCTGTATTCTGAAAACATTCATGGTCCATAAAGAGAAGCAATTTGTTCTATACTTTTCGGTGTGCTACTGTTTCTTAGGTCTTTTTTCAATTCTGTGCTTTACCTTAGTGAGACTAGTATAATGCTCAACAGATACTTATCTTGTATGGATAAAAGATTTTTAACTTTTACACTGCCAGAGAAATTTGCTTTCTAGGTGAATGACATAAATAAATCTTACTGTTGTAAACCCAATTTTTAATGCCTTTTGAAATACTAGTAAAGCAAATTGTAAATCATTGGTATTCTTTAAAGGTAACATCACACACAGAGGCTTCCTTCAAAAACTAATATCTTTTGGTTCTGTTACCACTCTTGGTAGAAACAAGTGGCTTTCTAGGCATGGTGGCATATACCTATAATCCCGGCAGCTCAGGAGGCTGAGGTAGGAGGATCATAAGTTCAAAGCCAGCCTCAGTAACTTAGGGAGACCCTGTCTCAAAATAAAATACAAAAAGGGCTGGGGATGTGACTAAGTGGATTCAATCCCCAGTACAAAAAATAGAAAGAAAGAAATAAGTGGCTTATTTCATTTCCAAGGTCTTTGACTGTTTTGAGTAAGTCATAGTAAATAGTAAATCTTAGAGAAATGAAGCAAAATTTCTAAAATCACACTGGCCTATAGGACAGAATTGTTTACTACTTAAAAAACTTAGCAGGTTTCAAGTTCAAAGGAGTAGAGGTATTTTGTCTTGCTGGTAGGGATCTCTGTTGAAAACAAGAGCAACTTAATGACTACATGTTCTTCTCTGCTTAAAGCTAAGTGAAGTTCTGGTCCTCTCTTTGGATGCTCTGTCTCTGGGGAGAGGAGGAGTGCCAGGAGGCCACGCCAGCTCTGAGGCAGGAGCTTTCTCTCCATCAGAGATACTAGGGCTTGAAAGGACCCGAAATTTCTTTGGTCTAGACTTTTTTTTATGTGATAATAGGGACATAAAAATTACTGTGGCTTATTATTAAAATAGAGACAGGGTATCAGCTTACATCTAAAATAGTATTAGAATTATTATAGAACTTATACATATGTATGTAAAAATTCACCATATTGACATTTTATCTTCGATTTCTCTTAAGTTGGGGTACTTTATACTTTAGCCTCAAAAAGATGTCACTGTTAGTAGTCATGAGGTCGTAGTGAGGTAGTTTAACTGCTTTAGAACCTTGTGCTTGGAACATTCTTATCCATCGAAGCATGGGCACCAAAAGTGAGGAGCATGGGTTCTTTAATATCTGTCACATCAGAGAATGACAGTTCCAGGACAGTGACCAACTCCTAATGGTAAGTACCCCAGCTGATTTGTCATTTCTTAGAAGCAGGAGAAAGAGAAGTTAGTCATAGTAGTGAGTGGTGTTTCTTAAAAATAGACAATAGCAAATTAAGGTTCAGCTTTAATCCTCAATGATGATCATTTTTGCAGGTTTCTGTAGCTGGATCAGGCACTGGAAGAGGCTCCCCAGCTGTAACTCTAGTGCAGTTACCTTCGGGCCAAACTGTACATGTCCAGGGAGTAATTCAGACACCACAACCATCGGTTATTCATTCACCACAAATACAGACTGTTCAGGTTAGCTTCCTTCCTAGATGATTTGTCGTTGATTTCTCATTGACTTTCTTGAGACTTTTTTGTTTTTCTTTTACTACTAATTCATTTATCATCATTTTTCTCTATGAAGATTTTATACTCAAATCTTTTAATTAGATGTTTGAAGGGATTTCTTTTTTTTTATATGCTGTGCCATGTACCTTGCTAAGTGCATAGATTTGACTTAAAAGTTGAAGTTTTTGTTGTCTGCTTTTAATTTGCAGAATTAGTAATCACTAGATAAGCAGTTCATGTCTTCTTCAAGTTGTTCTGTGCTCATACTCAGATTTATTTAATAAAGCTCTCTAGCGGTACTTTAAAGTATCTTGAGTGTTCTTTGGGAAAGATGTCTGATCATGTAATATAAAGATTTTAGTACTGATACTGTGTTCGTGTATATTCACATTGGTAGGTGGGTAGAAATTTAATTTTTTAAATTCAGTGTATGTAATCCTTAGAAAGTGATAATGATGTTATTTATTTATTTTGGTGCTAGGGATTGAACCCAGGGCCTAATGCATGCTAATCACACATTCTACCACTGAGCTGCACTCCAGCCTGAAAGTGATATGGTATTACTGTCACTTGAGTATTATGTTTATATGTCATGTACCTCATTCATATTAAACCTTGGCTTTTGTACATGTTAATGTGGTTGTGACCCAGAGATATATGGTACTATTTATCAAAATTTGTTACAAATCCTTAACATTTCTTGAAGGTAAAACATTTTTATCTGTAGATGTGAATTATTAATTATGCATTTTAGAAGCATACTTTTCTTATTTACTAAACTTATTTCTTTTCTTAAGTCAGTTTGTTAGTATCCTTTAAATTTCAAATTATTTGAGCCCAATTGATGGAAAAAAAATCTGTGAGGAAAATTGAGATACATGTACTTAGTCTTATCCTTTACCTGCACATTTGAGTAGGGTCTATCACAGAATAAGAATGAGGCTTATAGCATGACATTTGATGTGATAAATCCACATGATTTAAAAGCTTGGTTATCTTTTCAGTATAGGTATCATTTCTTTATTATTATTATTATTATTATTATTATTATTATTATTGGTACTAGGGATTGAACTCAGGGGCACTCAGCCACTGAGCCACATCCTGAGCCCAATTTTTTGTATTTTATTTAGAGACAGGGTCTCACTGAGCTGCTAAGCACCTTGCTGTTGCTGAGCCTGGCTTTGAACTCATGATTCTCCTGTCCCAGCCTCCCGAGCCACTGGGATTACAGGAATGAGCCACTGCACCCGGCTCTTTTTAAATTTAATTTAATTTTTTTAGTTGTAGATGAACACCTTTATTTTATTTATTTATTTAATGTGGTGCTGAGGATTAAACCTAGTGCCTCACACATAATAGGCAAGCACTCTACCACTGAGCCACAACCTCAGCCCTAGGAATCATTACTAGTTGTTCAAAAGTAAAATTCTCATCATTGTCTTTTATTTTCTGAGGTGACCCTTGATTCAAAAAATTTCTAATTCTTTCCGACTCTAATAATAAAAGAAGAAAGTCATTCCACACTCTTCTTTGTATTATGACTTTTATTTGGGTGCAGATATTTTAACTTAGTTTTAACTTGGTTGGTATTAGAAGAAAATATTGTCTTATTACTTGACTTTTTAAATCTTTGTTGAATTAATGGTTTTAATTGTCTTTGTAGAAATAAGTGCTGGTGGATCTTAGCATTCTATATGTTGGACATTGGGAAAGATAATTTCCCTGCTTGAACTTTCTAAAATGGGTAAAATACTAGCCTACCTCACAGAAGGGAGTTGCTATGGTATTGGTTATATGACAGATGTATTAAAGCCCAGTATAAAATGGTAAATTTTTAGTAGTAATATTATGATTGTCTAGTGCAACAACATATTTTTTTTCAATAAGCTCCCCTTATTTGTGGAGTGTCCATTACCAGGGGTTGTGTGGTTATATGTGTAGGCAAATATACACACATATTTATGGGCTTTAGCAATGATACATTCTTGCATGCATTCTGGATATTTTAGTAACCTCTTGATTTTTCCCAAATCAAATTCTCAAGTAATTGTAGTATTAAGTAAAGTGAGTTTTATAAACTCAGCTACTCGAGTCCCTCACAGTTAAATGACTAAATATATTGACAGCAGACATGTTGTAGCAATTCATTAGTTTTCCGACTTTATCAATCCAATTATTGTATTCTTATATGACTTGAAAAATGAAATCATGCTCAAAATTCTGATCCTTCTTTTTAAGGAGAAATCCCTTATTTTATTTTTAAGACTTAACTCCATTAAACCCTACCCTGCTCCTTGTAATATAAATCCTAACTTTATTCTGGTTTATACTCTTGTTTATTTAAATGTTTTTTCTCCTTTGGCCCTATCTAATACCTATTTTGAAAACCCAGCTCAAGTCAGCTATGGAATAGTGAAAAAAAAAAAAAACAGTGAAATTGAGGGCTTTTTTCCTGCCTCTGTCACTGGCTTACTTACTCCTTGCTGGAATTATAAGGGCACTTTCAGGGTTAGGATCTTGACTCTGGCGTATCTTATGTTTTGCTCTTCCCAGTGAAGTCTCACTTGACATTTGAACAACTCTTTCTGTTGCATTTTCATAGTATTTATTATCTATACCATTTCTTTCCATACTTTTTTTTTCAACAACTTTAATGTTTGTGTTTGTTTTTCCTTTCTTGAACCAGATCATGAGCTTTTTAAATTCAGGTTCACTGTGTTTGGGGGCTCCATAGCACCTGGCTCAGTGTTGTACACAAAGACCCTTAACTACCATTTTATTTTTTTTTAACGAGGAAAATCTTATATTTTGTGATGCATTTCAGAAAATCTTATGTTATAGGTAGCAACAGTTGCAGAGACAGATGAGTCTGCAGAAACAGAAGGTGTAATTGATTCTCATAAACGTAGAGAAATCCTTTCACGAAGACCCTCTTATAGGTGAGTTAAC
Organism: Marmota marmota marmota; assembly: GCF_001458135.2. Classification (NCBI taxonomy): domain Eukaryota; kingdom Metazoa; phylum Chordata; class Mammalia; order Rodentia; family Sciuridae; genus Marmota; species Marmota marmota. Next base: position 5,857,159 of record NW_026000016.1, on the reverse strand, counting down.
TGTTAACTACTAGAATGATACTTTGTCCAAGAAGGTAGAAAAATTACATTACATTTTTATTCTTATTTATTTATTTTTTTGTTCCAGGGATTGAACCCAGTGGCACTTAATCACTAAGCTACATCCCCATCCATTTTTTTGTATTTTATTTAAAGACAGGGTCTCACTGAGTTGCTTAGGCCCTCACTAAGTTCCTGAGGCTGGCTTTGAACTTCTGATTCTCTTGCCTCAACCTCAGCTGGGATTACAGGCATGTGCTACTGTGAAGAAAAATTATAGATCAAAGCAATTCTTTTAAGTCTCATTCATGTATCTTAATTAGTTATGTTGTTAAATTGTATTTTAGAAAAATACTGAATGAACTTTCCTCTGATGTGCCTGGTGTTCCCAAAATTGAAGAAGAAAAATCAGAGGAAGAAGGAACGCCACCTAACATCGCTACCATGGCAGTACCGACTAGCATATATCAGACTAGCACGGGGCAATACAGTATGTATGCTGCGATTAAATATGATACAGTGCTAGCTTTAAGTCTTCTCTAGTTTTATTGAAGCAATTCTGGTTTTGGTATTAAATTGTTTCATTTTAAAATGCATCATTAATACCTGAACTGTATATCTTAGAATGAAAAGTACATGTTAAAGAAGTGAGAGATTTGTATTGACAGCTGTCATATACTTTTGAAAAGTAAAAATTTTATTGCTGAATATAGAAAAATTGGGGTTAAAAATAAAAGGAGAGTTTTCTATTTATGTTTTATTCACCTAAGTAAAAGTTTGAAAGTTATTGCTTTTTTTGGTCTTTATAATGAATGCAAATGTAAGATATAAATGTTTGTATTTTATTCTTTTGTTGGCTTTTGTTACCAACAACATATTATACTTACTAATCTAAAAGAGGTCCCTATGTTTTCTAAATTATGTTTTAATGTAATTCTGTTTTCGCTACTCTCTACTGTTAATTGTGTTTCAGTTTTTCCCAAAAGAGAAAAAATTATTTAATTTTAAAACTATAGCAAATGGATAGATTATTTTATTTGAGATTTTACACACCAATAGCTCTAAATAAACAGATACATTCACATTTAGTCTTGTGCATTTTAATGGATTGTTAATTCTATGATTTTTGCTCTAATTAAAATACTAGGTTTTTTCTTTCCCCTCAAAAGAAGAATGATAGATACAGAAAAATAATTTTTAAAAAGAGAGGGCAAAGAAAAAGAAAGGGGAAAGGATGGGACGGGGGTGTGGGGTAAGCAACATCAGTATTGAAAACGATGTGATATTAAATCGTGTTTGTCCAAATAAGGTGTTAAGATTATAGATATGTTCTCTGTTTTCCCCTTTAAAAGTAACAATCTCTAGAAAAATTTTAAGTCTATTAAAATAAATTATATTCTTTCATATGTAGTCATTAATTTTTAATTTTTTTTTTAGAACTTTCTTTTGTGATGGATTTGCAGTATAAAATTGTTAAATTAATTTTCCTTTGGTGATTTTGGGCATCTTCTATCAGATACCTGTCAGTATTAGGTGTCATTTATCTATGGCCCCTAATGAGTGGACATGTTCAAAATGTCCAAAATCAGTGTTAAGAGAAGAAAACCCCCCACTGCCTGCAAGAATTAGACTTTGAGGTTTTCACTATTGTTTCTCTTTTATTACTTCTCACTTATATGCTTTTCTCATCTGGCCCACTGGGTATATGTGGTGGGAGTTTTAGCACTGTTCATCAGAGTTGCCACCTGGTATGTCTCTGGAATTTGGCACCAGGCTCCAAAAGTGTAGAACTTCTATCTCTCATTTCCCAGAGGGGTGGAGCAGTCCTGGGACCTGCTGGAGTAGTATCCTCACTGGGTAGCCTGGCCTTGAGCAGCTTTATCCATTTACCCTGGAGGGCTATACACAAGTTAACATTTTTTGTTTGTGTCATGAAAAGAAAAAGATTGGAATTACTGCAGAAGTAATGGTAAGACTTTTTAAAGTTTTGGGGATGATCGGAGAGGCTTTTATTTTGACATTTCTTTGGCATATCTTAACACCGCTTAGTAATTCTCAAAGAAGCAGTGATCTGTTTATAAGGTAACAGGGGAGTGTTAGAGGTTAATTTGCCTAGATTATTGGGTGAAAGTTTGAAATAGTGAAAACATATGGAATTGAGACGATGCTGAAGCTAGAGATGATATAGAAAGGCACCCCCTTTCTGCCATTTGATATCACAGTGATCAGAGCTAAAATTATTATTTTTTGCATCTCAAGTTTCAGTCTGAAGTGAGAGCAATGTAAATTGCTAAATTCTGGGGTCAATGTGAAGACAGAAGGTGATAAAAGGTAAATGTAGTTGGGAAAAGACATGCAACTATTGAAATATAGGTTTGCTGTGTTGGACTCTCATTTATGTTCATTAGGCTTTTCCTTCCAGCCAGTTCCTATACCTTATTCCTTGTGCTTTTGGTGCTATCTCATAGCAGAGAACTCAGCATTAAAACTCACTGTGTATATATACAATAGGGGGAGGTGTAGTCAGGAGCTATGGTTGAGAACTAGAAAACTGCATGTTTAGAAATTAGACATTTATCTGTTTGCCTAGTAAGATGTCATGGACTCTGTCAACTGTTTTAATTTAGACCTATACAGTATAATCCTGATGATTATTTTAATGAGAAATGGTGGTTGTTCTTTATGTCTGCTCTGTAGATAAAATTACCACACAAAGCAATATCAAAATTAAACTTTAATACACTTTTGGGGACATTTAGTGACACTTGTATATGTAGATAACTCATTTGAGAAGTAAATACTAACATTTATACTTTTTTAAAGTCATTTATGGACTTTAGAGAATAATATATATTTATATGCACACAAGATCCATTTTAATTAATCTTATTTCTTACTAGAAAAAACAGATATTAATGCCTTAATATTGTATCTAAAGATCTAGAAATAGAAACAGTTACTAGCATCCTTGGGATTTTGGAATAGAGGACTTTATTTTATTAGAATTTCTGAATATTTTTCTGTGTGTGTTTTGGAGACTCTTTCATAACTTTTTATTATTTATTTGTTTTTTTGGTACCAGGGATTGAACCCAGAAGCAATTAACTTCTGAGTCATATCCCCAGCCCCCTTTTTTAAAAATATTTTTTGAGTTGTTATTGGACCTTTATTTATTTTTTATTTATATGTGGTGCTGAGAATCAAACCCAGTTCCTCATACATGCTAGGCAAGCGCTCTACCACTGAGCCACAACCCCCTGCCTCCTCAGCTCCCCAGACCTTTTTTGTATTTTGTTTATATACAGGGTCTCAGTTGCTTAGGGCCTTGTTAAGTTGCTGAGGCTGGCTTTGAACTCATAATCCTCCTACCTTAGCCTCCCGAGCCATTGGGATTACAGCCATGTGACACTGCTCCCAGCTCATAACCTTTTATTATAAAAGTGTTCCTTTCCGTTTAGGTTTAATTCTTTGTTCAACATTCATCCATGCATGACTTTCCCCCAAACTTTGCTCTTGTTCTTTAAGATGATTATTTTATTATTTTTAACTTTGTATAATGAGTTGACTGATATTAAAAACAAAAAAATTAAATGTGTTTAAGTTGAAGAAATAAAATAAAAATATATGTACTCAAGTTTTCCCATATAAAAATAATTACATTTTTAATAGTTGAAAGATATTTTCAGAAGTTAACTTTCTTAATTCTAGCTTTTTTTTTTTTTTTGTAGCAGGGAGTAAGTTGCCTCAGCCTGGAATAAGTTTAATAAGACTCCAATAAGTTGGAATAGGATACTTCCAGGGTGTAGACTTAAGGCAGAGACTTAAGATAGGTTTTTAAAATTTTAAACATAAAGCCAGGCATGTTAATATACACCTATAATCCCAGCTATGCAGGAGTTTGAGGCAGGATGAGTCCAAGTTTGAGGCCAGCCTGGGCAATTTAGTGAGATCCTGTCTCAAAATAAAATAAGAAGGGTAGGGGGATGTAGCTCAGTGGTAGAACACTTGCCTATCATGCATGAGGCCCTGGGTTTAACCTCAGTTACTGGAAGAATAAAAATTAAAATAGGGTGGGTTTTATTATTGTAGCACCAACAGAGCTAGGCCTGTAAAACCTTTACTGAAAGTAAAGATCTTAGCGTATAGAGTTTCTGTCTATTAGTTAAGTGGGACTGGGGGTGTGGCTCAGTGGTAGAGGGCTTGTTTAGCATTTAGCCTTGGGTTTTATCCCCAGCACAGCCAACAAACGGTAATGTGATTCTGGTCAAAGAAAATCTGTTCTATCTCAGGAGAATATATGAAAGATGGCTACTGAGAGAATCTTAAAATTAGCAAAGAATGTTACTTGCTGCATCAGATGTTTAATATATTCAGTAGATGAGAAAATTCATAAAAACAAAGCAAAAGCAAGAAAGGTGTGCCTGCCACCATACTACACTCAACCTCTTTCCCTACCAATTAAAAGCTATCACCTATGACTTCAAATTGTTCTTTTTCTAGATGTTGTATGCCTTTACATTATTTTACTAGGAATTTTGTTAGAATAGGTCTCTGTTAACTCATCTTTACTGGAATTCTTGTACATGAAAGGTAAGTAGGTCAATCCACTATCCACCATTATGAAAAGACAATGTGAACTTTGTTTAAATAATTCAGAATTCTTGGGAGACTCATGAATCAACACCATTTCTTCATGAAAGAAATCTGTACACATTCTAAAGTAAATGCAGTTGCATTTATTATTATTAGTAGTGACTTAGCTTATATTCTCCCAGGGTAACTTGCAAAACCATTTAAAATACTGTTTCATGTAAATATGGCTCTTTAACCACTATTTGCCTCTGCCTGAGCAAAATAGTGAAGTCTTATTTCAAAATGATAATGATGATGATAATAATAATAATAGAACATTTACATGGTTTATTTGAATTAGCTCGTATGTACAAGTTTAGAATTAAAAATATAGCATCAAGAGAAAATTTAATTTTCTCAGATAAAATTTTTAAAAATATTTTTAGTTGTAGATGGACACAATATCTTATTTTATTTATTTATTTTTTTATGCTATGTTGAGAGTCGAACCTAGTGTCTCACATGTCCTAGGCAAGCACTCTACCACTGAGCCCTAACCCCAGCCCCCTCAGATGAAATTTTAATTTGGACAAATTCTACTTCCTCCTTTGTTCATGGATTTTTTTTTTTCCAGTTTTCTAACCTATGTATTTATTGTCCTGGGGGTTGAACCCAAGGATGCTTTACCACTGAGCTATATCCCCATCCCTTTTTATTTTTGAGACAAGGTCTCACTAAGTTGCTTAGGGCCTAAGTTACTGAGTCTGATCTGAACTTGTGATCCTCCTGCCTCAGCCTCTTAAGAGTCACTGTGATCACAGGTGTGCACCACCTCATCTGGCTCATTCATCTTTCTTGTCATATTTATTGATTATATAGGACTTAAAATGCTACTTTTTCAGTTAAAAATTTTTACCAAGATTGTTGAATTTTCATCCCATAAGTAATATTCTCCATACTTTTAATGATAATAATAGCTGTTAGAGAAAAGTGCTCAATGGCAGCGGAAGTAGCAGATTTCCAAGCAATTTTGTGTCCCAGAATTTTTTTAAATGTATTGCCTTAGATTAGTTGATATATTATCTTATAAGGAATATGGCACATTGGGAGGAAGGGGAAGCATTCTTGGGTTAATACTGATTTGAAACTAAATATTATCACCATATAAGGATGTATATAAAGATGTTTGTATGATGAGCTAAAACTAACTTAGAAGGAATATACTGAGTAAATTGATGTTACCCTTTTCCTGTCTAAAATTTAAAAAGTCTTAATTTAAGGTCATCATGTCCAACATTCAACCAGTAGGTGTTGAGTGACCTGCTTGCTTATGGGGTATAACTCATGTTGTGGGTTAATTATGGGATATAATGCACATTAGACTTTAGCCAAAAAAAAAAAAAAAGTTTAGGTAGTTCCCAGAGCAGTTGGGATAATAGCAACCTAACCTTTGTCTACCACTATTGTGAGCTAATAGCATACTAGCAGGTTTGAATTAATTTGTAATGGAAATTGACATAGAATTTAAATGATTATGCGATCTCACTGTTCAATTTTAATTCAATTTAAATTATTTTATGAAATGTTATTATTTATTTTAAGTAATATTTTTGAAGATTACTTAAAAGAGGAAAAAATAAGTGTGTATATAGACATTTACTTCTGCTTGAGTCTCCATCAATATCATGGACCAGTGTGGATTCCTCAATGTTATCAACAAAAATGTATGTGGTCATAGTTATAAACCTTTTTGCCTCTGTTGCATGTTTCACTCCAGGAAAGGATTAAGAAAGCCTAGGTCCCCCGAGTAAAATGAATAGGAAATTCAAAGGTATTTTATTTTCATTGGTCACTAATAACTTTTAAAAATGATTAGTCTGATATGCAGGGTTTGTTTTGAAATACCTTAAGGGACGGGGGAAGGCAGGGGAAATGAATGACAAATAGTTCTCTTTACTCTTACATTTGCTGGAAATTTTTCACTGTAAGTTTTTTAAAAATGCTAAAGTAGAACTTGTCCAAATTCAGTTAATTTTATCTTATTTTTTTCTGCTATTTATCTTGATTTATGTTTACTAAAAACAGATTATTCTATCCTTGAATATTTTGAAACCTAAGAAGTTTTCTACTCAAATCTTTGAATACAGATAGGCACATACAAAGCCTGTTTCCAGGATCCTGAAGCATTGGTAAATCTTGTTTATTATCAAACAAGAGATAATATTTTGAATGGGAATGTCCTTTGCCATTTGATAATGCCAAAATTAAGGGTCTCTTCAGTATAAAAAATGAAACTAGGTTCAAAGCATGAGACTTATCAGTAGAAATATTTTCCCCTGGAGCCCACTTGGTGGGGGAGGGGGGGAATGGTGGTGTTTGTTTTCCATATCTAATTATATGTTGACTTCATCAGAAAATAATATGGCAAGAGAAACAGACCTTTGGTTTGTGTGTTCATAGTATGAAAACAGAGTAGTATGGGTTGGAACTTTAGGGGAAAAATTATTGGGAAAAGGGGGAAATAAAAAACAAGAGAAAATGTAGATTTTTCTTATCTTTTTCATGATTCCTAAGTACTATTCCAAAAGCTTCATAATTGTATTGGTGTTTNAAATTGAATTTTTATGAGTGCTTTTTTTTTTTTGATACTGAGAATTGAACCAGGGTCTTACTGAATTGTTTCGGGCCTTGCTAAGATGCAGAAACTGGCCTTGAAATTCTGAGCCTGCTGTCTTACTCCTTTTTATTTTTGTTTTGAGACAGTGTTTGCTAAGTTGCCCAGAATGGCCTCAAGCTTTTGATCCTCCTGCCTCAGCTTCCCCGATTGCTGGGAATACAGGGATATTCCACCATGTCCAGCTGAAGATATCCTATTTTTAAAATGTGTACAGAATATAATGTCCTAAAGAAGCCTAATAAATTAATATTATCACAGGGTTTTTCAGCTTTAGTACTTCAACATTTTGCAACTGATTCTTCAGTTTCTGTCAATCCTACTCTAATAGTAACCTGTCAGTGAATTAAAGAAACAGCACGCATTTGTATTGAAAACTTTTTAAAAGTGTTAACCCATTTTTCTGTAGTAGGTACTAGAATATTAGGTGAAAGAACTGAAAATTTGTTGTTGTTACTTTTACTCTTTCTGTAGTTCTAATAGGCTTATGTTATCCAGATTATCACCTAAGTGGTCTTTGCTTAAATGCTATTAAAAATGTTGGAAATGACTTGAATATATTTGGAGTATGTTTTAAATACTATTATAATATTCCTGTAAGGCACTTACCTTGATCCATACATGTTGTTATTCTGATAATGGGCTTTTAAAATCTTCATTGTAAAGTAGTTAGCTAGTTTATGTATGATTTTTTTTTCTTTTTTTTAAAAAAGGATAGCCATTGGTTCTGATTAATTTCTACTGTTTAAACTAAAACATGAAATCATAATCTTTATGTTAAAGTATAGCAGACCTATTAGATATTTTAAATAGTACTTTTTTGTCCATTAGAGAAATGTTAAAACATTTTAGCCATTATTTATTTATTTAGGAGTGCTGGGGAAGGAACACAGGGCCTCACATGCACTAGGCAAATGCTCTACCATTGAGCTACATCCCCAGCCCTAAAACAAAACATTTGATCAGTTATTCTTTTGAAACTTTTAACCAAAACCAGTCAAAGTAATTGGGGTGTATCCCCCTCTCAACCTGATTATTTTTCTCTTGAGAGTAGGCCCTTTCTATCCAAGATAGGGTTGATCTTCTGTCATTAAACAATAGATAAGGGCTGGGATTGTAGCTCAGTGGTAGAGCGCTTACCTAGAGACAATATGTTAACTTTAAAGCATGACTAGCTAATCTCAGTATTTAGAGGAACTTACCTCATATTTGTTGTATTCCAGATATTTAGTAGAGATAAATATTATAGCACAAATTCGTCAATAGAGTTAACTGGTAAAGACCTTTTCAACTTAACATTTTACATTACAGGATTCTTCTGCCATAGTTAAAGTTATAGTTTACAGTTTTGTAGTTTTGAGTTTTTTGATATATGTTACTTTAAAAGACACTGTCTTTTGACGATAAATTAGAAAAATAGCTGAATGAAGGTACAGACTCATTGAAATTGCAATGCTTAATGGAAATTTTGCTGAGCATTTCAGAATGTTATTTATAACTAAAAATACAGGAGAGAATGGAGAACACCAAGAAGCTGGGCATTCTCCCTGTCTGCCTTGCCACTCTCTTTTAAATAATTTTAGTTGGATGGATGCCAGGGAGAATAAAAATTTTATGGGTCCCAGGAATTTCTAAAAGTTCAAAATATTAAATATACTCAGGTGTTTGTAAACTTTTAAAGTCTTGTCCCTGGCCTGGGGATGTATCTCAGTGTTAAAGCACTTGCCTAGCATGTGCAAGGCCCTGGGTTTCATCTCCAACACCACAGAAATCAATCAGTCATTCAGTATCTTCTCCCATAATGAAGCTGATGTTCCTTATCAATTCAGCATATAAAAATAAGGATAATTTGAGAATGAGAAGTAATGGTAATACATAGACCCAGAGTATATCTCCCAATATGGGGTTATTAAAAATGAATCCTGAAATTCTCTAATATTTCTTTTCTTTTTCTATTAAGTTGCTATAGCCCAAGGTGGAACAATCCAGATTTCTAATCCAGGATCTGATGGTGTTCAGGGACTACAGGCATTAACAATGACAAATTCAGGAGCTCCTCCACCAGGTGCTACAATTGTACAGTATGCAGCACAATCAGCTGATGGCACACAGCAGTTCTTTGTCCCAGGCAGCCAGGTTGTTGTTCAAGGTATATTTTATTAATCTAATACATTTAGAATACCTGTGGATTATTATATCACACCCTTTAGTGGTGATTTTAGAGTTTGGTGAAATATATAGGAGATAGAGTTTGGGGGTGGGGTGGGAAACACTTAAAAAAGCTTAAGGGAGAAATATTTTAATACATTAAAGAAGTGAAAGAAATTATCTGACTTTCACTCTTTAGCAGGTTTTATTGGTTCTAAAGAAAGCTAAATTCAGAGCAACATGATAGACAAAGGGAGTTGGAAACATTAATGAATTTTTAATTAGGTTAATAGCCTTCTTTTGGAAGTTACAAATGCTGTACCTCCTATATTTCTCATACCTGTTTTACGAAGAGTTAAGTATATAGTCCACAATGCCCTGAATTTGGGTCTTTCCTCAGCTATTACATTCAAGTCTAATTTATAAACAATTCATTTCAAAACAAATGCAGTGTGTGCGTGTGTGTGCGTGTGTGTGTGTGTGTGTGTGTGTGTGTGTGTGTTAGTCTGCTATCATATTTGAATTCTTCTGTACCCATTCTAGCTCTTCTGAAAGCTGACAGTAGTGAAATAAAAGTTGGGGTGTAACCCTGAACTTTTAGGATTACCTAAGATTTAAATTAAATTTTAATTAAATATTATTTGAATTTTATTTGTGCTTATGATAACTGTAATATGTGTACTTAATACAGTTTTTAAAAATTCTGTGTTTTAATTTAGTTATTTTCCTTGGGTTCGTTTGCTTAGGTTGCATAGCAGTAATTTTAAGACAAGTGATACCAGTTCTTTTAGTTTGAAAGTCTTGCAAGTATGGGAAAAAAATAAGTTATAATTAATGTAGATTATAATAGAAGTATGTGAAGAACTGAAATAGTAATATTAAAACAATCTTATATTTTCCCTTACTCATGAATCCTATGTATCTAAATGAATAATCTTATTTATTTATTTTTTAAAATTGCAGTTGGACACACTACCTCTATTTTATTTATTTATTTTTATGTGGTGCTGAGGATTGAACCCAGTGCCTCACACATGCTTAGGCAAGCACTCTACCGCTGAGCCACAACCCCAACCCCTAAATGAATAATCTTAAAGAATAGTCATTTTTCTCATATCATCTTTTTACATGGAAAAATCTGAAAATTTGAACTGTAAATAGAGATTGTTTTTATAATTTTTACTTTACATAATATACATATAAGTCTTGGGTTTTGGGATTTTTATGTAAGAACTTATCTATTTATTTATTTTTATGATTTGGGGTACCAGGAATTGAATGCAGGGGTGCTCTTCTTTTTTTTTTTTTTTTTTAAAGAATAGGGTTTCACTAAATTGCTAAGGCTGGCATTGAACTTGTCATCCTCCTGCCTCAGCCTCCCAAGCCAGAATTCTTTTTCTTCTACAAGTCACAGAATTATTTTTCTACATTGTCATCCATGAACTTTATAGTTTTATATCCTTAATCCATCTAGGACCCACTTCTGTATATAATTAGCTGGAAATCCATTTTTAATGTTTTCTCCCTATACTGTATCCCTAATCATTGGTTTGTTCTTTCCTCATTAATTTATGGGGCAACCTTAATTATACAATAATTTCTTATGTAATTTTGGATCTGTCTCACAACTCTGTTCTGTTCAATTTATCTTTTTCTGTATGCTAGTACTATACTTTCTGTCTTCCAGAACAAGTTCTTCATCTTGTCTTTTTTCTTTTTTTTTCCATGCTGATTTAGCTATTTGAAACATGACTCTTTCATATATATTTAGAATAACTGAGTTTTTAAGTAATAATAATAATAAAACCATTGATGATACAGCATTTAATTTATAGATTAAGTTAGGGAAAGCTGAAGTTTTTATAATGTTGTTAAAATGACAAATCTCAAACTACAAGTTTTTCAGTTAGTAAGATTTTATTTTAAACAGTTTAAAATTCTTCTCCATGGCGGTCTTACTCAATTGGTTCCTGAATGCTTTGTGGTAGTTTTTGCTATCATGTATACCTTATTTTTTTATCTAGTTGTTGCTGGTATAAATAGATATTGATTTTTTTTGAAAGTTGATCTTTTATCTGTTAACCTAGGTAAATTCTAATTACTTTAATCTGTGAAACTATATGAATATTTACACCATATATAAATAAGTTTCTTCTTGTCAAATTTTATTCTTTTTTTATCTTTTTTTTTCTCTTTTTTTTCCTCTCTCCTTCTTCCTCTTCCTCCTCCTCCTTCTTTTTTAATATTAGTGTCTAGGAGTTCCAGTTCAGTGTTAAACATAGTCGTCAGTGGGCATTCTTGTCCTGAAATTAAAGACAATATTCCCTATCTACCTTTTACTCTATCATCTCACTGAAAGGCAATGTCAATTTCATTTTGAATTCTTAGTTCTTATCTTGATTGATTTCTTCTGCACTACTTAACACTGTTGACCTCTGCTTCCTTCACTTTCTTAAACTGCATTCTCATTGTCTCCCTTTTCTGTCTTTCTTTCAGTCTCTTCTGTTGGGCTAATCTTCCTCCTTAGTGTAGTGGTGTGCCCTAGGATTGTATCCAGGGCCCTCTTCCCATTAGATTTCAGCATTCTTCCTGGATGATCTCATCTGTTCACTGTGATGATGCCTCCTACTTCAACTGGCTAGTTAGATGTCCACACTCATCTTTGATTCCTTAAGTCCAGACTTGACTTTCATTTTTCCCTACCACAAATCTCCTTTTGTTTTCTGTATTTAAGTAATAGACTACTTGTCCTTCTTTGCTTTAAGCCCCAAACCTGGCTTACTCTTCCTGCACCTCTCTACCCAAAGCCACTTTATAGATTCTTCCCCTTAACTAAGTCACACATGTTTTCTACTCCTCCACACCCCACACTCTAATCACCCTAGTTCAGGCTGCCACACCTGTGATTTGGTGTCTACATCACGTGTCTGCCCTGAAGCTGTTAGTTTTATTGTTTTGTGTTACTTGGAATTGAACCCAGAGCCTCTTTATCACTGAGCCACATTCCTAGCCCTTTTAATTTTGAAACAAATTTTCACTGAGTTGCTTAGGGCCTCACTAAATTTCTGAGGCTGGGCTCAAACTTGTGATATTCCTGCCTCAGTCTCACTAGGACTACAGGCATGTACACCATGCCTGGCTTCTGAAGCTGGTAGTTGTAAAAGAGCTTTCAGATTTATCTCATTTTGCCAGAGGCAACATCTTCCTTCTTGCCTTAGTTTTCTTTATTTTTTTGATGGGCGAAGGTGTGTGTGTGGGGGGGATTATTTCTGAAAGCTCAGCTAGACTGTTTTCATTGCCTCCCCATGATTCTAGAATCTACTAGTCTCTCTATCTATCTCTCTCTCTTTAATATTTTTAGTTGCAGGTGGACAAAATAACTTTATTTACTTAATTTTTTATGTGATGCTGAGGATGGAATGTAGTGCCTCACATGTGCTAGGCAAGTGCTATCCCACTGAGACACAATCCCAGCCCAATCGCTCTCTTAAAAAAAAAAAAATTATTGGGGAGGTACTAATATTTCTTATAAACAAGTCTCTATCTCCAACTTTTTTTTCCTGTATTATGCTCTCTATGCTGCAGTTTAGTCTTCCTAAAATTTACATCTAAACACATATCCTAATCCATTTGAGCTATTATAACAAAATAACCAGAGACTGCATAGCTTTCATAATACACTTTTTTTTTTACATTTCTGGAGGCTGGGAAGTCCAAGATCAGTGTCTGCCCAGGGTCCACTTCCAGGCTCAGAGATGGACATCTTCTTGTTGTTTCTTCAAGAGTAGCGAAAGAGGTGAAGGAGCTCACTGGGGTCTGTGTTGAAGGGCACTAATTCCATTCATGAGGGCTCTACCCTGAAAACCTAACCACCTAAAGGTCCCAACACATTTGTACTGGGGCTTACGTTTCAACATAGAAATTTGGAGTGGGCGACATAAACATTCACTCTATAATGTCATATCAACCTCTACTTAGAACCCTTAATTGAATCCCTATTATTTGTAAGACAGAGCTCAAAATCTTTTATGTGGCCCAAATCTTGGTTTGATCTCCGCCTTCCTCCGCCTTGACCCTTTACTGGCCTCCTACCTCTCTCCTTCTCCCTCTTTTGTATGCAACTCTGTTTCTTTCATTTTCTCTGATAGACCATGCCCTTTCTCCTGTCTAGAGCTGTCATACTTACCTTTTGTTTTTTAAGAACACTTTCCTCAATTGTATCCATTATTCAGATTTCATCTTAGATGACCCTTCCTCCAGGAAGACTTCCCTGATTCTTCATATCTGGCTTAGACAATCCCTGGGTCCCCACTGCACCTTATTAGGCATTGTATCACACTTGTTGTGACTTTCTATATCCTGCCTATATGGTAAGTTCTGTTTGGACAAGGATCCTTAGTACCTAGCAGAGTCCCTGGCATATGATAAATGTTAAATATTTACTGAATGAAAGCGAAATAATCTTCCTCCTTAAAAATGTTATTAATTCCATATGCTGATTGATTGAGTTTAATAGGGGAATATATTAAATATAGTATATATGCAGTAAATCAACTAAGCAACCAATTTCCCTCCTTTCTTGCCTTCCTTTCCTCTTCTTTTCCACTAATATTTACTGAGAATTTTTGTGCCAGTTTAAAGAGACATTTGGCTAAAAATAAAATTGAACCTTTTTTTTTTAATATTTTCTTGGTTGTCAGTGGACTTTATTTATTTATATGCAATGCTGAGAATTGAACCCAGTGTCTCACACATGCTAGGCAAGTGCTCTACCACTGAACCACAACTCCAGCCCCCAAATTGAACTTTTTAAGTTTGAAGTAAAAACTTACTAGTAGTATTCTTTGACCCAAACCCTGAGGCATGATTGGATAGAAGAGAGTCCTTGATGGAACCCCCTGATTGAGATTGATATCTAGGGTGATCTCCAGGCTTACTTTGTCCTGTCTTCTGTTGAAAATCCCAAGCACCTTTGCAGGGTCTCTGGAAAATTACTAGAAACACGTATACTATCTGACATGTCATGTCCAGAGCACCTGAATGTAAAGTTCCTGCCTGCCTGGAAGATGCTTAATTGGATAAGGCAAAAAAATATGATGGAATGTCCTTTCATTGACATAAGGTCAGGTTGAATTCTCATCATATAAGGGAATGGCTTTTGTACAAACCATTGATAAAAATAAAAGGTCTCAGTGACACATCACTTATTTTTATGCAGATATTTTTTTTTCTGGGCCATGATCTGTTATTACTGTTGAACATTTGCCAGCTTTGTGTCTAACCATGCTATTGTTAAATTTTCTATAATAGTCTGGCTCATGTGCTGAACCTTCAAATTATTCAAATAAAATTTCACATTTAAAAATTTATGAATAGTAATTGTGATTTATTTATGAATTTTTAAAATCACAAAACCCTTTTCAAGGGGCTTTAGTCAGTAAAAATAATGATTAGGTTGAGTAAGCAAATTGCTGTTTATATTGGCCAAAATGTTTAAATATCAGCAAGTTCATATAATTTAATTTAATAGTTGTGGAAGAATGTTATACAATACTACATTGGCATAGTGAATTTTTAAAATTTCTGTTTCTACTTTCTTCATGTAAAATTAGCAAATTCTGTGTCACGTTAGGAACAGCTGGCTTTTATGGTGTTGTAACAAATGGTTCAGCAAATGAAAGTGAACAAAGGCAACTGGATGTTTCTTACTTGGTAAATTTAGAAGTGTCTAAGAAGGACAGACAGGATTTCTGTGCCGATTGTCAGTGTATTCGTGGGTTTTTTAAATCCCCAGAGTTTACATGTCTAAGTACTCCCCCCCCCCCC
>NW_026000016.1:5806553-5841917 GCF_001458135.2 Marmota marmota marmota | reverse complement strand
CTCCCCCCCCCCCAATTATGAGAAACATATAGGGTTTATTCCCCTTATGTTCACCTAGAAACCTTGGACACAACAATAAAGAAGTAGTTCCGTAAGATATAACCATGTAACTTTTAATGCTAATGAGACTTTTTTTTTTTTTTTGCCAGAAACCATTGTAACAGATTTTTATTTAAAAATGAGAAACAAGAACATTAAGATGGTTTATTACAGGAAGAGTCTTTATAGGGCTTTGGTTTCAGTGAGCTGGTCTGTGACAAAGCAAATTGATGGCTGTGATAGGCTAGTGATGTCATTGTGATGTCAATACTCCTACTTATCTTGCACATGCTTGCTAGTTTGGAACACTTTATGTTGAACTGTGATAGGGGAAACAAGACAGTTCTGTATGCAGAAGCCCATCATGGCTGTAACTGGAGATGAAACAGGTAAGAAGTTTAAAGTGGAATTTAAATTAATTCTGCAGATATTTTTGAAGTTTAGAAAAAGTATTTAAGAATATCTGAGTGTTTGAAAAAGTATTACTTTCTAGTTGCTTAAGAATAAGAGAAGTTTTTAGATACATATAAATCTGTACATTATTAGCTCACTTCTTTAAGGCATCTTGGTGTAACTGCTTCTTTGCTCGGTACTGTACTGCTTGCTTGATTAAAGTAGTAACCCTCTGTGCCTCTCTTTCTCCCTTCACCATCTCTTTCCCTCCTGCACGCAGCTCTGCCCTACTAAAATAAGCTATTATTCCATCTGCAACCTGTTGCAAATTCAGTCTAGCTACAAGTTAAACATAGTGTTCACCATTGTAAAAAATTAAGCTTCCGATTTCATTACTGCGTACAAAGGTAGCTCCAAACAGGATAGGAGAAACCAATGTGTTGTGAATGTTTTACGTGCCTACTTGTTTCTTTCCTCCTGTATTTAAAATGGTGTCTGTTCCTCAGCTAATTGAGTTCAAAGGGCTGACGTCATTACATTTCCTGGAATCGTGTTTCAGCAGGGAAGTGGAAAAGTTAAACTCCAAGCGAGCTGCACATTGACGTCAGCTCCGAGTCATGTTGTGATTTAGTCAGTTCCTTTCTGCTTTGTCAAATGCTGCTGACAGATTGAGTTAACTAGCTCACTACTGCCTCTATCTCCAAGATCTTAGACTGAATAGTTTTTCATGTAAGCCTTATTTTAACATTTCTCTTGAGGTAAGTATCTGCTTAAAGAGGGGAACCATTTTATGCCCCCTATACTGCTTGCCTGAGCAGAAGTTGGGGGCTTTCAGGAAAAATTAAAGGGTAAGGTTGTGCCTCCTGATGAGGCTGCTGTCGCTGCATGTGCTTGGTGACAAGTGGCCTATATATAGCCTGGAGGAGTTCTTTGGCTTTTGCTGGATCTATAGGAACTTGGGATTCAGAGTGCTCTCTGGTGCTCAGTCAGGGAAGTGCTTGTCTTTTCATTGTTCCCCACACCCTAGCCTCTGGTATTTAAATTTGTAATCAGTAATTCTCTTTACTGTGGTTTGATTGTCTTAGTTACAGATAAGTGATTTTGAAAGATTTAGTTACTAGTGACCTTTGTGTGCTTGCAACATTGTTTATTCACTGTTCTTATTTGTAACCCAGTTCTGAATTTGCAGTTGAATTAAGAATGAATGGATGATTACACAACTTCATCACAATTTAGTTCTTTAGAGTTAGTTGGGTCTCAGCCCCCTTCCTGGATTGAAACATTCCATTGTCTTGAGCAAGTAAAACCTGCATTGAATTGTTTTTAAGTTTGTCTTAAAGACTTTTTTTTTAAAGAAGTTTTGTGAAGTTATAGAAGTGCTGTAAATTGTAGAAGGTCTCAAGTGATAAATTTATTATAAGATATAGATGAATTTAAAATGATCTCAAATACTGCATGTCATATGATTCTTAGAAACAATAGCATATTTGTCCATATGTTTACTTTCTAGACATTATTGGTTTATCTTTCTTTCTTTTTGGTGGGTAGGTACTGGAAATTAAAACCAGGAGTGCTTTATCACTGAGCTATAGCCCCAGCCCTTTGTTGTTGTTGTTGTTGTTGTTTTGAGACAAGGTCTCACTAAGTTGCTGAGGCTGGCCTCCAATTGGTAATTCTCCTGGCTCAGTTTCCAGGGTTTGTGGGATTACAGGATTGTGCTACCATGCCCTGCTGGTTTATATCTTTCTTTTAACTAAGTCTTTAATTCCTGTTCCCCATTTGACTTGTCTAAGCATGAGAATTATAGCATTACAATAAAATAAAATGATAACAAATACTGAATATATTGAAAGATGAATGTTAAGGCAATTATTTATGTAAAGAGCTTAAGCAAAATTATTAAACATAAATTAAACATTTTTATACATTTATGTTTACAGAATGAACATACCATCCTTGAATTTTTTCCCCACAGTTTAAACAGTAATGCTTAATCATAATTCCCTTTCCAATTTAAAATTTTCAAAATGTTGAAACAAAACTATCAAGCAATATAGAGCATTCTTTCACAAATCCTGATTGTGCTTTTAGAAATAATTATTTTCCAAAATCTCCTCAGTTCTCATAGAATTAATGCTATTTGAAAACCTATTTTAAAATGAAAAATAAGTTATATTGCCTTTTTTTCCACAAGTGCAAAAAGAGCTCAGGATTTAAAGATATTTTCAGAGGTACAGCAGAGCAGCTTTTAGAACCAGGCCTTTGGACTGTGGACTTGCAAACCAATGGGATTGATCTAGTTCAATGGCTTGCAAACTCTTTGACCATGACCCATATTTTATATTATGACACAGTGGATGTATGTATGTGTGTGTGTGAATGTGTGTGTGTGTTTGTGTATACATTCTACATTTATATAAAATACATTTCAAACAGAATACTCACACTTCCTTTTCTAATTTTCTTTTAATGCTATTCTTAATTTGTTTTTTCTTTTTGTGGTGCTAGGAGTTGAACCCAGGGCCTCATGCCTGCTAGGGAAGCTCTCTACCACTGAGCTATATTCATACCTCCCTTAAAACACAGTTCTTGACTCATGAAATTAATTTTATGACCCACTAATGATCTACAACTTACAGTTTGGGAAAAAAAAAATTGATCTAGACCAAAATCAGGCTCCTAACACAAATGACTGGCCTGTAAGATTTTAGCAGCATTTACTTAGAGGATCATGGAAGTGTCTGTTTATAGTTCATTATTGATTCTGTTGGGTATCATTTAAATTTTTATAAGAAAAAATTTTGTTTTATTAATAAATTAATGTTAGGAGCATAATTCTTTCCTTTAGATTCTGAGTTTTAATAAGTTGTATTCAAATTGAGTTTCTGAATTGTTAACAACAAACTTTCCATCAATTTTGGATAATGATATCTTTAATTTTCACCTTTGTGAAAGGAGGTTATTGGCCATGACTTTTTAAGGCGTTTTAGACATAAAAGAATGAATTTGGTCAGGTTTAACAGCTTCTTGAAGTTGGTAGCAAAGCAAGATATAATTATGTTAGACATGAAAATAACAAATCACTTATCTTGACTTTAAATAAAACTTGAAAGTTCTGTGGAGGATGAAATGGAAAATGGCTTTATTCTGTTTTCCTATTATTAAAAAAAAAAAAAGGGAGAAATGCGAAATGCTAAGGCCTCATGCATACTAGGCAAGTGCTCTAACAACTCCAAATATCCAATTAAAATAAAAGAAAATTTAATGCAATGTAATTTGGGACATTTATTTCATTTTGCCCCACCCATTTTATTTGCCTATATGAATATATTGCCTAATTAAATAATTATGATGCTACTCTGCATTTGTGTAAATAGAAAAATAAAAATCACTTAACATTGCAAATAAGTATAAATATAAATTGAAGAAAGTGCTATCAAAGTAACTATCAAGTTGTGTATATGGAAAGCAAGAAATATAGGTTAAAAGATTAGGGTGAGCCTCATTAAGGAAACCATATTTAAATAGTGAAATAGAAAAGCACTTTACATGGGTTACAATTGAAATACACAAGACAGATACTGTTATACTCTTGTGTATAAATGAACGCAGATCCTGACAGGTAAATGACCTTTCCAGCTTCTAAATGTACCAAGTGGTGAGCCAGTTTGGGTCTTCAGACTCCCTTGGTTCTGCTCATAGTACATTACATTGCTCTCAAAATTCACCTGACAAGGCCAAGAATGTAGCTCAGTGGTAGAGCACTTCCAGCCATGTCCAAAGACCTGGATTTGATCCCCAGCACTGGAAGAAAAAAAAAAAAATTCACCTGACATGGATAAATTAATATCAATGTAACATAAGTCTTAACAGCATGCTACACATTGGTTATAAAATATGCAAAGTGAATTAGCGTTCTTTTAAGTAGTCAAATTGGACTTTTTGCTAGAATTTTTATTATTACTCTCATAGGACAATAGAGCATTTATTTGCCAATTTATAGAACATTAACTTTCAAGTATTCATAACTTTCAATTTTTTACCCAGACTTTCAAAGATTTTCACTTAATAAACAACCTAAGAAGGCCCCTTATGTGTAACTTCGCTTGATTGTGGTAATCATTTCATGATGTGTGTGTGTGTATATATATATATATTTCAAAGCATCACTTTGTACACCTTGAATATATATAATTTTACTTGTCAACTATACCTCAATAAAGCTGAAAAATTTAATGACAATTCCATGTGGTCTATGTGTTATAGTAATTGTAATGAATTTGAAAATGTTTAGTACTTTAATAGGTATTTTTGGTAAATTTAATTTCTCCAAAGAAACCAGAGCAATGGAAAAAGGAAGTATTTTGACAGTATGGGACACAAGGCATAGATAAGTCTGATTTGGGTATTAGGGGCACTGGTGTGGTGGTAGGAAGGGAGAGAACTGAAGAACAAAAGTGGAGAAGATGCCAGTAGCTTACTGGAGAAAGGGAAAGCCCTCTCCCCTACACTTATGACTTTTAAGTTACTTCTGTTGCTTACTTAGGTGTATTTAAAATTACTGGCACATGTAAATAAAAATGAAATTCTAGAATAAAAGGTAGGAACTTCCTCTATAAAGATGTTTTCCTTCAGTTAATATGCTTAGTACTTATGGATACTTCAGCAAATAAACAGTCAAATAAAATCACCATCATATTGGGAGCTGGACAGTTGGACAGATTGTTTCACTTTGGTAGCTATCAGGATAGGCATTTGGCTGGGTTTCTTATTTATTTCTTTGTTTTCTACCCTGACTTGTGGGTTTTTTTAGTTTTCTTTTTACCAATCTGACAAGAGTATATCATTTGGTCATTTGTGATATTCTCCACTTTTGAGGTTCTGTCTTAAGTGATTATATATATATATATATATACACACACACATACACTGAAAGGGACATTTTATGTTATCTTTTAATAGTTTGTTGTTTAAAGGGATATAACAATGTATTATAAATGTAAAAAGTTTTTAGGCATATTTTTAAGCACAATAAGGAGTAAGAACCATATATTTTGACTCCTCAGGTTTGTTAGAAGGGAAACTCCAGGGGAAATTTATTTAAGGATGTTATAAGCCTTTTAACTAAAATACAGTATAAGCATAATTTGGAACATTGTCTTTCAGAATTTAAGGAAGGGAAGAAGAAGGGAAATAACATTTGCTGAATGCCTACCATGTGCCAGGCACTGTGCTAGACACTTTGACATACATTACAGGGTTTATTGTGAGTATTAAATGAGATAATGTATCCCCATTTTACAGATGAGGAAACTGAACTTGCCCCAAGTCACATGGCTGGTAAGTGGCAGAGCTGGACTAGAACCCAGACTCCAAATCCCATGTTTTTTTCTGCTGTACCATGTTTAAAGCTTGCAAATAGAGGTATGAAGTTAATGATCAGAATTGAGAGTTCTAGAAATTTTCTTTTCCCATGAAATACTTGACACCAACCCCTCTAGAATTCTTTCATTTCAAGAGTTAGATGGTTGGAAATACATTATAGTTAAAACCCTCTTCATCTAAAAAATGCCACGTTAGATTTATTTAAGGGAAGATTTAGGAAATAATGCTTTTTATCAAGAAAGGCCACTTTGAATAAATACATATCTTGTTGCTCTCTTTCCATATCATAGTGATAAAGATTTAAATATCATAATTAAGTCTATAAGAAAGACTACTTACTTTAATCATCCCAAATACCTGTACAACACCCTAGGAAGTTCAAAATCATCTTTGTAGTATACACATAAACTCATGAAATAACCATTATATGCCAAATACTGGGCCAGATTATAGGACACACCAAGGTAAAAAGATTCTGCCCCTGACTTGTCTGAATATTTTTACTTGCCTGAGAAAATTAGTGTATAAATAAATATCATATTATCTATCTTCAACTGTAATTTTTAAGCCCTACTGATGACCTCTATATTTTTGGAAATAAAAATGAAATTCTAGAATAAAAAATATTTTGGACACTTTTACTAGTTATAAGGGACAGTAATCAGCCTTTATAAGAAAATAGGAATAAGAAATGGTCATCATGGAGTATAGGATGGTTCTTTGAACTGTGATCCTTGGTTTCTAATCTGCTTTAAATGACCACTGAATTCATAACATCAGAAACTAAAGCCTACTAAGGTTAACACTGTTTCATAACTTATTTCAGAAAAAACAAGAAAGTCTCTTTGCCCATATCTTTTTAACATACTTTACTAATTAGATTACATTTGAATATATGGAATTTATCCCTTGACCTCTGAAAGTATACCATCATATAGATTATTTAGGCTATTATAGAAATTTATTCTAATTCCTATTAATTTATACTAATTCATATTTCTGGCTTGAACTAATAAACTATAATCTCTATTTTAACAAGAATAAAATTAACATGTAACATATCTGGAACATTATAATAAAACCCTGTTTACCTAACATCCCAAAACTAATATATCCAGAAATATCATCCCCTTCTGTTATTTTAAAGTGATCTTTTTTTTTTTTTTTTCCTGAGCTATTACTTCAAAATGTTTTAGGAATACTCCACTTGGAATTGCCACTATCCTTCATGCTGCCCAGTTTGGTTCTTCAAAGGTGGCTGTGGCTGTTCAAAACAGGCAAAAGTTGTTTGGAACCATTCCTGATGTCCATTTTCATCTGTGAAGTATTTCTATCCACCATCCCTTTTCCCAATTTTTTAAAAAAGTTTGTTTTAGTAGATACTCTTAGCTTTTGTATTTCATGTAAGCATTCTGTTCTAACTTCATATTACAGAAGGTAGCAAAGGTATACAAAACTAAAGAGTATAAGAAACCCTTATGCACCCTTATATTAGGGGTTTTCTTTTTTTGTTGTTTTTTGTTTTCACTTCTTTGTGAGCACTGTTTGAAATAGCAAGCTTAGAACTAGGCCTGCATTGAGGCTGCCTGCCCATGTCAACACAGTAACATGTAAATTTCTCATTCCTCACTGGCTATTGTTCCAATTTTAGAAAGCCTATAGCCTCCAGCTGTTGCATTGTTTAAGCTTTTATTATCCTATAACCTTCTTCCTTGGATGTGGGTAAAGAGAAAAGAGGGGAGGACTATATTATTCTATGTTCCACTGCATCTCCTCTGACATTATGATCAAGCTGTTTAAATAATCAGTGCATTATAATTTCTTTTATGTATATAATATATATAAACTTTATGCATATAATGTATATATGTATATATGTGTATATATATATGTGTGTGTATGTATATATATATATATATATATATATATATATATATATATATATATATANAATTATGCTATGTCCATTGTAAAAATATACCACAGTGAATCCTGTGTGTGTGTGTGTATGTATATATATATATACATACATACACACACACACACAGGATTCACTGTGGTATATTTTTACAATGGACATAGCATAATTTGGTAGATTTCATTCTCCAGTACTTGCCTATGCCTTCTCCTCCTCCCTTAATTTCCTTCCTCTATTGGAATCTCTTCTATTTTCCTGAAATCCCTTTTAAAATTCTTTTTCTTTTTTTCCTCTCTAGATTCCACATGAGAGGAAAAATTGACATTTGACTTTCTGGGCCTGACTTAATTCACTCAGCATGATGTTCTCCAGTTGCATCCATTTAAAAATAATAATAGGGAGATTAGTAGAATATATCTCATGGATCAGAAAGAGGGAGGAGGAGAGGGAAAGGAAAGTTACTGGGGAATGAGAGTGAGCAAATTATGTTATGTACATGTTTAAATATGGCATGAAGATTCCATTATTACATATAATTATAATGCACCAGCAAAAACTAAAAAGAGATTTTTTAAAAAATCTTAAGTTAGTTTACCAGAGGTTTTCTTCTTAAATATCTCAAAGCTATAAAAATTAATGAGGCATCTGTATATAATGTTTTGAATAGCCATCAAAACAAACATGTGACTTTTTCTAAGTTTAGTAATAGAAATTGGCTGATGATTATTTATCACAGTTACTATTTATCGCCATTATTTTTAAATTATAAAAAGAAGAAGCAGTAAGTACTACCTTAAAAATAGTATTTTTATTAATTCTGGGAAGACCTTTAGATAATCTTCCCCCAAAGCCACATTTTTCATTTGTTTTATTCTGTTTCTTAATCTTCAAGTCCTAAGGGAAAAACTAATATTCACCAAATAAAAGAAAATAGTATTTAATTTTTAATTTTTAAAAACTGCTTGTCTATTTTCAAAGATAGTATTCTATTTAGGTGAAAAATTCCTGTATTGAAAAAAATTTCAGTTCTTACTCAATGGTTATAATACTTTTTTAAAACTATGAAAATACTATATTTCCTTTTGAATGGCATTTGGTTCAGATCAATTTTTATAAGATTTAATAACTTTTTTAAAACTTTTTTTTTTTTGCATTTAGCTTTGAGAGAGTATATATTTTGTAATATCAAATTGACTCTGAACCATATGTTTTCAAAGTTGAAGCGTTGGTGGTGGAAATGTATTTCATCACTCAAATCCATCTGTCTTTTCTAGGAAGCTGTGTTTAATGCAGTTGACAGACTATTTTGAATATAAATAAGGAAACTATGAGAATTTTCTTTCAGTATTCAATCTGAATACTAAGTAAATATTATATATTAAGAAAATGATTTTTGTATGAATACTTAGGAATATATTACTTAAAAAAGAAAAAGAAAGAAAGAAATCCCGAGTAGAACACTTTTAAGAAAAACTTTGTTGGTTTTCATTTGTTTTTGGTTGTTGTTTTTAACTAAAACCTCAGTGAGCTAGATTCCTTCCCTTTTCTCAATCATTTTCTGGTAATAGGATTTGCACTTATAGACTTTTAGTGACTGTTTCAGGCATGATATAGAAGGTATAGAGAAATCTCTCCATTGGCATGTTCAAGCGATGGAGATGTTCTGCTTAATTAAAATTTTTGTAGTGCTGTGCTAGAGCTAGCACCTTCTGGCTAGCTATAGCCAATTTTATGCTTTCAGCATCTTTATGAATTGATTGTTAAAGCAACCTTTGTTAAAAGTTAAATATATATGCATACACACTCATACAAATGAATTACACTAAAAAGCAACATCACTACTCAAAACTCATCATTTCTCATAAATTTTGTCTGTGCTCTTGAGATTATTTACATATTTTTATCTGTATGGTGTGCTACTTATTTGTGTTTCTTCCCAACTGTACATTCAGTGAAGTCATATTGCTATCTTGACATTGGCCATTGTGAAAGTATTTCCATCATGGAAATCATCAAACACTACAGATTAGGACTTTCTCTCCCCAATCCCTAGAGAACTGTTTCTTAAATATTTTATCAACACACTACTGATTTTAGGCTAAATGAAATGTAGTTAAAAAGCTTTGATAAAAACTTGTCTAAAATGCATTAGGACATTGTTCTACCTTAAATGTAGTCAGAGTTGAAATATTCATATCATAGTTCTATAAATGCTGAAGGAGATCTTTGCTATTTAAGATCCCTGTAATACTCAGAGTAATTATCTTTAACATTAAAAGATCATCTCTAGTGACATATAAAAAGTATGTTTTCAGATTAATTTTATATAAAATATCAACTTGTGAATTGTTTATATAAACTTGCTATATTTTATTTCATTGCAGCTGCCACAGGTGACATGCCCACTTATCAGATCCGAGCTCCTACTACAGCTTTGCCACAGGGCGTAGTGATGGCTGCCTCACCAGGAAGTTTGCACAGTCCCCAGCAACTAGCAGAAGAAGCAACACGTAAACGAGAGCTGAGGCTAATGAAAAACAGGTAAGCTGTTTCACCAGAAATCAGAACTCTCTTATAGGACACATAATTTTTTACTGTGGGGTTTTAAAAAAATTAAACTTTTCCTAAGCTCTTTCTCCCTAGTTAAGTGTTATGTGCATTGTGTGTGGGTTTGTGCTCTGCATGTAATGATAACTAGAATGTCTTCTAGTTAAGAGTACCTAGCCATTAAACTATCTCATTAGAAGGTACATCCCAATGTGTTATAATGGTGATGTTCAAAAGATACATTACTTAAAAAAAAAAAGATTTCATTATAAATAAAATTTCATTTGTATATGGCTTTTACTTTGTGAGGCAGTATTATAAGTATAATTTTTTAACTCTTTATTAGCACAATAAATTTAAGAATTATAAAGCATGTTTGAAATTTTAATCCTTTCAGCTATTTCTAACTTTGGTTTTCATTATTACAACAAAATATGTGCTATTTTGACAAATTCTACTCAAGTACACATACAAAATAAGAAAAATAATTAGAATAATCCATGGCTTCGCCACTTAGAGATACCTCCTAACATTACAGTATGTATGTTTCCAGTCTATTCTTTCATTTTTCTCTCACATATTCTTGCTTGTTGTCTCTGTAATTATATTTTTTAAAAATCAGTATATAATCAAATGCTGTTTTCCCCCAAAAAGTTTTAATTTAATCTTAAACAAAAATTTATTTTAACTTGAATATTATTTTTTGTTTTAGTTCTTATTTTGAAGAATGGCACATATTAATTTGATTTCCAAAATAAACAGAATTGTACAAGAGTTTCCTTGTACAATTTCTTGTCACCTCTTACTAAGTGTTAAATAATGTCCTTATTTTAAGAAAACAAAGCATCAGATGGCATCATCTGCTTGCAACCGATCAAGACTGCAAGGTGGTCTTAATCATCCTGATTAACCTACAAATTGTGGCCTCTGGATCCCTAAAATTCAGTTTTGAGTTTATCACTGTCCTTTGTAACCGTGTGAACTAGATGTAGCTATATTTACTTTATTTTTGTGGTCTTTTAAATGATATGATTTGATATATTATGAGAATCATTGAATTGGCTACTTCTTCCCAAACTTATTAGCTTCACAAATCATTAGATAGAGTTTTGTACACTGGAGAACTCAACAGATAGATACCAGGGATAAGGTCAGTAAGGTATATTCATCTTTGTCAGTGGTTGTTCCAGGTTTACTAAGTCATGCTAGGTTCCTGCTTTTCACTGTCAGCTCTTTGCTGAGAAATCTAGGGGCTGAATGGGTGGGGCTCACACAGCATCACAGTTGTTTTATGGCAGTCCTATTATCATAGATGCTTAAGCTTGGCAGGATGGTGCATTCCTGTAGTATTCGCATCTTGGGAGACTGAGCACATAGAGTTCAAGACCAGCCTAGGCAACATACCAAGACCCCATTTCAAATAAAACAAAAAACTCAAATTTGGGCTGGGGATATAGCTCAGTTGGTAGAATGCTTGCCTCGAGTGCATATGGCCCTGGGTTCAATCCCCAGCCCCACAAAAACAAAACAAAACAAAGTAAAACATAAAACAACTCAACTTTGATCTGATGGAGAAATATGGATATTTTTATGAATTTTCTGAGATTTCAGGAGCTCTGAATATAATTGCTTCTGTGGTCATAGAATATACATTATGAAGGTCAGTTTAGAAATGTGAAGTACACTATTAATGCAAACTATAAAATTGTTCATTGATGTCTCATTTTACCCAAAGAAAATAAAACACAGAAATAGTATTATTTCCCTTTTGCAATTATTCTCTATCCTTATTTTTTATTTCAGAAATTTCTCAATAGAAATGCCAATGTGAAAAATAAAGTATTAGGCAGTGGTTTCCTATAAATGTGCCACACAACTACCTACATATTCATGAAATCTCCCTGAGGGGAGAAAATTACAAAATTTGTATTAAAAAACATCTAATAAATAATAACTGATTGATTTGTGTTTGGACTGCAAATAACCAAGGGAAATGGAGGCTTAAACTTTTAAGTGATTTTTTTTGATCCTATATAGCAGATCAAGAGGTATGTACAGCCAGAACTAAGCCTCAGGAGTGTCCTCCCTGCCCTGTCATCTTCAGCATATACAACTTGCTCTTAGGATCACAATATGACTGCTGCACTTCGAGGCATTGCATTAGATGGGAAGAAAGGAGAATGGCTAGAGCCAAAAATTGGGGCTAGCTGAATCTGCCCCTTCTGAAAACCTCCCAAAAACTTTCACCTACATTTCATTGATTAGAAATAGGTTTCTAGTCCCTAACTGTAAGGGATTATGAAGAATGTTTATTTTAGCTTTCTAAATCTCAATTTCAGAGCAACACAAAGAAAAGCAGCTGACAAAGGGCTATTAGGTGGCTCAATATCTATTTAGCTGATTTCAAGTACTTTATTCCTACTGTTTCTTTAACTTTCACATAATTTCTTTAAGATAAAGGGTCTGGTTATTATTTCCACTTTACAGATGAGGAACTGAGGTTTGGAGAGTTTAAGTAATAAATTGGCCAAGGTCACATAGCCTAAGAACCAGGATATGCAATCAGACAGTCTTTAGGCAAGAGTTGTCTACTACCCTAACACCAGGGTCACCTCAAAAGGCCCTCAATGTAAGCTTCATATTTGACTTCATGGAAAGTAGGTAGGTTTCATAATTAACATGAAAGATCCCTTATATATATTCTCTCTTTTTATTCCTTGATGGCATCTATAGAAGATATTTAATTATATTTCTAATTATATTTCTAGCAATAG
Source organism: Marmota marmota marmota (assembly GCF_001458135.2). NCBI lineage: Eukaryota > Metazoa > Chordata > Mammalia > Rodentia > Sciuridae > Marmota > Marmota marmota. Next base: position 5,828,861 of record NW_026000016.1, on the reverse strand, counting down.
CGCATCAGTTTTAATTCTTTTTTTTTTTTTTAATATTTATTTATTTATTTTAGTTTTCGGTGGACACAACATCTTTGTTTGTATGTGGTGCTGAGAATCGAACCCGGGCCGCACGCATGCCAGGCGAGCGTGCTACCGCTTGAGCCACATCCCCAGCCCCAGTTTTAATTCTTTATAGCCTTATCAGCCTTTCCACTTTGCCATGTCATTCCATCTCCATGCTGAGGATAGATCCAGTTAAATACAAGGCCTGTGAACTGAGCTAACTATTAATAGAAGAGACAGGTGTTTTCCATAGCTAAAAGTATTTAGGAATGTACCATCCACTGGTGTGATCATTTAAAGCTTTAGCTTAGAACATTTTTACCCTAGTAACACATACACACACACACAAATGTAAAATATGAAATATGGATATTTACAATCAGCAGCTTGGTAAATAAAATTTTAAAAATTAAATACCTCACTATATTGCTCTTTAATTTTCATTTAATGGTAAGTTGCTGTATAGAATGTTATCTTCCTTCTAGACCCAGAATTTAATGATCTAATAATGAAAACCTTGGTATTCACAAATGAATTTTAGTGACTTTGTGGAAGAGAGTTGAATTATATTACCAAACTGGCAATTTGAAAGTGTGTTTGGATTTATTCTTAACTTTTCCCTGTGCATCATTTATATTAAATCAATCACTATTTTATCAGGTTCAATTCACTTCTACATTTTTTATTTTCTCATTAACCAGTTGAGAAGTCCAGAACTTTGTGAGTTCACAGGGTGAGTGCATTGTTCTTGGCTAGGAAGTAAGGGTTGTTTGTTCTTTTCCTGCAGTTTATTGGGTTTTCAAAGTTTCTTTTCTGCTAACTCTTGTCCTCCCATAGAGAAAACACATATCCAGTTTTTAAGAGTCAGCTATCCTAAAAATAGAACAATTGATCAAAGGCGTTGTATGCGTCATTTAGTTCAGGATTGCAGCAATGCTAATTGGTATTACAGTAACTAGTATTTAGACACATAACATTACTTTTATTAAAGTATAGGATAATGATAATATATGGCAGTTTTTCTGGAATTGAATACTCTAAAATAAAGCTGTTATCAGAGAGCTTCTGTGAAGATTTAAGTGAAATAGTTGCTGTCCCCTCCCACCCTGGAAAAAAAGAAGAGAGAGAAAGCAAATTGTTTTTTAGTGGAATTATGCATGAAAATGACTAACTCATCTATTTATTGGTAGTTGTTGCTTTGGCTGCTGGTTTGTTCTTTCCTTTGGGCATGCTTATAGTGCTTTAAAATTCAGTGTATTGCATATTAAATGCATGTGAGTAGAGAACAGTCTCAAAATGCACTTTTGAATTATTCAGTAGCTTCCTTTTCCATAATTTCAATTGTGGTGTTTTCACATTTGTGCATTTAAATTGCCTGAATTATTGAGTGTTGCATTATGTAACTCTGTTTTTCCTTTTTTAATTTTCAGAAAGTGTCCTTTTTATTTTGTTTTATAAAAATGCACATGTCTTATTTATTGTTGTAATTTATCCATGTTGTGTTTTCTAGCCAAAAAAAAAAAATTTTTTTTTCAGTCATGAATGATCTTGTTTTATTGAAATTTGACAAAGATCTTCAATATTGACATTTAAGGTTTCTGAGGAACAATTCTTCTAATCATTTTGACCAAATAAAATGTATTCATTGTGATGGAATATGTGTAGCTTTTGGCAGACAAAAAATAATTAAGAGGATCAAAAGGATCTATAAATGTTTTTGTTGATATTCCACTTGGGAATGTGGTCCTATTGTGTAGTTTACTGAACACAGTTCTGGTCATTGTTATCATGGAAAGTGTGTCCTAAGAAAACACCAATTGGGCAAATTGATCGTGCTCTCAAGTTGTTCCTGTTGTCTTACAAAAAGGCATGTGCTTGGTTCCATTTGTTGTGTGGCTTTGTACAAATTTTTCCTAGGTTTGATTGGCTATTGATTTTGGGGGGCACAAGTCATTGAGCCACTCTGGATTGTACTGGGAGGTTGTTCCTGTAGTCATTTGCCTTGTGTTGGTTCCAGGGAAGCTGCCCGGGAGTGTCGCAGGAAGAAGAAAGAATATGTCAAATGTCTTGAAAATCGTGTGGCTGTGCTTGAAAACCAAAACAAGACCCTCATTGAGGAACTCAAGGCCCTCAAAGATCTTTATTGCCATAAAGCAGAGTAACTGTCTTTGACTTGGACCTTGTTTACTCTAAACTCTAATCAAGGCAGGCGTTGCACCAGTTCTACTAATTGCCATGTGGACTTGTGGAAGGGACATATGTGACCCTTAACTAAGAATCCAGTTTGGCTTAGTGTTTGAAATTGAATTGGGAATATTGTTCCAGGATTTGGAGTGCAACTGTGTTCACATTTACCAAGCTTACTTCAATCTGTTTGTCAATAGCATGCAAAAAATGTTTTGTTTGCCCTTTGCTTCTACTTTTTCCAGGGAAGCTGCTAAAGAATGTCGACGTCGAAAGAAAGAATATGTAAAGTGTCTGGAGAGTCGAGTTGCAGTGCTGGAAGTGCAGAATAAGAAGCTTATAGAGGAACTTGAAACCTTGAAAGACATTTGCTCTCCCAAAACAGATTAGTAGAAATATTTAACTATGAACTGATTACAACATGTACAGTTGCTTTTGAAGGCAATACAATATATAGCCGGCAAGAATTATGGCTTTTTTCCTTTGTATCATTCATCTTACTTTCTAATCTCTAACATTCCTAAAATGCTTCCCTGTACGTAGTTAACTCTTAGGTATAACTTCAATTTTTTTAAAAAGAGACAAACTGTAAAAAATGTATGTAACAAATTCTTAAAATGAAATATTTGTAAGACTTGTTCCAATGCTACATATTTGCAGTTCCCAATCTCTGTGTCATGAATAGTGTCCTATGTAATAAAACTTTTTGCAGGTCTTTAAAATCATTTTAGGAAAGGATGATCAAATGCATCCAGCAGTAAAATAAAGTTAAACCACAAAAATACCTCAGGAAAGAATTGAAAGAAAGTATATCTAATGACATGCCTATATGAGAAGAATAGCCTAGAAATGAATTTTTGGCAGATTTTTGTATTAGTCACTTTGTAAAGAAAATATTATACAGCTGTCCTTGAATGCTATAGTTGAAGACAGTTTTAATAGAACCATGTTGGTTGCACTTTGTAGTATTTGGTGCTTATTTAAATTTCTGAACATATATTACAGTTTTTTACTCTATTGTGTAATATAAATTATCTTTTAGAAGTTCTTAGTGTTGGTTTGATATTATCCAATGAAAGTGACAAGATATTTTTAATATCTAGAAGGAGTTAAAGCCTATTAGAATTGGATTGCATACATTCAAGGGTATGAGCTGGTTCCTTCACTGGGTCATGATCCTTGCAAATGCTCCTTTTGCCATCTCATCTAAGGGTCCTAGGACCCCAGGGCTGGGGATGTGGCTCAGTGGTAGATGCTTGCCTAGCATGTGTAGGGCTCTGAGATGCAATCCTAGTCCTGCTAAATAAATGATAAAAAGGATGGTCCCAGAGATTTGTACAGAAGAACAGAGCAGAACGACCAGAGGCCAGCCTTTGGGGTGGACTGGCCCTTCCTGTTAGATGGTCTGGAGATCTGCTGATGGCCATCATCTGCAGGAATTTTGAAATAAAACCAAAAACAATCCGAGATTTTATTTTTCATTTCAAAACAGCTTAAAGTCCATATCACATCAAATATTCTTCCGTCATTATATTCAGATGAAGTTCCTTACAACTGAGACAGCAATGTTGCTACTGGTATCCACAGTTCATCTTACTTTTATAGTAAAGAGCTTCAAGGCCTAGGCTCAACACCCTAACCATGCAACATTCACCAACAGTACTGAATGTGGACTGTGTACTACACTCTACTGTATTTTCTACTGTAACTTCAGACTTGTTGAGGACCCCCCACCTTTAGTAGCAGAACTGACAGTGGGTATAGGGAGGTACAAAAAAACAGGAGGTCGTTCCTAAAGTTCCAACTGCTGCTGCCCCCATATCATCATCATTCTTTCTCTTATCTGTAACTTCCAGAAGGTAGGGAGTGCTATTATTGGCTTTGTTTTAAAATACTTATTGCAGAGCCTGAGCTTGAATTTCTTTTGGTCTTTCTTCTATAGAGAAGTAAGATGAGGAAAGAAGATGTAGAAATAAAAAGGAAAGGAAAACCCCAAGCTTTAGGTGAAAGGAAATGGTTATTTGCACTTAACTCAGTCAGTCATTACAAATCAGTTGTGTGCTTGGAGTGGTAGACATGGAGAGGAAGGCACAGGACTCAGCAGACAAGATGTGCAGAGTTAGAAGCAGTAAATGCTGTGTTAAAATTAGGGGAAGATGTAGGCAGGGATTAAATAAGAAACTCCATGTAGGAGGTCCATTTGGAACCAGGCCCTGAGATGATTGATGGGGCTGGGGAAGAAGGTATTCCAGAGTGGGAATACAGAACACGTGATGCTTGGATTTGGGTTGGGGTGAGGGGGATGAAGGGGAAGCAAAGTAAAGTTAGTACTCACACAAGAGTTAGTTTCGTAAGAAAGAGAGAGCACACCTGTAATGTCAGTGATTAGGAGACTGAGGCAGGAAGATTACAAGTTCAAGGCCAGTCTGGGCAGATGAGTGAAACCTTTCTCAATTAAGAAAAAAAGGCTGGGGATGTAGCTCAATGGTAGAGCACCCCAATTCAATCCTAACTACTACAAAAAGAGAGCAAGAAATGTATGTGCACGTGTGCACTCTGTTACTTCAGTAGAAGGGGAATATGCTCAATTACTTGAGGTCACAAGTAACAAAAGTCCCCCTTATTATAACAATTGGCTTTAGTGAGAAGGTGCTTCGCTGTAGCATATCACCACAAAAATTTTAATTAAGCAGAACATCTCCATCCTCTGAACTTTCCAATGGAGAGATTTCTCTGTAATTTATATCGTGCCTGAAACAGTTACTGAAAGTCTATAAGTGCAAGTCCTATTCTACCAAATAAGGATTGAGGCAAGAGGAATTTTATGACCTTACAAAATGAGGAGTCCACAGGTAGGAGATATCAAGGTTGCTTAGTTCTGTGACATATCAAGGCCAGATTCATCTTTCTCTAGTCACTGATTCCCTCAGTCCTCATATTGCCGCCACAGTTTCAGGCAGCAAAAGATGGAAAACATAGCCACCCCTCCCTTATTTGTTTGTTTGCTTCTGGACACCTCTCCATAAGTTCCTCAGCAGCACACTCCCTCTGAATCTCCTAGGCCAGACTTTCATGATATCTTTGTTTCTTAACCAATCACTGGCAAGAAGAATAGAATTAAAAGCACTGGGTTGCTAATGAAGATTCCACTCCTAGAGCTGAGGAAAGTTCCAGGCTTTGGGAAAGCATATGGCCGTCAATGTTAAATAAAATTGGGGTTCTGGAAGAATTGTGTGTGGGCAACTGGCAATATCTGCTGTGGAGATGAGTGAGTGCTTAAACCATTCAGGAAGTCAGGAACAGCTTGTGAGAGGGCTGGGGCTCAAGCCAAACTCTGAAAGATGCAGAGGAAATTTTTATTCTTTCTCATCCAATTTGTTCCTGAAACCGGGATTTTGTTACCAAAATAGTCCTATTTGATAGCTCTCCATTCAGCTTTACAACAGATATTGCCTACAGCCTGTCAGGGAAGCAAGTGAACAGTAAGTTGGAATCTACACGAATATTTACATCCTGTACGTCACTGTTGCTTAGAATCCAGGGCTGTCACTGCATTTGTTGTCTTTTCTTAATCCTAAAAGTTTCAGAATCTGGACTGTGGGATACAGAAATTACTGATCCTGGGTCATGGGATTACATCACTTGTTTGTCATGTTTAACTAGGTACTTCATGATGCTAAATATTACATGATGGGAGAATAAAGGAAATGCATGTATATTAGTATATAAATGTGTGTGACCACTATCCTTGCCCCAAATTGAGAACATTTAGCATAAGTGGCATACTTTGAGTTGATGGCAACTGTTTTAATGTCTAATGACTCATTTCTTTCTCAGACATGCTTCTCAATTTTCTTTACATACTCTTCTGACATTCAGTGCATGCTGTCTCCTATAGGCCTAAAAGTAAACCTTGAAACCACACCCCCCCCGAAAAAAAAAAATGGTTGGTTTCATAATGACTTGAGAAACCAACACACTTTTTCAAGTGTACACCAAAAATAATTTAGCAGTTTTGACATGTGTGAAGCAAGCAGAGCTGTCACCAGGTGGCTAACCATGAAGATATGACTTTCATTCTGTTTTATGGTCATGAGTTTCATTCTGTTTTACTGTCTTGTATCCTATCCTGGTTTTCAGAAACTTCAATATGCGTTGCCCTTTCTAAGGTCAATCTGAAAGACATAAATATGGTTCTGAATGACTCAAGCACAGATATTTTAATCTTCATACTTCATGGGTAGCTTTTTTCTATATATAAGCCATTTTCTCATAAGTGCATTTCATATTTGTATATTTCAGGATTTTAAATGCATTTTTCACACAGAACTTTTTTTTTTCTTTTGCAGTCCTGGGGCTTAAACGCAGGGCCTTTCACATGGTCGGCAAATGCTCTACCACTGAGCTACATTCCCAACCCCCACAAAGATTTTTAATACTCTACTATTAATTCTTCAGAGATCCATTTTGCCATGGGGTATTATGTGGTAGCTTATAATGATATTTAAGATATTTCTTTTCGGGGTCATTCAGGACCAGACTTGCATAATTCCATCAGGGTTGGACAATGATGAATCAGGGAGAAAACTTATTGTACTAGTGCATTGTTGTACTAGATTGTACTTACTCAAATAAAATGAACCCTGGTTACTTCTGAACCAGTCTTTCAACAGGAGACAAGAGTTTTTTCAGAATTTTTCTTTATTGAAAATACTTTAAGAAACAGCAATGAAAGGTTGAGCCCCATGAGTTATTTGGATGGTGCATAGGCGCACACACACTCTTATACATGTGAGTTCATTTTCCCTCTTTTCTGGGTTATAACATAGTAGCAAGATTTGGGATTACTATGCACCCCTCCTCCAAATGTACTATAGGAGTCCTTTAGTTCCTTTGTGAGGAAACCTGCCTAATCCTGAGTAATCCTAGGCCCCAAAGACTTTCCCTCTTTCCTTTTCTGTCCTCTCCTAACTTGCACTCATACCCTACAGTTGTGGACAACCTAGTTGTGACAGTTCTCGGTAAAACAACAGCAAAAGGCATACAGAGATGCTCTGCAGTGTGTATGAAGTTTGCCTGACAACTCCCCAACTCTCAAAAAGGAAGGCATAATTTCTTAAAATACAGTTATTTAAAAAAATTAGGGACTAGGGTTGTGGCTCAGTGGTAGAGCACTCGCTTAGCATGTGTGAGGCACTGTGTTCAATCCTCAGCACCACGTAAAAAAAAATGAATAAAATAAAAATATTGTGTCCATCTACAACTAAAAATATTTTTTTAATTAGTTAATAATCTAATTAATTTATATTTGCAGTACTGGGGATTGATCCTAGGGTCTTGCCCATGCTCGGCAAAGGCTCCGCTACTGATCTATACCCCCATTACTTTTTACTTTTAAATTTTGAGACAGGGTCTCACTGTGTTGCCCAGACCAGCTTCCAAATTCCAATCCTCCTTCCTCAACCTCCCAGGTAGCTGATATTACAGGAATATGCCACTATGCACAACCGAAATATTTTATTTTTTAATATATGTAGAACACCTTGAGGTTCAAAATTTAAAAGAGATGACAGCTATGTAGTGAAAAGCAAATCTCCCATCTCTGATTCCACATCTCCCACCTGGGAGGGGGGCGCTAACCATTTGTTATGGGTTTTGTTATGATTTAGATATGAGGTGTCTCCCAAAAGCCCATGTGTATGACAATGCAAGAAAGTTCAGAGGTGAAATGATTGACAGCATTAACCTAATCAGTGCATTAATCTGCTGATAGTGATTAACTGGAGGCAGAATTAGGGTATGGCTGGAGGAGGTGGGTTGCTGGGGATGGGCCTTTGAGGCATATATTTTGTCTCTGATGATCCTAGTTTAGTTTCTCTCTGCTTCCTGATTGTCATGTCCTGAGCTGCTATCCTCCTCCACACCCTTCCACCATGATCTGCTTCACGTCTAACCCAGAGCAATGGAATTGGCTGTCGTGGACTGAGACCTCTGAAACTGTGAGTACCATATACATTTTTCCTCCTCTAATTGTTCTTATTGGGTCTTTGGTCATAGCAACAAAAAACCTGACTGAAACAGTTTTCTTTTCTGTGAACTAGATAAACTAAATCATTGATCATGCCATCTTTTGCCTTAAGTTGCTGCATCTTCAGAGCTTTATGTGGAACTTCTAGAAAGGAATGTGGGAGTGAGTATGTTCATTCACTTCCTCAAGTCAGAAAGTGAGACCACATTAGTAAGATCAAGTCCAGGAGGAAGAGGCAGCTTCTTGGAATGTAGGACTCTGGCAACACTTTGACTTTACAGGTACTTTCATGGGCTTTCTTCAGCTGTGTACTAGGTTAGATGAATGCTACCACCATGTAGTCTGGTAATTAAAAAAAAAAAAATCACAGCTACCATTTAGTGAGTGCTTACTTACCCTGTGCCACATAACACTTTGCATGCTATATGGGGCTTAGCACATTTAACTCTCATAACAACCCCCTGGTGTTGGTGCTGGTGCTTTTATTATTATCTGTGCTTTATAGATAAGGCAGTAGGCTTGGAGAGGGTAAGTAATTTGCCCAATACTGCTGATAGAGAACAGGACCAAGAGCAGAACTTGACTGGTAGCTTCTGTCCTGGTGGCTCTCCCCGAGCCTAGATTCAGATGCAGGCAAATGATGGGAGAGGTACCTGCTGACCATGCCTCAAGGACATGGTGGCTGCTGAGAATGAGTTCTGTGATTTCCAAGTGGTTAGACTTAGAAATGCCAAACCTTTCCTATTCAAATGTACAAAAGCATGTGTCAGTTTCTCTTGGTTTTAAAAAGTCCTGATGCTGATCACACAAAAATGACTTTACAGTTGAAGGACTTGCTGTTGAAATATCAAAGATACTCACTAAAATAAAATCTTAAAACTAAAAGGAGTTGTACAGGTAAAATTTACTCCTTTAATTTTATAAACAAGGAAACCAAATGCATTAGTCAACTTTTCGTTGCTGTGACAAAGTACCAGAGAAAAATAATTTATTAAGAAGGAAAGAAAAAAAAAGGAAAGATTTATTTTGGCTTACAGTTTCAGTTCATGACTAGCTGGCTCCAGTTCTTTGCACCTGAAGTGAGGCAGAACATCATGGTGGAAGGGCATGTAGAGGAAAGCTGCTCAGCTTATGACAGCCAGGAAGGAGAGAGAGAGAGGAAGGAGGGGGGACAAGATATGGTCCTCAACGGCCTGTCTCCAAGGACCCACTCCCTTCAAATCGACCCCACCTCCTGTAGTTTCCTCTACCTCCCAAGAGTCTACTTAAATTATTAATCAATCCAATGATGCCTTGGAAAGCTCTCTTGTTCTAATCACCTTTTGGAAGGCTTTACCTTTGAATACTGCTGCATTGGTGATCAAGCTTTGAGCCTTAAGAATAATACAATATTAAAATTTTCAGATTTTAGAGAACCAATCCATGTCAATATTAATTTGCTTAAAAATAAATACACATACCTGCATATATCTCTTGTCAAGAGTTTTACTATCTTTTCCTCACGACAAGCAAATGTTAAAATACATGTGATGCCATGAAGGTTGATGTTTGTAAGCAATATGATTTTTTTCCAGGCATTTATAGGTCTGTATTATTTAAATATCTTCACTTATTCTCTCATTGCAATGTCTAAATTCATGTAAACCAGGGATTTTGCTGGAGTTGACACCTTGATAGGTATTATACATGGGTATATAACATGCCTGACCCATTAGCCTTCCTAGTTAAGAAACATGGCTAGAAATTAAATGGTGGAATTCTGTTACTTCAGAAATACAAGATGGTGGCAGTTGGGGGAGTAGATGGGGTGTTAGCATAAGAGGGTGCTTAGGAATAGAGAGCCCCCATGCAATGATGGAAAGTTAAGAAAATGGAATTGTTGCAGAGGCTTTGCAGAAAATCTATAAGGATACTTGGACAGCTGGCATAGACTTGTTAACCAAAGCACATTAAGATTCACTGTGTAGTTTTTAGTCTTAAGGGATTTTCACTATAATTAATTACTCGAGTACTATTCCAGAGCAGATAGTATTCAAATAATCACTGTCTCATGGTTTTGACTTTAAAGCAAGCCAATCAGTGGTTGTCTATCTATTATCTGTTGAGATGGGGGTCTCATTATGTTGTCCAGATTGGCCTTGTACCCCTGGGCTCAAGTTATCCTCTAGCCTTAGCTTCCTGAGTAGTGGCACTACAAGGCACACATCCCTGTGTTGAACTGGTTATCTTTTTTGTTTTTGTGGTACTGGAAGATTATCTATTTTAAAAAATCCATTCTGGTCCTGGCAGGGTGAACCATGCTGTAGTCCTAGCTTCTTGGGATACTGAGGAAGGAGAATTGAAAGTTGGAGGCCACACCAGCCTAGACAACTTAGCAAGACCCCATCTCAAAAAAAGAAAAAGAAAATTCATTCTAGATAAAAAGAACTACAGAAACAAAACAACCAAAACCAATGGTGCAGGCAGTGTAAGAGGTGCATGAATAATGCCTGCATTTTCTAATCAAGGACTCAAGACTGAGAGCCAGGAGACCTGTCACTTTGGCCAGGTCATGCCACCCTGCTGAACCTGTTTTCTCCACTTTGACCTTGACTTTTGGTAATGCTGTGAAGAAATAGACTGTTCAATTTCAGAAAAGTGTTAATATAAGTAACATTTCATTGATGTTTAATTTTTCTTGTCTCTGTAAGCACAGTTTCTAAAAGATTGTCAGTAATCAAGTCATTAATCAAAGAAATTACATTTCACAGTGTTTCCACATTATTTATAATCCATTCTAAGGATTATAATGTTAATCCGAATTCAGAAGAAAAAGGCTTTAGGCTGAAAGTGCCCCTGTGATGAAGGTTGGGGTACCTACTTTGATGTTGGGAACCTAGATTCAGATTTTGACACCTGAAGACTTTATGTGGGAAAATATTGTTTGAAATTATTTATAAATTTGCTTAAACTTTGACTAGAAGAAAGTATCACTGGCCCAGAAAAGGGTGTGGTTTTCAATGTTTATTAGAAGGGTTATCCTCCGACAATCTGATTTATTGTTTTTAATGTTCTTAAAAGAACTAAAATGAAGAAGGGAGAGATGATGCTCCTTTTAGAAGATTTTTCCATATTAACTAGTTATTTGAAAAGTTTTACTGATTCATTTTTTCCTAATGGAAAGGGAACTAGATTGAAAAATTTTTAGAGTGAAATTTTTAAAAACCGCACTTAAAAATGTACATTTTTAAATATTTGTCAGTTCAACCTTAATAATGCTGAGGAAATAGAAGAATGTAAAATGTACATTTTTAGATATGAATTAAGTCACAAAATCAAAGTTTATAAACTAAAATGTATAAGTAGTCTATGACTAGTTTTAAATACTGTTAATATTTTTTTTGAGAGAGTGAGAGAGAGAGAGAGAGGGAGAGAGAGACAGAGAATTTTTTAATGTTTTATTTTTTAGTTTTCGGCGTACACAACATCTTTGTTTGTATGTGGTGCTGAGGATCACACCCAGGCCGCACGCATGCCAGGCGAGCACGCTACCGCTTGAGCCACATCCCCAGCCCCTACTGTTAATATTTTTATAAGAATGAATTTCTAGTTTGTTTAGAAAATTATTGTAGTGTGAGATTTTGTTATTGCTTAATAATGGATAAAATGATTTGATAAGTTCAATCATTATAGATTTGCGTAAGTCAATATTTGAAAATATTTCCTTTTTTCTGACTCCTGGATCTGGTGCTTAATAGCTTCAAGCACCAGGGACCCAGAACAAAGGAATTTCTGCAGTAAAAAAGCAGCTACATCTACTGGTTGATGGCATTCTCTTTGGAAAAATAGATTTATGAAAAATCCTTCATAGCTGTCTTTGCTGACATTCTGTGGCCATATGAAGCATTACAACTAATTTGGTGTGTATATGTGTAACGTTATGGCAAAAACCATAAAATTTATCAATTTTAAGTATATAATTTGATTTTTTAGCAAATAAGTGCCAATTTCCAATTAATGAATAATTTGGTTTTATTTTAATTATCATTCCTATATCCAAGCAGAAAAGTACCTACATTATTTATGCCTGGCAGTAGCAGTCTAAGAAGGTAATTTTCAAACTCACCTGAAAAGGCCATCATCGTGACAAACTGTGCCTGCGACAAGGTGTCATCTCTGGGCTTTGAGTCTTATTGATGGATAAAAATGTCACCATGCTCTGGTTACAACAGTGGCAGGTTCTTGTGCACGCTGCAAGACATACCTATAGGTTGACCCTCTGTTTATGTATTTCCCTGTCCCTAAAATGAGCAGTACAGGGTTTCTTATACCAGGAAATCTTTGTAGGTGCCTGGGCTTGCACATACATATGTCTACACACACACACACACACACACACACACGCACTTCTAAATTGCATAGAATTTTCTGGCTTGAAAGAGTCCCCTTAAGTTAGTGCATGGACACTAGACTAAAAGTCTCTGACCCCCATAGACACTTGCTAATATGCCTGAGACAACTTAGAGATCACTTCTGGTGACAAAGCATATTTATATCTGATTTTTAAGGCACTGGGAAATGGGTCCAATTCAGATTTCTGTTTTCTGTGTGTAAGTTTAAAATGTCCATTTCTTCTAGAGACTTGCCATAGTTCCTCAGGTCTCTCAACATGATACCCACATGGCTGAATAATTTATGTTCATCCAGGGTACTAAATATTATTATAACATTAAAGTACATGAGAATGATATGTACTGTGAAGGAATGCTTTCTCAGACATGTTTGCAGAAAAAAAATGAAAATTATGCAAAAATACAAAAGTATGGTCTCAGGAGTTCTATACACATTTATCTATGTATATAAATTTAAAGAAAATGGTCTGGATTTTGCTTCTACTAGGTGCTCTGAGAGATACTCTACTGTAATTAGGCAGACCCTGGGCCTCTCTCAGAAAAACAAGGCAGTCTGGGGGAGGCCTATGGCAGCATTGCTGTTGGGACTTCTACCTGTGACCACAGTTGGGTAGGGAAGCTGAGCTTGGTTTCTGGGTTAAGAAGGGCATTGAGGGGCTAGGGTTGTGGCTCAGTGGTAGACACTTGCCTAGCATCCCCACCACCACGTAAAAGCAAACAAATAAAGATATTGTGTCCATCTACAACTATAAAAATATTTTTAAAAAGAAATAGAAGGCATTGGCCAGGGCCACAGGGGAGGTTCTCTGGAGGAAAGCTTCCCTCAGACCTGGAGGGCTCCAAGATAACCGAAACACAAGAAAGGGCAAATGGCTGTGAGAGCAGGGCTGATCTGTGAGGAAAGGAGGCACACTTCATAAGTGGTGCTGGATCTTTGGTTATTCACAAGAGGGGAAATAAAACAACTACCTCAAAATGTATCTCCAGGTCAGTTTCTGATGTATGGTCTCAGGAGTTTAAAATGGGTTGAGATTTGAATGTGAGAAACAAAATCATCAGAAAATACAAATTTTTTCTTAATCTTGGAGCAGGGGATGCTTTCTTAACTGAATAAACATAAAATAAAAATTTGGGGCAGCGGGAGTACCTCAGAGTAGGGCACTTTTCTGGCATGTGCCAGGATCTGGGTTTGATCTTCAGTGCTGCAAAACAAACAAACAAACAAATATTGATAAACTTGACCACATTGAAATGGAGAATTTCTAGTTTTAAGTGAAAATCTAAGCCACAAACAAGGCATTAGTTTTTGCAATATGGGCAATTAAAGAGTAATAATCAAAATTTATAAATGATACCAATAATATCCATTTTTTTTTTTTTTTGGTACTGGGAATTGAACCCAGGAGCGCTTTACCACTGAGTCACATCCCAGACTTTTTAAAATTTTATTTAGAGACAGGGTCTTGCTGTGTTGTTTAGGGCCTCACTAAGTTTCTCAGTCTGGCTTTGAAACTCACAGTCCTCCTGCCTCAGCCTCCCAAGCTGCTGAAATTACAGGTTTGCACCAGTGCACCTGGCTAAAGAAAAAAAAATTTTTTAATTTATAGAATAGGAAACATGTATAGCCAGTAAACACAGAAAAATCTGTTTTAACTCTTGAATAATTAGTTTAAGTTTTTTGTTGCTGTGACCAAAATATCTGATAAGAACAACTTAGAGATAGAGGAGCTGGGGTGTGGGTCAGTGGCAGAGCACATGCCTAGCATGTATGAGGCATTGGCTTCGATCCTTAGCACTGCATAAAAATAAATAAATAATTTTTTTACAAAAAAAAAGAACAACTTAGAGATAGGAAAATTTACTAGGTTTCAGAGGTTTCAGTCAATAAAGAACGGACTTCATTGCTCTGCCCAAGGTGAGGCAGAACATGGACAAAGGGTGTGGCAGAGGGAAGCTGTCCATGGCAGCGATGAAGCAAAGTGAGAGAATGGGGAAGAGGCCACAGAGAAGATGCACCCTTCAAGGCACGTAACTGACCCACCTCCCTCAGCCACTCCTCCATCTGCCTACAGTTACCACCAGTCTTTCAAACTAGATTGGATTGATTAGGTTAGAGCTCTTATGATCCAATCACTTTACCTCTGAAAATTCCTGCATTAATGCAGGAGCTTTAGGGAGACACCTCATACCTAGACTAAAGCAGTAATCAAGGAAATACAACTTAAGGTCATGTGATATCACTCTACAACTACTGTCCTCAATTGGTAAATTGAGAGGAAAAATCAAATTACATATAGGGGGGAAACAATTTGGATTTCAGCTGATTTCTCAATCCAGACCCTCAACACCAGGAGGTCCTGGAATGGCATATATCAAGCTCTGGAAGAAAATGAATGCCAACCGAGAATCAAGCAAAATCAGCAAAAATCAAACTTCAGATTTGAAGATGAAGTAAAAACTTCCCATGATTAAAGAGTTCACAATTAGAAACCCTGCTCCACAGAACATTCTCAGCAACATATTCCATGAGGAGGAAATGAAAACAAAACAATGAAAACCAGCAAAGGGAGGAATTGCACTAAAGGAAAGGTCAATCAAGGAGAAACTGAGTCAAGTTAAAAACCAAAAATAAACCAAAATGACCTGGTATACAAATCATATCTCAATAATTACTCTGAATGTCAATGGCCTAAACTCATCAAAGATACAGACTGGCAGATTGGACTCAACAATATGCTATCTTCAAGAGACTTACCTCCTAGGAAAAGACATCCACAGACTAAAGGCGAAAGGTTGGGGAAAAAAACCATATCACTCACATGGACTGTATACACAGTGGGGGTTTTCACTCAACTTCAAACCAAAGTTAGAAGGGATAAAGAAGGACATTTCATAGTGTTTAAAGGAATCATACATCAACAAGATATAACAATTGTAAATATTTATGCCCCAAACAATGGAGCAGCATCTGCATACATCAGACAAACCCTTCTCAATTTCAAGAATCAAATAGACCACCACACAATAATATTGGTTGACTTTAACAAATCTCTCTCACCACTGGATAGATCTTCCAAACAAAAACTAAACAAACTATACTATAGAGCTAAATAATCAAAGATTTAGACTCAATGAACATATATAGAGTATTTCATCCATCATGGAGTGAATATACTTTTTTCTCAGCAGCACATGGATCCTTCTCTAAAATAGACCATATGTTATGCCATAAAGCAACTCTCAGCAAATCCAAAAAAAGAGAATACTGCCCTGAATTCCATCAGATCATAATGGATAAAGCTAGAAATAATGATAAAATAAAAAATAGAAGCTACTCCAACAACTGGAGACTAAATAGCATGCTATTGAATGATGAATGGATAGCAGAAGAAATCAGGGAGGAAATAAAAAATATATAGATTAATGAGAACAACGAAAATTCACTGCATTGAGCTCATACATTAGAGAATAAAAAGTCAACAAAAAAATGATGTAACATGGGCTGGGGATGTGGCTCAAGCGGTAGCGCACTCGCCTGGCATGCGTGCGGCCCGGGTTCGATCCTCAGCACCACATACAAACAAAGATGTTGTTTCTGCCGAGAAATAAAAAATAAATATTAAAAAAAAAAATGATGTAACATTACATCCCTAGAAAAAGAAGAAATCAACACCAAAAGCAGTAGAAGACGGGAAATAATTAAAATCAGGGCTGAAATCAATGAAAGTGAAATAAAAGAACAATTTTAAAAATTGACAAAACAAAAAGTTGTTTTTTTGAAAAAGTAAATAACATTGATACACTTAGCTACACTAATGAAAAGAATGAGAAAACTCAAATTACTAAAATTCCTGATGAAAAAGGAAATATCACAAGGGACACTACTGAAATACAGGAGATAATTAGTAACAATTTTGAAAATGTATACTTCAATGAAATAGAAAATCTCGAAGACACTGACAAATTTCTAGACACATATGATCTACCTGAATTGAATCAGGAGGACATACACAATTTAAGCAGATCATTTTAAGCAATGAAATAGAAGACGCCATCAAAAGCCTATCAACCAATAAAAGCCCAGGACCAGACAAATTCTCAGCCAAGTTCTACAAGACTTTCAAAGAAGAGTTTCAAAGTAACACCAATACTCCTCAAATTATTCCATGAAATAGAAAAGGAGGGAACCCTTCCAAACTCATTTTATGAAGCTAGTATTATTACCTGATACCAAACCAGACACATCAAGGAAAGAAAACTTCAGACCAATATCCCTGAGAGCAGAGATGCAAAAATTGTTATTAAAATTCTAGCAAAATCACATACAAAAACATATTAAAAAGATAGTGCACCACGATCAAGTGGGGTTCCTCCCAAGGATGCAAGGTTGATTCAACACACAGCAATCAATAAATGTAATACATTGCATTGATAGACTTAAAGACAAGAATCATATGATCATCTCAATACATGCAGAAAAAGCATTTGACAAAATACAGCACCTCTTCATGTTCAAAACACTAGAAAAACTAGGAATAGTAGGAACATACCTCAACATTGTAAAGCTACTATGATAAACCCAAGGCCAACATCATTCTAAATGGAGAAAAATTGGAAGCATTCCCTCTAAAAACTGGAAGAGACAGGGATGTCCTCTTTCACCACTTCTATTCAACATAGTCTTTGAAACTCTAGCCAGAGCAATCAGATGAAAGAAATGAAAGGGATACAAATAGGAAAAGAAGAACTCAAACTATCACCATGTGCAGATGACGTGATTCTATATTTCAAAGATCTAAATAATTCCACCAGAAAACTTCTAGAATAAATGAATTCAACAAAGTAGCAGGATATAAAATCAATACCCATAAGTCAAATACATTTCTATACATGTGATAAATCCACTTAAAGAGAAATTAGAAAAACTATTCCATTCATAAGAAAGAAAATAAAATACTTGGGAATCAACAAAAGAGGTGAAAGAAATGAAATGAAAACTACAGAACACTAAAGAAAGAAATTGAAAAAGACCTTAGAAGATGGAAAGATCTCCCATGCTCTTGGACAGGCAAAATTAATATTGTCAAAATGGCCATACTACGCAAAGTGCTATACAGATTTAGTATGATTCTAATTAAAATCCCAACGTCATTCCTTATAGAAATAGAAAAAGCAGGGGCTGGGGTTGTGGCTCAGTGGTAGAGCACTTGCCTTGTGTGAGGCACTGGGTTCAATTCTCAGCACCACATATGAATAAAATAAAAGTCCATTTTAAAAAAGATATAAAAAAAGAAATAGAAAAAGCAATCATGAAATTCATTTGGAAAAATGACCCAGAATAGCCAAAGCAATCCTTAGCAAGAAAAGTGAAACAGGAGGCATCACAATACCAGACCTTAAACTATATTACAGAGCATACATGGTATTGGCACCAAAATAGATATGTAGCCCAATGGTACAGAACAGAAGACAGATACAAACCATCATACTAGACAAAGGTGCCAAAAATATACATTGGAGAAAAGATAGCCTCTTCAACAAATGGTTCTGGGATAACTGAATATCCATATATAGCAAAATGAAATTAAACCTCTATCTTTCACCCTGCATAAAAACAACTCAAAGTGGATCAAAGACTTAGGCAGTAGAACAGAGATCCTGTGCCTAATAGAAGAAAAAGTAGATCCAGAATGAAGATCATGTAGGATTAGGACCTGACTTCCTTAACAAGGCTCCTAAAGCACAAGAAATAAAATCAAGAATCAATTAATGGGTTGGATTGAAACTATAAGCTTCTTCTCAGCAAAGAAAACAATATGATGAGAGAGCCTACAGAATAGGAGAAACTCTTTACCACACGAACCTCAGATAGAGCACTAATCTCCAGGATATATAAAGAACTCAAAACACACACACACACACCCCAAAACCAAAACCAAAACCAAACAAAAACCCAATCTATACCTGGGCTAAGGAACTGAACAGACACTTCAGAGAAGAAACACAATCAACAAACATATGAAAAAAGTTCATTATCTCTAGCAATTAGAGAAATGCAAATAAAAACTACTCTTAAAGATTTCATTTCACTGTAATCAGAATGGCAATTATTAAGATTACAAGCAATAGGGCTGGGGATGTGGCTCGAGCGGTAGCGCGCTCGCCCGGCATGCGTGCGGCCCAGGTTCGATCCTCAGCACCACATACCAACAAAGATGTTGTGTCCGCCGAGAATTAAAAATAAATATTAAAAAAAATTCTTTAAAAAAAAAAAAGATTACAAGCAATAAATAAGTATTGGTGAGGTTGTGGGACAAAAGGTACACTCATACATTGCTGGTGGAACTGCAAATTGGTATAATCACTATGGAAAGCAGTATGGATATTCTTCAGAAAACTTGGAATGGAACAACTATTTGGCCCAGCTATTCCACTCCTTGGTTTATAAAGGACTTAAAATCAGCATACTAATAGTGGCACAGCCACATCAATATTTATAGCAGCTAAAGTCACAGTAGATAAACTTTGGAACCAACCTAGAAGCCCTTCAACAAATGAATGGATAAAGAAAATGTGGTACATATACACAACAGAATATTACTCAGCTTAAATAAGATTGAAATCATGGCATTTGCAGGTAAATGGATGAAACTAGAGAACATCATGCTAAGTGAAATAAGCCAGTCCCAAAAAACCAAATGCTGAATGTCTTCTCTGAAAGCAGATGCTGATCCATAGTTGGGGTGAGGCAGGGAAGAATGAAGGAAGTTTTTTGGATTGTGTAGAGGGGATTGAGGGGAGGGGAAGGGATGTGGGTGTGGGAAGGACGTTTGAATGAGGCAGATATTACTACCCTATATACATGTATGATTATACTAGTGGTGTGACTTTGCACCATGTACAGCCAGAGGAATGAGAAGTCATGCTCCACTTGTTTACAATGTGTCAAAATGCACTTTATTGTAATGTATAACTAATTAGAATAAAATCTAAAAATTAATTAAAGAAAAAAAAGTGCCATCAGGGTATTCAGATTCCTTGTGCCAAGAAGCCTAGCATCAGGAAGAGGAGTCACCCATCTGGCAGCATGAATTGGCCATGATGACCAGGAGGAGGAAGGACTCTGTTCTATACTGGAAGAATATGTTTGGCACCTAGGCAATCTATTTTAATGTCAGTGGGCAACTGCACCAAGCCTAGTCTCAGAAGGATAGCACAGTGGTAAACACGGAATAGAGGAATCCAAGGAAATAATGGAGGAAGAAGGCAGTGAGTATTGATTGTAGCCCCCAAGGTCAGTTGTTGTGGAATGGGCTACAGCTTGTCCTGCTAACCATCCTCTTCTAAATTTCCCTCCAGGAAAAGTTCCCTCCAGAATCTCAAAGGAGCTGTTCTCTTAATACCTGAGCAGCTTAAGGAGTAGAACGTAACAAATACTGTGATATTTACTTATCTCCCTTCAATGAAAGAACTGTATTCGTAGCTGCTGTTAGGAGACACCTTTCTTTCAGCCCCTTCTGGGATTGCTTCTACTGAAAGAGCTGCCTCACTTGACATTCTTAGCAACCCACATCCAGATCCTGAGCTCCTTTGGGGTCAGATGAGGCTGTCATTTGGCCCATGCAGTGGCTCATTTTCCCTCCCTGCCCAATCTTACATTTTTCTGCTGCCTTCCATGGATTTGTTTTCAAACACATCCTTGCTAAATCTTTTGCATGCTAAGTCATCTCAGTGTTGGTTCCCAGGGAGCCCAATCTTTGGCAGCAACTATTTGCCAGATAATGTCAAAACTTAGATAAGTTGGGACATTTATTCAGAAAATTATAAATTTCTAAGCTGACTCAAAGAGAAAACCTGAATAGTAAGAGACAGTTGCAAAAATTAGTTATAAAAAATAATACCAGGCTCATTCAACTTCATAGGAAAGTGCTATCAAATTTCAAGGGATGGAGTTCTACCTTAGAAAAACTTGTTATAAAGAATAGTAAGTTAGGGAGCTGGGGTAGTGGCTCAGTGGTAGAGCACTCCCCTAGCATGTGTGAGACCCTGGGTTCGATCCTCAGCACCACATAAAAATAAAGGTATTGTGTCCACCTACAACTAAAAAATATATATTTAAGAAAAAGAATAGTAAGATAATTGGTTCTATGAGATTAATATAGCATTTATATTAAAATTAGGAAAGTTCACTATGAAAAATAAAATATGTAGGTTAATCTAATTGATAAACTAACATAAAGAAAGATCTAAATAAAATTTTAGTAAACTAAGTTGTCTATATATTGAAAATATTACAATTTGCCTAAAATTCATTTGAAAGAATAAAAGACTCAGAATAGTCAAAGCAATTCTAAGCTAAAAAAAAGCAATGCTGGAGGCATCACGATACCTGACTTCAAATCATACTACAGAGCTTTAGTAATAAAAACTGCATGTTACTGGCATAAAAACAAATAAATAAACCAGTGGTACAGAACAGAAGACACAGACAAACCCACACATAGACAGTCATCTGATCCTTGATAAAGATGCCAAAAACATACACTGGAGAAAAGATAGCCTTTTTAACAAATGGTGCTGGAAAAAAAATTTTTGAACAACTAACAATAAAAAAAAAATGGTGCTGGGGAAACTGGTTATCCATATGTAGAAGGATGAGACTTGATCCTTTCATCCTGCACAAAAGTCAACTCAAAATGGACCAATGACCTAGAAATTAGAGTAGAAACTATGCAACTCCTAGAAGAAATTACAGGGTCAACACTTCAGCATATAGGCACAGGCACTGACCCCTGAAACTTAGGAAACAATGCCAAGATTTAATAAATGGGATGGCCTCAAATTCAAAAGCTTATGCACAGAAAAGTAAACAATTAAAGTGAAGAGAGAACCTAAGAGAGGGGGAAAGTCACACCACTAGTGACCCAGCTATCCCTCTCCTCAATCTATACCCAAAGGACTTAAAAATAGCATAGTAGAGGGACACAGCCACATCAACGTTTATAGCAGCACAATTCACTATAGCTAAACTGTGGAACTAACCTAGATGCCCTTTAGTAGAGGAATGGATTAAAAAAATGTGGCATATATACACAATGGAATATTACTCAGCAATAAAAGAGAATAAAATCATGGCATTTGATGGAGTTGGAGAAGATAATGCTAAGTGAAATTAGCCAATCCCCAAAAGACAAAACAAATGCCAAATGTTTTCTCTGATATAATGTGACTGACTCATAGTGGGGTAGGGAGGGGGAGGATGGGAGGAATAATGAACTGTAGATAAGGCAGCAGAAAAATGTAAGACTGGGCAAGGAGGGAAAATGAGCACTGCATGGGCCAAATGACAGCCGCATCTGACCCCAAAGGAGCTCAGGATCTGGATGTGGGTTGCTAAGAATGTCAGGTGCCGCAGTCCGGCTGCAGCAAAATAATCGGGGGGTGACGAATAACTTGTGTACGTTGATACAGCAGGAGTAGGAGCCGTTCATTGTAGGACAGGAGCAGTATTTATACATTCCACACAGCTTATCTAATTAGCATAAACTAGATACATCAGTCAACCAATCAGGAATCTCTACACCTAATGGCTCGGTTTTGTTACTTCTCAAACCACTCCCTCTGACATTTTGCCAGGCACCATCCAGACTTGTTTACGAA
>NW_026000016.1:5795091-5805689 GCF_001458135.2 Marmota marmota marmota | reverse complement strand
AATTTAGAAGAGGATGGCTAGCTACTCTTCTGACAGAGGATTAATATCTAGAATATATAAAGAACTCAAAAAAATTAACCCACCCCCTCCCCCCCCGCAAATAGCCCAATTAATAAATGGGTAAATGAACTAAACAGATGCTTCTCAAAAGGAGAAATACAACTGGTCAACAAATATATGAAAACATATTTAATTAACATCATTAACAAATAAGGAAATACAAATCTAAACTCCCCTGATATTTCATCTTACTCCAGTCAGAATGGTATTCATCGGGAATACAGACAATAGTAAATGCTGGAGAGGACGTGGAGAAAAAGGAACACTTTTACACTATTGGTGGGATTGTAAATAATACAACTATGGAACTCAGTATGGAGATTCCTCAAAAGACTAGGCATGGAATCCCTATATAACCCAGATATACCACAACTTGGTATTTTCCCTAAAGAATTAAAATCATCATATTATAGTGATACATGTATACCCATGTTTATAACTACACAATTCACAATAGCCAAACTATGGAAACAGCCTAAGTATCTCTCAATAGATGAATGGATAAAGAAAATGTGATATATATACACAATGAAATTTTATTTAGCCTTAAAGAAGAATGCAATTGTGTCATAAGAAAATGGATGAAACTTCAGAACATTATGTTAAGTTAAATCAAACTCAGAAAGTCAAAGGTTGTATGTTTTGTTTTGCCAGGTGCGATGGGCCCATGCCTATAATCCCAGCGACTCAGGAGGCTGAGGCAAGAGGATCACAAGTTCAAAGCCAGCCTCAGCAACTTAGCAAGGCCCTGTCTCAAAATAAAAAATTAAAAGGGCTGGGGATGTTGCTCAGGGATTCAGCACCCCTGGTTTAAGCCCTATATGTTTTTTTTTTTTTCATATGTGGAAGCTAGAGAGGAAAAAGGAAAATAAAGTTTGTGGGGGAGGATCTCATGAAAATCAAAGGGAGATTTATAGACTAAAGGAAAGAGATTGGGGCAGAAAGGAGGGGAAGGAAAGGGGAAATACTGAGGAATATTAGTCAAGTTATATTGTTATATTGTGTGCTTGTACAAATATGTAACAAATCCCACCATTATATGTAATTATGATGCACCAATAAAAAAATAGAAAAAAATAAAATATTACAATTTGACCAAGTATGGTTTCTTGTAGGAATACACATTTAAAGATTACATTAACGTATTAAAAGAGGGAAAAACCCAATTTCACTAGATACAAAAAATTCTTAGATAAAATGGAACACTTTCTTGATTTAGAAACAGAAACAACAAAACAGATCTCTTGGAAAACCAAGAATAGAAGGGAATTTGCAAAACTTGACAAAGCACAAACACAACCTATATATTGCTTAGTAACAAGTTAGAAACATTATTCAATATTGTAAGAAAGTACCCAACCAGTGTATCAAGACAAAATAAATAAATAAATAAAAGGTATGAGAAAAAAAGACGGAAAAAAGTTGTCATGGCTGGGAATACAGCTCAGTGATAGAGTGCTTGTTCAGCATGTAAGAGAACCAGGGTTCAATCTCCAGTATTACCAAAAGACAAAAAATAAAACCAAAAAGAAGTTGTCATTATTTACAAATAAAATGTCTATATACAAAATGTAAGAGAATTAACAAAATTTTAGAAATAAAAAGAAATTTTAATAAGATTACTCTGTAAATTAAAATCAAATAAATTAAAATTCAGTAGTATTCCCATACACTTACAAAATAAATAGAAAATATAATAATAAAAAGTCCTATTCACAACAGCCAAAATATACACAGAGAATAGAAATAAATATAATAAAGTATGTATCATAGTTTTGCAGAAAAAAATTATGTCTTTACTAAAGCACACAAAAGGTCTCAATAGAGAAATTGTGAACAGAAAAGCTTGGTATTCTAAGGATGCCAATTCTTAAATTAGTCTATAAATTCAAAGCTATTGCTCTTTCAATCAAGATGCTAATAGTCCTTTTTCTTATTTTGAAAGCACATGGTAAATTTTAAAGTAACATGTAAATTACAAAAGGCCATTATGGTGGCTGAATAATGGCTCCTTCAAAAATGTTGATCTCTTTTGTTTTTTCCAGTACTAATAATTGAACCCAGGGGCTCTCTATTACTGAGCCACATCCCCAGCCTTTTCTGTTTTTTCCTTTGAGATAGGATCTTGCTAACTGGGGCTGACCTTCTAATTTGCAATCCTCCTGTGTTAGCCTCTGGGGTAGTTGGGATGACAGACATGCACCACCGCACCTGGATACCAGTCCACCTCAGTGGTGGAAAACTGAATAAATTATCTCACAATAGTAAAAGACACTTTACTGATATGGTTAAGTTTAGGGTCTTGAGATGGGAGACTATTCTGGATTAACTGGGTAGGCCCAATCACTGGGGTCCCTATAAGAGGGAGGTAGGATGGTCAGAATGGGAGAAAGGCTGTATGAAACAGATTAGAAGATGCTAAACCCCTTGAAGAAGGGGGAAGGAACCATGGCCAAGGGACATAGGTAGTTTCTAGAAGCTTGAAAAGACAAAGAATTGCATTCTCCTCAAAAGCCTTCAGAAGGGACCCAACTGATACCCTCATTATGCACTTCTAATCTCCAAAATAGTTGGAAGAAAATAAATCTATGTTGTTTTCAGCCACTAAGTTTGTGGCAATTTGTTATAACAGAATTACAAAATTAATTATAGGGGCTGGGTTGTGGCTCAATGGTAGAGCGCTAGCCTAGCACATGTGAGGCACTGGGTTCTATTCTCAGCACCGCATAAAAGTAAATAGAGGTCCATCAACAATTAATAAAACATTTGAAAAAAAAATTAATATAGCAAGAAATAGCCTAAATGACTTTGAAGAAGAAGAATAAGGAGGAAGAGTTGCCTTCCAGGTATCAAGTCTTTATAGAATTGTCATGTATGTAAGAACTTAAAAAAAAAGTTGTTGTGATTAAAATCATGTGTAAAAATAAATAAATAAAATCGTGTAACTGATGTACAGATAGACAAATGGATCAATGAAACATTGAGCTATGAACAATACTTGAGTGGTTGGTATATCTAGAGGTTGTATTACAGACCTATGAGAAAAAGAATACTCTTCAATAAACGGTGCTGGACCTATCTTAGAGTTTAGGAGCTGAGTGACAGCCTTAAGTTGTGACATTCCTTCACTGCTCACTGCCAGTGCTCCCAGTGGCCCTCTGCATGGCCAGTTAACAGCTGACTGAAAGCCACATGAGATCTTATATACTGAGCACAGAAGAACTTAATTTTCTGTTATTACTATTAAAAAGAAAAACTACATCTACCATCTGATTGGCCTGTGGGTAACATTTATTTTTTTATTTTTTTAAATCTTTTTTTTTTTTTTAGAGAGAGAGAGAGAGAGAGAATTTTAATATTTATTTTTTAGTTTTTGGCGGACACAACATCTTTGTTTGTATGTAGTGCTAATGATTGAACCGGGCCGCACGCATGCCAGGCAAGCATGCTACCGTTTGAGCCACATCCCCAGCCCCTGTGGGTAACATTTAAAAATTGTATTCAGAATAAAAAATTATATATATATATATATATATATATACACACATATATATATATATATTTTTTTTAAATCCTGGTCTCCTTTCTGCATTTTTGACAAAGTGGAATGAAAGCTAATATGTTTGCTTTATTTTCTTTGGTAATTTTGAATTTTGTAGCTTTTAAAATCAGAAACCATTGTTCTGACAAGTCAGTCAACTCTATTAAACATAGTACACTGTAGATGCTTTTCCCAATGTCTCTGGCAGTCTTTGTCCTTATTCATACTGGGGATTAAGGGTAACTAGGCTAGGGGCTCTAATGTAACATTATTTAAGCATATCTTTCAATAGTATTTAAGTAACTGATCTAATTTCTACATAATTATTGCACTGAACTCCTTTTTGTTTTTTAAGGTTTTTAAAAGCTCAGCCAACTTAAGACACTGTAGCAACTTACACATCAGTGTGCTTGACTTTAGCAGCTTATAATATTACTTATGAAGGAAAAACTATGAATATGAAGTATTCATATTGTTGAATGCTCTTGTACTGTATTTTTAATGTAACAGTGCAGATCTTGTTAGTCTCATGAATGTATATAATCATGTTAAATGCAAATAAAATAAAACTGGTTCATAAAAAATAAAAATGAGGTGCTTCCTTCCTGCTATGTTTTGGGGGGAGTAGGGGGGAGGTACCAGGGATTGAACTCAGGGACACTAGGCCACTGAGCCACATTCCCAGCCATATTTTGTATTTTATTTAAAGACAGGGTCTCACTGAGTTGCTTAGTGCCTCACTTTTGCTAAGGCTGGCTTTGAACTCTCAATCTTCCTGTCTCAGCTTCCCTAGCCACTGGGATTATAGGCATGTGTCACGGCACCCAGCCCCTCCCGCTATTTTAAGAATTTAATTCTAGGGGCTAGGGCTGTAGCTCAGTGGTAGAGCCCTTGCCTAGCATGTGCGAAGCCCTGGGTTGGATCCTCAGCACCACATAAAAATAAATAAAGATATTGTAAAATAAAAATAAATAAATTCTATCAATCAAAACTTTAAAAATTAAAAAAAAAATAGAATAATGTCTATATTAAGGTAGTCTTTGCCAGGCATAGTGGTGCATATCTCTAATCCCAGCCACTCAAGAGGCTGAGACAGGAGAATCACAAGTTGGAGACCAACCTCAGCAACTTAGTGAAGCCCTAAGCAATTTAGCAATACTCTGTCTCAAAATAAAAAATAAAAACTGCTGGGGATTTATGGTGGTTAAGGGTGGTTAAGCACCTCTGGTTTCAATCCCCAGTCTCCAGTACCAAAAAAAAAAAAAAAAAGATATTCCTTGTTCAAACATTTGTAAGGTGCTCAGATAATACAGGTAAGTCAAATAGAGATTGAATATGTTAAAAAAAGAAAAAGTGACAAATAATGCCATATCAAAGGTATCAAAGGCAAAACACAGACTAGAGAAGATATTTTCATTATGTAAAAGTGGCAAAGAATTAGTATTTAGAGCTAATGTAAATTAATAAAGAAAAATACAACGATTCAGATATAAAATGGGCAAAAACTATGTTTACAAAAGGGAAAACAAATGTAGCAAAACATGTTCAGTCTTACCTGTATTAGGGAAATGGAGACTAACACAATAATTAGCCTTTCATATCCTGAAGATGAGCAAAAATTTTTAAGTTTATTACTATCTAGCATTGGAAGGACAAGGAGGAATGAGGATTTATATACTACTGGTTGGAATGTAAATTGGTACACTTCGTAATTTCTTCGTATCTACCAATGTTGAAGAGGCACAAATGCCATCTCTCAGCAATTCCTAGCTATACATGAGAGAGAGATTCTCATATGTGGGCTGAAGGAGGCAGGCATAAGGATGCTTTTTATTGCAATAATGAATATGACAGAACATTTTGGAAACAACCTAAGGATTCTTTAGTAAAAGAATGATAATTGTGAGTTTTTCAACAATAAAATGCTGTTCAGGAGTTTAAATGTGTGAATTATATTTACATATGTCAAAAGGATCAGTGTTGAGATCCTGCCTCTTAAAAAGGAAAAATGGTAGCATCATTTATGTGTTGACACCATTTGTGTAAATTTCATGCACATATAATAATAACACTCTGTAGTTAAAAAAGCATACATTATTCAACAAGTACAACATAGGCCTGGAAGGATGGGAAGAACATGTCCTAGTGTGGAGGTAGCGACTACATCTGGGAACATGGGGGCCTAAGGTATGTCTATAACATTTTATGTCTTTTACTTTCCTTTTTTATTTTTTTCCCCTAGGACTGAGTCTAGAATCCAGAGGCATTTTGACCCTAAGCTACATCCCCAGTCCTTTTTATTTATTTTAAGACAGGGTTTCACAAAATTGCCTAACCAAGCCTTGAACTTATGATCCTTCTGCCCCAGCTCCCTGAGTTGCTTGCATTACAGGCAGTGTCACTATACCTGGCATCTTTTGCTTCTAAAACATACAAAAAACAAAAGAACAAAAATTTCTCAAGTTTTAGGTACACAAGTGACATACTTTTAAATATTTCATAACCTGAAACATTGTTTTTATAAGGCACATTAATTGGGGTTTAGTTATAGAAGAAACTATCATCCATTCACCAAATATCCATTTTTTTTTCTTAGTGATAGATGTCCCTCTCCTTTCTTTGGCTAGGCATATTGCATCTTATAATGAAGACAACATTATTTCCCAATCTTCCATATGTTTGCAGGGATGGCAAGGTGACTGAGGAAATGTAAGTGGAAGCACATCATTTTTCTTTTCTTTCCTTTCCTTGTCCTGGGGATGGAACTCAAGCTGGGCCTCATGTGTTAGGTAAGCACTCTATCACTGAGCTTCATCCCTGCCTATAAGTGGAAGTATTTGTGGTCCCTTTACAGAAGCCAGTTCAGGTCAGAGGGACCTCATTTTTGCTTTTCCTGCTTCCTGGTTTGCAGACACAATTGTTGAGATCCAGATGGTCTAGGACCACGAGGCAATCTTGATGATTACCCGAGGATGGAGAGACATAAAGACTTCAACTTGGCTCCTTCCATGTGAAACCATTCTGGAACCATACGGATTCCAGAAGAGTCTACCTATATCTGGCATTATATGAATAATATAGTTTTGTATTTAAACCACTATCTTGAAGTTTCTCTTTCTTCTATGGGAATGTGACCCCTAACTGATATGGCAACCATATTCTGAGATCTAGCCTAACCAGATAAATCTGCACTATGGCAATTCCAGTGACTCAGTTTAACTTTGGTCCCATAAATTTGAATATCACTTGTGATGTTATTCACAAAAACTGCAGATTATAGACTCCATTATCATCCATGATGTAATGGACTATGCATTTTAGATTTTATCTATAGTTTCATATTTTTTTGTTCTTAAAAAATATTTATTTTTACTTGTTCTAATTAGTTATACATACATGACAGTAGAATGCATTTTGATACTTAATACATAATGGAGCATAATTTCTCATTCTTCTGGTTGTACATGATATAGAATTATACAGGTCATGTAATCATATATGCACATAAGGTGGTAATGTCTGATTCATTCTACTATCATTTATAGTTTTATATTGTTAAGTAAGAAGGTGATAACATTGACTACAACTACTTCCATAGGTAAAACATACACAATACAAATATCCTTCTAAATATATAATTGAAGACAATACAAATTTATTTTGAGGCCACAATTACAAGGTAGAAATTTTAAATTTTAAAATAGCTGGCATAAGAATGCTTGTGAGAGAGAAAAAAAAATAACCATTTCTTTGGGAAAATTAATTTGTGTGCTTTAGATAGAAGCTGACTTCTATCGGCCCTGGGTTTGAGGCAATTGAAAACTACTGTGTATTTAAGGAGACAATTCTGTAATTCCAGAGTTTAGGTTTATGAGGTATGGAGTCTCTCTGAAACCCTGTACCTTCACAAATCACAAACATATATATGCTCTATGTGTGTGAGGGCACAAACTCAGGGCAAAATAGTCAGTAATTATAGAAATCGAGGGACATGCCTCCAGTTGATGACTTAGTTGTATTTTGGATTTCTTTTTGTTATTCTCTGAGATACTATACTACTCTAGAATATAGAATTTCATCACCATGGTTGCCAAAACCAATGGGACCTGGTGCCAGAAGGTGAGAAAGAATTACAGACCAACTTACTTATTAAATATGGAAACCAAAATCCTGAATAAAATATTCACAAATATGATTGAAAAGTACATTTAAAGAATAACACAGATCAACTATGCAAGGTTCATCTCAGGAATGCAAAACAGTTCAATATTAAGAAATCTATGAATATAACTCAAACAAATTACTTAAGCAGGAAAATCATATGATTATCTCTACAGATGCCAAAAATTTGACGGCTTTCAACATCCATTTCTGCTTTTTAAAAAACTGTAGTAGAAGAGTTAATTTGATTTTTTTTTAAAAGTACACTTTTAAATGTGTATCCCAAGACAACACTTAACATCATGTTTGACGCCAAAACTAAAGGTCGTGAAGGAAGACAAACCAGCAGATGAAAATGACTAGACTTGTACTTTGACTCTTTTTTTATCCCCTCCTTCCACTTTAGTTTGCTAATTTCCAAAGCCCCTGATTTTTGCTATGATGAACTCTGGTTGGTTTTGATTGCTCTGCTTCTTTCAGCTTCCCTCCCTGCCAGGAACAAACTAAATGACCACTGACATGCATCATGTTCCGTGCTTGAGGAAAATGCATGATTGGACTCATATCCGTTTAGCCTGCTGTATTCTCAGCTTACGGTTACTACAGTGAAATACCAAGGTGATTAATTTACAAAGAGAAAAGGCTTCTTTTGGTTCACAGTTCTGGAGGTTTCAGTTCAAGAAGTGGCCCCAACCTTCAGATCTCTGAAGGCAAGAGTGGCCTGTCATGGCAGGAGCACATGGCAGAGCAAATGGCTCACCTGGGAGCCAGAAAGCAAAGTGAGACTGGAAGGGGCTGGCGTCCAGCAATTGTCTTCAAGGTTATCCTATCCAATGCCTAAAGACCTCCCGTAAGGCCACATGTCCTAAAGGTTTCACCGCCCTGGGGACCAGGCCTATACCACATAGGCCTTTGAAAGGGGTCTTTCAGCACCCAAAACTATAGCAGCCGCCTCTTTCTTACTGGGTATATTATGGTGATTCTTAAGGAATTCCCTCTACCCCCATTTACCTCCTTTCTCTTATACCATTTCTGGGAGTGGGAACTGGGATGAATTAGGAACATCTAGAGGGTAGAGGGTAGTGGGAGTCAGGTGTAATGTACACACCTGCAATCCTAGCTATTCAGGAGGCTGATGCAGGAGGATAGCAGGTTTGAGGGCCAACCTGGGCAACTTAGCATAAACCTGTTTCAAAATAAAAAATACCAAGGGCTGGGGATGTAGTTCAGTGGTAGTGTAAGAGTAAAAGAAATTGAAATTAAAGTGTAAAAAAAAACCCAAAAAACCGGGCATTGTAAAGTTTCTAAGCTGCAAGGCCTGAGTTAAAATGTAAAGGACCAAGTATTGTTAAGTTCCTATGCTACACCTCAAACCTGAAATTCCTGTAGCTATTAAAACAATTCCCGGAACGGCCCAGTAAATATTCCCCCTGACCGCCTGGTTGTTTAATAACCTAGGACTCTGTGTGACCTTGCACGTAGACATCACAGGGCCTAAACCAGTGTACCCCGCTTTAGAACTGACCTATCACCCCCGCCCGACCTGTTCCCGCCAATGAATGTACTAATCATGTCTCAGAATTGTTGTTTGATTTTCCCGCGGTGTATGATGATTTGTTAAAGGAGACTGTGATGTATGTAAAGTCCCCGCCCTCCCCAAAAAGTGTACTTAAGCAGTGCTCAGCCCCTGCTCGGGGCTCTGGGCTGCTCTCCCTTCTTGAGTGAGCACGGAGCCCCAGCATGCTGGATTGGATCCTCAATAAACCCCTTTTGCTGTTGCATGAGCCGCGGTCTCTTGGTGGTCTCTTGGTGGTCTCTTCTTCCGATGTTCGCCGGACCCTTACAGTAGAGCACTTACCAGCATGCATGAGGCCCTAGGTCCATCCCCAGTACAGGGGGAAAAAAGATAGGGGGAATCTTTTGTCTTTCTCTTTTTCATGGTTTGTATTTGTTGTTTGTTGTGTTTTGTTTTTGCAGTGCTGGGGTTGGAACCCAGAGACTCACATATGCTAGGCAAGCATTGAGCTACACCCCAGCTTCTTTGTGGTAATTTATATAAAAATTTTAAAGCTTGTGATATTGAAGCAACCCCCACACACACACACCTCCATACACTCATATACCATTGGTATTACTACTTCATTATCTTGCTTCTTTTTAACCACTTGCATTTTTTGTTGTCATTCATTTTGGTGAGAGATGATCTCTTTTGGTTTCTCTCTTTACACTGGAGGTCTAGAATAGACACATAATTTCAAAAGAGAAATGAAAAACTTTCACAGAAGGGTAAGAGGATACTTGATAGTCTTATTTGGATTGAATCGAACTCTGTTCTGCTTTATCGGTGAAATGGAAGCCCTTGAAGCCTGTGGTCCTGGTATGAGCCTGGCCATCAAGGCAATCACTGAGACTCCTGTTTGCAGTTAGAAGATACCAGAATCCAAGTATGCTACTAGGTAATGCAGGACAGAAACTGAAGAGAGGGTTTTTTGTTTGTTTGTTTATTGTAGTGCTGGGGATCAAACCCAGGGCCTTGAACATGCTAGACAAACACTTTACCACTGAGCTACATATCCATCCCTTTTTATTTTTTATTTTGAAACAGGCTCTCTCTGGTTGCCAAGGCTGACCCTGAACTTGTGATCCTCCTGCTTTGACCTGTAGAGTAGCTGGAACTATAACTCTGTGCCACCACACCCAGCTAAAAAGACATCTTTTTACACATCTTTGGAACTTGCCACAGGGACTGGGGATGTAGCTCAGTGGTAGAGTGCTTGCTTATCTTGCCTGAGGCCCTGGATTCCATCCCCAGCACTGGGGTGGGGGGGTCTCTTAT
>NW_026000016.1:5786142-5793562 GCF_001458135.2 Marmota marmota marmota | reverse complement strand
GGCTGTAAAGGAAATTTTGAATGTACCATTTGTCTTGGATGCTATGCATTTTGGTAGGGCTTAAAAATCATTTATTCAGACAAAGAAAAAAAATGCCTAAAAGGAAAAGATGTAAAATGTCAATAAAATAAGTATCAGAAAAATCTTAGGTAGATGTCTCTTGCTCCCCCCCCCGCCTTTTTCCCCCCCCTTTCAAATGCCTTCCTATCTGAGTGACGAACTTGGTGAGCTACCATCTGGATTTAACCGATTATCATAGCTATTTTTTGTTTCACAAGGCATGAGCACAGATGTAATTACAAAGAAAAATATAAAAATGTGGTCTGATATATTGTTACAATAGGTATGTGCATTTCTTTTTATAGTTGTTGAACCTAGATTTATACACATAAGAGGAAAGCACTTCGTGGTCTATCTGGTTAAAGAACAATTTTGCTAAAATAATACACTGGCTTTATGCTAATTCATGGGTAGAATGTAATGATATCAATTCATTTTTAAAATGATCTCCTGACAAATATAAGCCAATTTCTGAAATAAAAGCCCCACATTGCACCATGGAATCATTATTGAGTAGATTCATTTTGTCTGTTGTATGAATTTATCTTGCTTGAAGAATTAATGGAAATATTCTACAAGAGGAAAACCAGGAAAAGGAAAGAGGAATAAGTTTATTTACAAAAACAGTCAGAGAGGCAGGGAGCGGTGGTGCATGCCTGTAATCCCAGGGGCTTGGGAGGCAGAGGCAGGAGGCTCAAGAGTTCAAAGCTGGCCTTAGCAATTTAGCAAGGCGCTAAGCAACTCAGTGAGACCCTGTCTCTAATAAAAAATACAAAATAAGGCCAGAGATGTGACTCAGTGGTCGAGTGCCCCCCCCCCAAAAAAAAAAACCAGGCAGAGGACAGAATTTGACCTACAGATCCTGGTTTACTCTAGAGCTAAGTATGGCTTTTATATTTTAAAAGGACTGAAATAGTCAAAGGAATTATATGTAATGACACATGAAAATTCTATAAAATTCAAATTTAAGTATTTAGTCATTTTTGTATTGTCTGCTTCTGTGATACAAGAGCAGAATTAGGTAATTTTGTAACAGAGACTGTGTGGCTTGCAAAGCCTAAATATTTAGGTTTTATTTATTTACTTGTTTATTTATTTGGGCCCTTCACAGAGAATGCTTGTTGTTCCCTGCTTAGAGGACTGGCTCTTAATTTTGGAATTATCTGGAAAGCTCTAACAGTGTGGATCTGTTGATCTGCATTGACCTGGGTGTTGGGGTTGCAAGATCCTCAAAATTGAAATTTTACTGGGTGTTCTGTATTTTTATTTTCTAAATCTAAAGTCCTACATACAAATATTAGCAATAAATAAAGATTAAATGTAATGTTTTCTATAAAACTAATCAATCAATCATTTCCCCCAAAACCTTGCTACGAAAAAATGATTGTTTTAAAAGGGAGCAAAGAATGCAAAACTCAAACCTACTAAAATTTTCAAACTGCCCGCTAGAGGGAGTTAAAATGATATCCTGTATCCAGGTTCCTTGGTTTTTTTACAAGGATTCAAAAGAAGCCCTGTATGAAAATTGATCATTTTCCTCAAAAATGTGTTTTTTCTTCTTTTCATGAAATGGCACAAGTAACACATTCAAGCTCTAAAAAAAGATAACAAATAATATGTGATTTTCAATGAAAGAATCCTTTGCTGTTTAACCTTTTCCATTTGCCCACAGAGATGGAGGTGTGGTTAGAAAGTAGGGTAAAACTCAGGAAACGCCTGAATAATGAATTCTAAAATTGATTATGTAATGCATTGAAGTAAAAATTATAAACAAGAGAGTAATTTGAAATACAGTTTAGTTAGTGACTCTGAAGGCAGAATTAGACAGGCAGTCAGTGTAGATAGGTAAATCGAGTCAGGTCGGATCTAGGAGGCCAATTTTGAGTGAGTTCAGGAAGTTGGAGACTGTCCCCTGAGGGATTAAAATGTTAATTCCTTTGAAGCCCTTCCTCTATCCTTATGAAGAACCTGCCCCTGCTCCAGCCTCTTGCCAGGGTAACCTGTCCCAGCAATTTCCCCTCCCTAAAGGGAGCCCTAAGGTTGTTAATTAATGGGTCCTGGGTGCTCCATCCTGCCCTTACCCCTTCAGCCCACCTGTTTCCCACCTTTTGGCCATCCCACCAAGCAGTATTTCCTAGGCCTAGTCACATATGCAGGAAGGAGAAAGATAAGGGGAAGAGGGCAGGAGAACAAAGGATGCCTAAGATAAAAAGGATACCAGCTATGGCCCCCTTCTCCCTCCCAGGAGAAGTCTGTGTTACCCCTTTTAAAATAAGCCCTGCTTTCTATGCTTGCCTCTGCATGCTTCTCTAAGGTTCAAACTTCAACGTGTGAGGAAGCAGAACTCGTCACTGGGGGTATCAACTCCATGAGAAAAACAGTGGGAAAACTGGTAGGAATTTCTAAGGTCTCCCCTTAAACTATCAGATGCCACCCTCTCTGCTCACCCTGCCCCTGAGATAATTGGCTCACTGATAATATTTTGACTAGAAAAGAAAAATTAGGACTCTTGTCTTGCTGCTGCTTTCCATTCCCAGACTTGAAAGAGAAGGGCTTTTCCTACTGCTCTCTGTCCCCACTTATACATGTTACTGATTGAACCCACGACCTCACGAGTACCAGGCAGCTGCTCTGCCACTAAGCTACATCCCCAGCCCTTTAATTTTTTTTTTTTTTTGAGAGGATAACCTTGCTAATTTTCCCAGGTTGTCCTCAGATTTAGGATCCTCCTGCCTTACCCTCCCCAGTTGCTGGGATTACAGCGTGCACACTACACCCAGCTTCCTATTTTCCTTTCTATTTCAAGGATTCACTTACATTGTGGTTTAAATTAAATTTCTATTTTACTTTAAATTTTCAAATGACCATTCATTGTTTAAAAATCATACCATTATAATAATCCATGACCCAGTCAAGTCTGTCTCTTGAAATATAAAGAGGAAACATTTGGAATTTGAAAATCTTTTCTGTTTTTGATCTTAAAAGTTATCAAAAGCAAAAACTAAACTGCAATAATGAAACATTTATTCTTTCTCTTTGCCTTCCTGTCACAAGAATTATAATCCTGCCTGAGGAAAATGGTGGCTGTCAGTGGAATAGGAGGAGGTCATGTACTTGGAGATACAGGGAGACAAGCACCTATGTGGTTTAAAACCAATATCAATTGCAATGATAACTTGGTTTCATAGTCTGCTCAGTTTTATTAAGTGCTTTTTTATGCCTAATGTATACTATAGGTAGTATTCAGATCCAAGCAAACACAAATCCTTCCTAATCTCTTGACATTCTTGATTAGGATGTACACATGGCCTGATTATTTGGATTGTAAGGATCCGGCGAACGTCAGAGGAAGAGACCACCAAGAGACCGCGGCCCATGCAACAGCAAAAGGGGTTTATTGAGGATCCAATCCAGCGTGCTGGGGCTCTGTGCTCACTCAAGAAGGGAGAGCAGCCCAGAGCCCCGAGCAGGGCTTGAACAGTGTTTAAGTACACTTTTTGGGGAGGGCGGGGGCTTTGCATACATCACAGTCTCCTTTAACAAATCATCATACACCACGGGAAAATCAAACAACAATTCCTAAACACGATTAGTACATTCATTGGCGGGAACAGGTTGGGCAGGGGTGATAGGTCAGTTCTAAATCGGGGTACACATTCAAACTGATTGGTTTAGGTCCTGCGATGCCTACGTGCCAGGCCGCACAGGGTCCTAGGTTATTAAACAACCAGATGGTCAGGGGGAATATTGACTGGGCAGTTCCGGGTATTGTCCTAACAGCTACAGGAATTTCAGGTTTTGGGGGTGTAGCATAGGAACTTAACAATACCTGGTCCTTTACTTTTTAACTCAGGCCTTGCAGCTTAGAAACTTTACAATGCCCGGTCTTTTACACTTTAACTTCAATTTCTTTTACTCTTACAGGATTTCATCTTTTGGGGCCACTCCAGCCTTCCACAAACATTACAGTGAACAAGAAATGGAAACTTTTTCTCAATGCCTAAAGTAACTACAATAGAAAATCATTTAAGGGCTGGGGATGTGGCTCAAGCTGTAGCGCGCTCGCCTGGCATGCACGCGGCCCGGGTTTGATCCTCAGCACTACATACAAACAAAGATGTTGTGTCCGCCGAGAACTAAAAAGTAAATATTAAAATTCTCTCACTTTCTCTCTCTCTCTCTCTCCATCTCTCACTCTCTGAAAAAAAAAAATCATTTAACCACAAGTCTAAATGGCAAAAGAGTTTGTTTTAAAATAATTTGTCAAGTAAGAAATTGTTAAAAATTATGTTCTTATAATAAAATTGCAGTACTATTTAGTACATGTGATCACAGCTCTGTTGAAGGACTGGAGAATGTGCTGGCAATCTGGTCTGAGAGGTAGAGGTGGGCAGAGATGGCAATGGGCCAGGAAAGTGATCTTGCTAGTAGCCCAGTAGTTTAAACAGTTTTTGGTAGTCTTATGAATTTTGGTAATTAATTATTAATTATTTCTTGAATTGAGTAGCAATCTGCAATTATGTGATATACATCTGGGGAAATAAATGAAGACCAACCGAGAAAAGCAAAGGCTTTTCTATCCTGAGCTTCTGTATCAAGGGAGTCAGCCATGATTGATTTTGGCGGAGACTGAAAGTAGGCCCGAAACTGCAGAGTGGAAAAAAGGGAAGGATTCAGGTGCGTCTTGATAGAGGCTATTGGCATGAGGAAGCTGTAGGAGGCCTAACTAGAAGCAGGACATCCTATGTGACTGATTTGGGGTGCACTTTTGTCTTTTTCTGATTAGTCCTAAGCTAGAAGTGGGGAAGCTTAGGCTGGTTCTAAACTAGAAGTGGGGAAGCTATCAGTTATTTTTCAAGTCCTGTAATGGAAGTTATTGTTTAGCTCCCTGGATTGCCAGTAGATACAGTAATCTGGCTTCTTCCTGCATGCCTGATTGATGGCAGGCTGATTTCCTGAGTTATTTATTGAAGATAGGGATAGGGCTGGGGATGTGGCTCAAGCGGTAAGCGCGCTCGCCTGGCATGCGTGCGGCCCGGGTTCGATCCTCAGCACCACATACAAACAAAGATGTTGTCCGCCAAATACTAAAAAATAAATATTAAAAAAAAAATTCTCTCTCTCTACCTCTATCTCTCTCACTCTCTCTTTAAAAAAAAAAAAAAAAAAGATAGGGATAGATTTCTGGAGGAGTTTGCTGCAGATTGAGCATCAGAGTGCTATTAATATATATGGTCTGGCCGTTGATTTAAAAATTTTAATCATTATGCTCTTTTAGAATTAAGATATTTAAACTTCAGATGTATTTTTCATTGAAATAGGTCAGTGTGATGGTTTGGGTATGTTTTATCCCCAGTGAAACTCATGTTGAGATTTGATTCCCCTGGTAATAATGCTGAGACATGGTGGGACCTTGAAAAAAATAATTAGGTCATGGGAGGCTCCACACTCATGGATGGATTGACTTCTTTCTCCAGAGATAGGGTAAGGTGGTTCAAGAGTGGATTTGGTCTTGTAGGAGTAAGTTGACTCTTGAGGGACTGGATTAGTTACCACCAGAGTGGGTTGTTATAAAGCAAGTTTACCCCTTGGTTATTTTCCTCTCTTCCGCACATGCTCCCCCCATGTAATGTTATCCACCCTGAAGCCCTCACCAGAAACCAAGCAGATGCCATGCCATTTTCTTGGGGCTCCATTTGATGAGCTAAACAAACCACTTTTCTTTATAAAGCATTCAATTTTAGGTATTTTGTTACAGCAACATGAAATAAGACAAATTGTAACATATTCTTGGGTAAAACTTTAATTTTGTGAAAACCAATATTGTAAAATAATGCATTTTATTAGGTAGACTGCAAAGGTAAGAATGCCATTATGTATTATAATATAAGCTCCATGAAGACCCAAACTTTGTTTGTTCAGCACCCTTATCCATGCCACCAAGAATACAAGAACTATTTTTGCTTGAATTCATGCATGCATCTAACTTTTTAAAAAATATTTTTTAGTTGTCAATGAACCTTTATTTTACTTATTTATATGCAGTGCTGAAAATCAAACCAGTGCCTCACACATGCTAGGCAAGCACTCTACCACTGAGCCACCACCCCAGCACCTAACTTTTAAAAAAAAAAAAAAAGTTATTTTAACTGTGGTAAAATACACAACATAAAATTTATCATCTTAACCATTTTAAAATGTACAGTTCAGTAGTGTTAAGTATTCACATTGTACAACAGATCTCCAAAACTCCTTTTATTTTGTAAGGCTAAAACTGTACCCATTACACAACTTGCCATTTCCCACTCCCCCAACTCCTGGAAACCACTCTTCTACTTTCTGTCTCTGTGAATTTGACTACTCTAGGTACTTCATGTAAGTGGAATTATACAGTATATGTCCTTTTGTGAGTGGCGTATTTCACTTAGCATGATGGTCTCAAGGATTATCCATGTTGTAGCATGAATCAGAGTTTTCTTCCTTTATAAGGTTGAATAATATTCCATTATATGTATATACTACATTTTGTTTATCATTTCCTCTCTCTTTTTTTAGTATTTATTTTTTTAGCTGTAGTTGGACACAGTCCCTTTATTTTATTTATTTATTTTTATGGTGCTAAAGATCGAACCCAGGGCCTCTCATGTGCCAAGCAAGCGCTCTACCATTGAGCCACAACCCCAGCCCCTCTATTCCTCTCTTGATGGTCACTAGTGTCCATCTTTTGGCTAGCATGAAAAATGTTGCTATAAAAATGGATATACAAATATTTCTTCAACACCCTACTTTCAGTTCTTTTGGGTATATACCCAGAAATGGAATTGCTGAATCATGTAGAATTCTACTTTTAACTTTTTGAGGAACTACCATACTGTTTTCCATAGTGGCTGTGCCATTTTACATTCCCATCAGTGGTGTACACGTTTCTAACTCTTAAGTTTGATTGTCTGCTTTCCTGGTCTGATATAGATTAGAAGCAGTAAATTAGAAAGGGTTGGCAGGTAAAATAATAACCTGAAGAATCAGCTGGCAATTTAAGATTATGATCTCAGTGACTTGGGAGGCTGAGGCAGGAGGATCATTGTTGAGAGCCACAGCCAAAGGGGCCCCAGCAAACTTCCAGCTGCCAGCAAACTTCCAGCTGCCGGCTGATGATTGGCTCACAGCGGCCCCAGCAACATCTAGCTGATTGGCTCCTCGGCCCCAGCAACATCTAGCTGATTGGCTCCTCTGCGGTGATGCTCATTGGACTGTTTCCCTGCCCTTTCAGACCACGGAGCTGCTCATTGGGGGACTTTTTTTGGCTCCGCCCACGTGACCCAGCCAATCGGCCTCAAGAGCAGGAGGATTGTGGGAGGTG
>NW_026000016.1:5719293-5785080 GCF_001458135.2 Marmota marmota marmota | reverse complement strand
CACCTATCATGAATGCTCCAAATATATTCACTGATGGGTCAAATAATGGTACAGCAGCAGTAGTTACCCCTGATCAAACTTTTACATTTTTAGTACCCAAACAATCAGCTCAAAAGGTAGAGCTTAATGCAGTTTTACAAGCTTTTGTGATGTTTAAAGATTCTGTATTTAATTTATTTTCTGATAGTCAGTATGTAGTTAATGCTATAGTATCTCTTGAAGAATCCAGCCTTGGCAACTTTGTGAGACCCTGTCTCAAAATTAAAAATAAAAAGGATGGGGATATAGCTCAGTGGCCCTGGGTTTAGTGCTGCAGGAAGAAGGGAAAGAATCATCTGTCAATATAACATTAATAGGCAAGACTTTTAAGAAACAAAATTACTACTTTTTTTTTTTTTTGGCATTGGAGATTGAACCCAGAGGGGCTTTACACTGAGACAAATCCCCAGTCCTTGTTATTTCATTTAAAAAAATTTTTTTAGTTATAGATGGACAGAATACCTTTATTTATTTATTACATGGTGCTGAAGATTGAACATAGTGCCTCACACATGCGAGGTGAGCACTCTACCACTGAGTCACAACCCTAGGCACTTTTTTATTTTTTGAGACAGGGTGTTGCAAATTTGCTTAGGTTTTCACTAAGTTGGTGACACTGGCTTTGAACTTGCTATCCTCTTACCTCTGCCTCCCCAGCTGTTGGAATTACAGGTGTGTGCCCCCATACCTGGCTCTACTGAAATTTTATAATACTTAATAATGGATGCTGTTATTGATGCTCTGGAGAGGTCATGCAAAAAAGTTAAATTTTATTTAATTTTTCATTTTCTAACGAGGCAGTCATCTATATGTATTTCAGATGATTTCGGGTGCATTCAAGGTGGTATGGCCATAGACATCTGTATGTATTTTAGAAAGATATCCATGGAGTCTCAATTATGTGACTTGTGCAGTGTTCAATTTTATTACTTTGAAAACTAAGTATCCCATCAAAAATGGTAAAAAAAAAAAAGATTTAAAGTCTTTAAGGAGGTTGTTTTCATTTATCCAGAAATTTTATTTATATAGTATTAATTCCTTCCTTATAATGCCACATTGGTGGGATGTTACTGTATCCATGTGCAATAATAAATCATACAAATGCCTTCCCAAATATAAATCATGCTGTTATAAGGATAAATACTAAGCTAAAACAGTATTTTATATTGATGGTGTTTGTGTACTTGTTTTTTCTTGATTATCAAAGAGGGAATCTATTTAGCTAGGAAAAATCCTGTGGAGTCAACTAATATCTAGACATCTGTGAAATAGGGTAAGTGAGGGTGAAGATAAAATGAGGATTTGGGGGCTACTATAGGCTCCCTAAAGCTGTACCCCTTCTCTCGTCTTTTCTCATCCCAACCTTACAGACCAAACCATTCAAAAATGACACCTCTCACAATTCATCACCATCTGGGGGGCAAACATGGAACTGTACTTTACGTACAGAGTACTAGGAATCTGAAAGAAGTGAGGGGGTGACATAGGTCCTGAGGAGGGTCATGACATAGCTATGACACACAAGAGGCATTGTTACAGTGTGCGCAGGGCTGCACAGGGGCGGGATGGGAGGGAGTCCGGAGAGATGTATGCTCTATCCCATGCAAGAGCTAGCACGGCCACCCCATCCACAGCTGCCAGACTGGCAGGCTTGTCCTGATGCAGCGTGGGCAGAGGCATGGCGGTGAGCTGGGTGTGGAGAGGAAGCCTGAGAGGAGCCAGGCTGGAGTCCATGGGGTGTGTGTGTGTGA
Organism: Marmota marmota marmota; assembly: GCF_001458135.2. Taxonomy (NCBI): domain Eukaryota; kingdom Metazoa; phylum Chordata; class Mammalia; order Rodentia; family Sciuridae; genus Marmota; species Marmota marmota. Next base: position 5,783,290 of record NW_026000016.1, on the reverse strand, counting down.
TTTGGGAGTCAGGAGGAACGTTTGTCAAAAACCTTGATCAGGGGATTCACCAAACAGAGACTGAAGCCAGGGAGACATGGGGGGTCAGGAAACACGAGGCAATCTTAAGAGAAGTTACTGAAATTGAGAATAAAGCAATTAATGCTTTAAATGGCAGAGCCATAGAAGAGTGTGTAAGGAATATCACAAAACAGTAAGGTTGTTATTTCGCCTCTTTTTCTGGAAGAATACTGTTGTCACGTTATTTGCTACACTCATGGTCCTTTGGTAAAGTAAGATCCATTGTTTTCCAGGTTCACAGTGAGGAGACCGGGCAGTGAACCCACATCTCCTCCAGTCACCTCTTCATCAGGATCTGAACCAAATCAGAATATTCTGCCATCAAGGTTTTGCTACCAGGTAAGCATGTATCCTGTAATTTTTCCAGAGTTAGAAAGTTTTTCCTTCTTAATAAATATATGATGTTTTAATGAGCAGTGGGGATTGGCTATGGAGGGTGACTTGTGTAGATATTTTCATTAAAAATCAGAGACAAGTAGTCTGGTTTCCTCAGCAAAGTTAGCTGAGGACGTGTCCTAAATTTTGGGTGGCTCACATACCTAAAGTCTTATTTAGATGCTAGGGTTACTACTGCTCTGTAGTATAGTTAAGTAGTAAGTTTTCTGTCTTCAACCTTAAGCATGTTTTGGTATAGTGGTTCCCGTCCAAAATGAAAGTATTCACTTGTTTCATAGGCAATGAAGCAAGGGCTTTCTCATGTGTGTTTGAACCTTGAGTGGAGATTTCAGATAATCACTAAAATGTAAAGATTGTTTATGTTATCGAGGCTTTTAAAAATCGCTGCACAGAATCTTGGTCATATTTTAATTTTCAATTAAAAGTTTCCTTATTTGATATTTGACTCTTTAAATATGAAGGCAAGAAACTTATTTTTAGTTAGGTTACCAACAAAAGGTTCCACACGTTGCTCTGTTCTAGAATGTTCTATAAAAAGTGTGGTTTGGAATTTGTAATAATTAATGAAATGCTATGGTGGAATGAGCTGAATTCTTTCTGCCTCACCTCTTATAGTAAGGAGTCTTTGTAGAGAAAAAAAAAAAACAACTTAAAATTTGAGATAGATGCCCTGGAATCTAAAGCATACAACAGAATGAAAGTGAGGAAATCAGGAACCAGTAAGGCATGTTTTTCAAATCATACTGGTCCATGTGTCCTCAGCATCAGAACCTACTGACATGTTTGTCAGAAATGAACACTCCTGGGTCTTGCTCTAGAATAACTGAGTGAGAATCTTTGAGAGAGAAGTTGGGGAATCTGTAGTAAGTTTTTTGAGTTCTTTGTATATCCTGGAGATTAATGCTCTATCTGGGGTGCGTGTGGTAAAAATTTTCTCTTATTCTGTAGGCTCTCTCATCATATTGTTTTCTTTGCTGAGAAGAAGCTTATAGTTTCAATCCAACCCATTAATTGATTCTTGATTTTATTTCTTGTGCTTTAGGAGCCTTGTTAAGGAAGTCAGGTCCTAATCCTACATGATCTTCATTCTGGATCTACTTTTTCTTCTATTAGGCACAGGATCTCTGTTCTACTGCCTAAGTCTTTGATCCACTTTGAGTTGTTTTTATGCAGGGTGAAAGATAGAGGTTTAATTTCATTTTGCTACATATGGATTTCCAGTTTTCCTAGCACCATTTGTTGAAGAGGCTATATTTTCTCCAATGTATATTTTTAGCACCTTTGTCTAGTATTTATGTGGGTTGGTCCCTGTGTTTTCTATTTTGTACCATGGTTTAAATGTCTGTTTTGGTACCAATACCATGCTGTTTTTGTTTCTATTGCTCTATAGTATAGTTTAAGTTCTGGTATTGTGATGCCTCCTGCTTCACTTTTCTTGCTAAGGATTGCTTTGGCTATTCTAGGTCTCTTTATTTTTCCAAATGAATTTCATGATTGCTTTTTCTAGTTCTATGAAGAATGTCATTGGTATTTTAATAGAAATTGCATTAACTTTGTATAACACTTTTGGTAGTATGGCCATTTTGACAATGTTAACTCAGCCTATCCAAGAGCATGGGAGATTTTTCCATTCCATATTCTAAGGTCTTCTTCAACTTCTTTCTTTAGTTTTCTGTACTTGTGATTGTAGAGGTCTTTCAACTCTTTTGTTACATTGATTCCGAGGTATTTTAATTTTTTTGAGGCTATTGTGAATGTGGTAGTTTTTCTAATTTCTCTTTTGGGGGGGGATTCATCACTTATGTATAGAAATGCATTTGATTTATGGGTATTGATTTTATATCGTGCTACTTTGCTGAATTTATTTATTAGTTCTAGAAGTGTTCTGGTGGAATTTTTTGGATCTTCGAAATATAGAATCATGTCATCAGCAAATAGTGAAAATTTGAGTTCTTCTTTTCCTATTCGTATCCCTTTCATTTTTCACCTGTCTGATTGCTCTAACTAGAGTTTCAAAGATGATGTTGAATAGAAGTGGTAAAAGAGGACATCCCTGTCCTCTTCCAGTTTTTCGAGGGAATGTTTCCAATTTTTCTCCATTTAGAATGATGTTGGCCTGGGGCTTAGCATAGATAGCCTTTATCATGTTGAGATATGTTCCTACTATCCCTAGTTTTTCTAGTGTTTTGAATATGAAGAGGTGCTATATTTTATTGAATGCTTTTTCAGCATCTATTGAGATAATTATATAATTCATGTCTTTAAGTCTATTGATGTGATGTATGTTTTTTTTGATTTTTGTATGTTATACCAATTTTATACATCCCTGAGATGAACCCTACCTGATCGTAGAACAGTATCTTTTCAATGTTTTTGGATGCAATTGGCGAAGACTCAAAAAACTTAATACTAAAAAACCAAACAACCTAATCAATAAATGAATTAAGGAATTGAACAGACACTTATCAGAAGAAGATATACATGCAATCAACAAATATATGAAAAAGTGTTCAACATCTTCAGTAATTAGAGAAATGCAAATCAAAACTACTCTAAAATTTCATCTCACCCTCATCAGAATGGCAGATATCAAGAATACAAGCAATAATAATTGTTGGCGAGGGGCTGGAGTTGTGGCTCAGTGGTAGAGCACTTGCCTGGCATGTGTGAGGCCCTAGGTTCAATCCTTAGCAACGCATATAAATAAATAAAATAAAAGATCCATTTACAACTAAATAATATTTTTTAAAAAAATAAGTGTTGGCAAGGATATGGGGCAAAAGGTTCACTCATACATTGCTGGTGGGACTGAAAATTGGTGCAAGCACTTTGGAAAGCAGTATGGACATTCCTCAGAAAACTTGGAATGGAACCACCATTTGACCCAGCTATCCCACTTCTCAGTTTATACCCTAAGGACTTAAAATCAGCATACTATAGTGACATTCCCACACCAATGTTTATAGCAGCCGAATTGACAATAACTAAACTGTGAAACTAACCTAGATGCCCATCAGTAGTTGAATGGATAAAGAAACTGTGTTAGTATAGGAAGGGGGGACCAGGGAGAGGGAGGAGGAGAAGGAAAGGAAAGTATTAGGGAATGAAATTGACCAAATTTTATTATTGTATTGTGTTTATGTGTACAAATGTAACAACAAATCCCATTATTATGTATAATTGTAACATACATAACATAATTGTAACATAAAATAAAAATTTACTATATACTCTGCCATTAAAAAAAAGAAATTGGGACTGGGATTGTGGCTCAGCAGTAGAGTGCTCACCTAGCACGGGCGGGACCTGGGTTCGATCCTCAGCACCATATAAAAATAAAGGCATTGTGTTGTGTCCATCTACACCTAAAAAAATAAATATCTTTTAAAAAAGAAATTGTGTTATATGTACACAATGGAATATTAATCAACATTAAAAGAGAATAAAATTGTGGCATTTGCAGGTAAATGGATGGAATTGGAGAATATTATGCTAAGCGAAGTAAGTTAATCCCAAAAAACTAAAGGCCGAATGTTTTCTCTGATTAGTGGATGCTGATCTATGATGAGGGGAGTGCATGGGAAAAATGGAGAATCTTTGGATTGGCCAAAGGGGAGAGTGGAGAAGGGGTTATGAGGATAGGAAAAATGGTAGAATGAGCTGGACATCATTACCCTAGGCACTCGTATGATTACATGAATGGTGCGTCCCTACACCATGTACAATCAGAGAATTGAAATGTTGCACTCCATTTGTGTACAATGAATTGAAATGCATTCTGCTGTCCTGTACAACTAAGTAGAACAAAAAAGTTAAGGCTTTTCCTAAAAAAATAAAAAAAGGAAGTTGAGGAATCTGTGTGAAACAAGCTCTCCTACATGATTCTGTGCACGTATTAAGTCTCAGAACATTGCTCCTGAAGAGGTAAGACCAGGTATTTGATTCTACCTATTATAACCTCTTCTGGATACTCTGTCATTTCCATGAGCATTTAATGAGAACTATTTTACTTAACTTCTTAACACTTCTTGAAGTGAGAGATTTATGTGTATTCACAAATTTCTTCTTCCGTAAATGAAAATATATCTGGGAGGATTAAGAGGTTCTGAGACAATGGCTCTGACATTGGGGAAATGTGACTTAAGGTAGTGCTTTCTCAAACTCAAGTATTTAACTTGACTCTTGTGAAGAAAAAAAATGTTGACCTCAGAGTTGTGACTATTGACTATATTTTTATAATGTTACATATATATGAGCAAATATAATGTTAAACTCCATACCCAGATAACTCTTATTGATGAGTGAATCTAGTACAAGGCATACAAATGAAATACAAACAAAATTATAAAACTAATAAAAATTCAAATTGGCAACACTGATGAGAGACAGATGGTGGTATTTGCTGAAACTAAATTGCACATTGGGTTTATGGTAGAAGGATGTAGCTTCAGGTCCACTTCTATTTTTGATTAAAGTACATGACTACAGACAAGCTTTGCTTGCTAAATCAGAATAATTAGACTTCATATTTACCAAACTTTCCCTAGCAAGCAATCCTTCCATGCCACTTTAAAAGAGGTTTTCCTGCACTTTCAGACACCCACAGATTCACAGACCCCTCTACACAGGGAAAGAGAGTTGTTTTTTGTTTTTTCCCTGAAAAGGGCCAGATGATAAAGATTTTAGCCTTTGCAGGCCAAGACAAATTGAGATGTTAAATAGTTCCTTACAAAACAAGAAAATGTCTTGTCCAAATAAGATACTTTTGAATACTGATCTCAATCATAAAATAAACATATGATTTTAATTAAGAGTACTCATCACTTGAAGGCATTTATAGAATTCTACTATGTCTTTCCTTGATATTTGCCTTTCAGTGTGTTATTGTACTGAACATTAATACTTCCAATCAAAGGTTAAATGGAAGCTCCTCACCTACACAGAAAATGGATTTTGAAATATGAGAATTTCTTTTGGACTTGTATTAAAATTCAAAAAATTCTGCTTGTACTATATATGTTGAGCCCAGAAAATATATTCTCTGCGAATTTGTATGGAATGAAGATCTCACTTCTTGTTTTAATTTTTGACAGCATAGGAAGCGAATAAAGTAACTTTAAATTGCTAGTGATTCCATTCACATTTGTTGCAATCAAAATGACTTTTTTGCAATATACATTTTGTATGTAAAATCTGTTTTGCCTAGTACTTTTAGGCTCAATTCCTTAGGAAATATTATCAAGTCAGCAGCAAAAGCCAATTTCCAAAGACATTTAAAGTTCAATAATAATGGTTGAGGAAAAAAATCTCATTCCAACAAATTTTAATCTTAGCCCTAAGTTAGAAAAAAGCCAGAAAAACTCAATAAAAGTTCGCCACCGCTAAGCCATTGAACTGCTATGTAGTAGAACAAAAGAGAATATCTGCTGTTATTTATGACAAAAATTCTTTTTTTTAGAGAGAGAGAGAGAGAAAATTTTTTTTAATATTTATTTTTTAGTTCTCGGCGGACACAACATCTTTGTATGTGGTGCTGAGGATCGAACCTGGGCCGCACGCATGCCAGGCGAGCACGCTACTGCTTAAGCCACATCCCCAGCCCCCATTTTTAAAAAATATTTATTTTTCAGTTTTTGGTGGACACAACATCTTTATTTTATTTTTATGTGGTGCTGAGGATCGAACCCAATGCCCTGCACATGCCAGGTGAGCACATTACTGCTTGAGCCACATCCCCAGCCCCGACAAAAATTCTTGAAAGTGAAAATTATTAAGTCCATGAGAGCAAATGAAGTTCACTGCTGATTCATGATTCAGTAACAAGATAGCATCAAATACTTTCAGCATGAGTATCTGATGAATACAGTGAAATCCTTAAATTTTCAAAAACTTTGTAAATTTGTCCAACTAATCCTTTTTCTTCTCCATAAACATTTTATCACCATTAGTTATAACACAACTTAGCAGATTCCACTCGAGGTTGAATTGAATTAGTGTTTTCTTAATTTCTCTGAAAATATTATCAAGCATATTTGTTCTACATAGACCATTCACAGAGGTAGATGTTGAGTGGCTTCAGACCTGCATTGACTTAATGAATAAACAACAAGTCAACAGTGTTGAAAATATCTGTTGGCTCCTCGAAAGTTGGGCAAATTGGGCTGTGGTTGTAGCTCAGTGGTAGAGCGCTTGCCTAGCACATGTGAGGCACTGGGTTTGATCATCAGCAAACACATAAAAATACATAAATAAGCCAGGAGCATTAGTGCATGCCTGTAATCTCAGCAGCTTGGGAGGCTGATGCAGGAGGATCCTGAATACAAACCTAGGCTCAGCAAAAGTGAGGTGCTAAGCAACTCAGTGAGACCCTGTCTCTAAATAAAACACATAAAGGGATGGGTTTGTGGCTCAGTGGCCGAGTGCCCCTGAGTTCAATTCCCAGTACCCCCCAAAATAAATAGATAAATAAAATTACAGTATTGTGTCCATCTACAACTTTAAAAAAAAAGTTGGGAAAATCACTCAAAATCATTTGCCTTGTTTTTAATCATCTATCGATATTGTTTCCAATGTCCTCAACTCTTTGTGTAACTGTTTTCAGGTTAAGGATCTCTAATTTAAGAACCCCCAATCCAAAATACTCCAAAATTGTAAACATATTGAGTACTAACATGATGCCACAAGTGGAAAATTCCATATCATGAAACTTTATTTCATGGACAAAATTATTTAAAATATTGCATAAAATTACCTTCAGTATAAAGTATATATGAAACAAAAATGAATTTTATTTTTAGATGTGGGTCCCATCTCCAAGCTATCTCATTGTGTATATTGCAAACATTCCAAAATCCAGAATCTGAAATATCTGGTTTTAAGCATTTTAGACAAGGGATAACCCCCCACCTGCAGTCTTAAACCAGTTTATTTTCTCTGGACATACTTCTTTGGCTTCTGAAAGAAAATGTTATTCAATTAATGGCCTATCAGTAATGACTTTTCTAGGCTTGCCTAACAAGTGAGTCGTATTTGGAAACTTTGTTTACAGCCTCTTTTTTATTTTGTGAAACAAACAAAAAATCTGCTGTGATGAAGATATTCTATCTGAAACTTCTCAATTTTTCTAACCATTGCTTCCTTGTGAGTTGGGAATAATGTGATGATGAGTGCTAACTTAGTCTGTTAATACCAACATATATTGTATTTGTCTTTAGCACAGATATAGTAGTGTTATTTTATAATAAAAACAATTCTCTGTCATCTAATTTGATGACAGAATAAGCCACACTTTGCATTCTTTCTTCTCCCCAACCTTGGAAACCACCATTCTACTTTTTGAATTGGACCACTCTAGGTACCTCATATAGGAAGAAATACAGTATTAGCCTTTTTATGACTGGCTTATTTCACTGAGCATAATGTCTTCAGGGTTCATCCATGTTGTAGCACATGTAATTTCCTTTCTTTTTAAGACTGAATAATAGTCCGTTGTATTTATACATCCTATTTTGCTTATCCATTCATCCTTGATGTACACTTGTTTGTTTTCATGTTTAATTATTGAGAATACTGTTACTATGAACATGGCTGTATAAACATCTCTTTGAGACCCTGTTTTCTATTATTATTATTACTATTATTATTATTATTATTATTATTATTATTACCAGGGATTAAACTCAGGAACATTCAACCATTGAGCCACACCCCCAGCCCTATGTTGTATTTTATTTAGAGACTGGTGGTTTAGTGCCTCACTTTTGCTGAGGTTGGCTTTGAATTCATTATCTTCCTGCCTCAGCCTCCCAAGCCCCTGGGATTACAGGTATGTGCCACTGTGCCTGGCCTGTTTTCAATTCTTTTGGGTATATACACAGAAATGGAATTATTAGATCATATAGTAATTCTACTTTCATTTTTTGAGGTATTGCTGCTCTGTTTTTCACAGCAGCTGTACCATTTTATATTCCCAATGACAGTGCATGTATTCTAATTTCTCCATATCCTTGCCAACACTTGTTATTTTTTGTTTCTTGCTTATTTTAATTGACATTAAATATTATATATATTTGTCATGTATAGTATGGTGTTTTGACATGTATACATTGTGGAATAACTAAATTGAACTAATTAATAGATGCATTACCTCACATTTATTTTTTGTGGTGAGAATACTTACAAACTTTTTTTTTTTTTGATGGTAGCCATCCTAATGGTCATGAGGTGGTATCTCATTGTAATTTTAATTTGCATTTTCCTAATAAATGATGCTGAGCAGTTTTCATGTATTTATTGACCACCATATCTTTGGGGGGAAATTTGAGTCCTTTGTCCATTTTTTAATTGAGCTGTTATTTATTTGTTGCTGAGTTTTAGGAGTTTTGCATTTTATAGAAATTAATCACTTATCAAATACATGATTTGCAGATATTTTATTCCCCTTCTGAGTATTGTCTTTTTACTCTGTTCATAGTTTTTTTTATTTATTTTTTTTTTATTTTCAAACTTTCCACGAAGTCCGGTATTTGTTCTTTTGTTGTCTATACCTTTGGTACCATATCCTAGAAATCACTGTCAAATCCAATGCCATGAAATTTTGCCCTATATTTTCTTCTAAGAGTTTTAGATCTTCAATTCAGGTTTTCATCTGTCTTGAGTTGATTTCTGTATGTGGTGTTCAGTCAGGATCCAGCTTTAGTCTTTGGTATGTGTGTAAGCACATGTGGTTTTCCCAAAACTGTTGAAAAAAATTGTTCCTTCCCCCTTTAAATGGCCTTGTCACTTCTATCAAAAATTATTTGGTCACAAGGGTATATTTCTGGGTTTTCTATTCTATTCTATTGGTATCTAGGTTTGTCTTTACACCAGTAGCACTCATTTTTTATTACTAAAACTTCCCCCGCCCCTCTCTCTCTTTGTGATAACGTGGCTCTGTTTTTCAGTTTGAGAGGAACTAGAATTCATGAGCCAGGACAAGTTAACAATCGTCTCTAATCCAATCTTGCAGTACATTGGTCTTCCTCACTCTTCTGTCTCCTTTATGAGTAGCATATCTTCATAAATCTCTCCTCCCACTTGCTTGGCTTCTTGCTACATAGATCCAGAGCTGAAATCAATGCTTATTTCTGTACTTGTGATATACTTTTTGTTATCCTGGCTGATGCTTTGTGTAATTTGAATTCAAGAAGACTCCATCTCAGAAGACTTGAGAAGTACTGTGTGTGCAAATGCCATTGTTATAGCTTTGTAATAAGTTTTAAAATCAGGAAGTGTGAGTCCTCCAGCTTTGCTCTTTGTTTTCAAGAGTGTTTTGGCTATTCAAGGTCTCTTTTGATTCGGTATCAATTTTGGATTTTTCTGTTTCTGCAAAAAAAAAATCATACTTGGAATTTTGGTAAAGATTGCATTGAATCTGTACCCTGCATTTGGTAGAATCAACATATTGACAAGATTGATAACAGGGTACATATTTCCATTTATTTATGTTTTTAATTTCTTTAGGCTGTTTTTATAGCTTCCATACTTGTCTAACAACTGAGCCATTTTTGGAAACTTTGTTTGCAGCCTCATTTTTATTTCGTGAAAAAAAATCTGTACAATCTTTCACCTCCTTCATTAACTCCTAAGGATTTACTGGTTTTGATGTTATTATAAATGGAATTGTTTTACATGTTATATTGTCAGTATGTAGAAATGCAACTGATTTTTATGTGTTGACTTTTTGAATCCCACTACTTGGCTGAATTCAGTTATTAGTTCAGTTTTGTGTGTGTACATGTGTATGTGTGTAATCTTGAACGTCTTCTATATTTAGGACCAAATCTTTTGTGAATAGATAATATTTCTTCCTTTCCATTTTATTTCTCCTTCTTGCATAATTTCTGTAGCTATAATTTCCAATACTATGTTGAATAAAAGTGACAAATGTGGTTCTTTTTATCTTGTTCCTGATCTTAGAGGATATACTTTCAATATTGAATGTGATTGTCTTGTGGAGTTTCCATATATAGCTCTTATTTTTCTGAGGTAGTTTCCTTCTGTTCCTACTTGGTGTAGTATTTTTTCCATATAAGGATATAGAATTTTGACAAATAGCTGTTTTGTATCAATTGAGTGATCATGAGGGTTTTATTTTCCTCTTAATTTTGTTACTATGACATATACATTGATTTTCACACGTTGAACCATCCTTGCATTCTGGGAGTAAATCCCATTTGGTCACGGTATATACTCCCTTCAGTATGCAGCTGAATTCAGTTTGCTGGTATCTTGTTGAGGATTTTTGCATCAGTGCTCATTTGGGATATTGGTCTATAATTTTCTTTTCTTATAATGTCTTTGGCTTTGGTATCAGGATAATGCTAGCCATACAGAATGAGTTAGAAGTGATCCTCTTCCATTTTTGGAAATGTTTTGGAAAGACTGGTAATATTCTTTCTTTAAATGTTTTTGATAGATTTCACCATGGAAGCCATCAGATCCAGGGCTTTGTCAGAATATTTTTCATTATTGATTCAATTTCCTTACTAATAATAGACATGTTCAGAATTTCTGTTTCTTTGTTAACACATCTTGTCAGGTTTTCTATTTCTAGGACTTTATAGTTGTTAATGGTACTCTCTTATCTTTCTTATTTTTGTAAAATTGGTAGTAATGTTTTCCTTCTCATTTCTGACTTTAGCATTTTGAGTCTTGTCTTTTTAAAATATTAACACATATAGCTTAAAAGTTTGTCAGTTTTGTTGACCTTTTTGAAGAACCAAATTTTGATTTTATTGATTTTCTCTATTGTTTTTCTATTCTGTATTTTGTTTATCTCTTCTCTAATATTTATTATTTCCTTACTTCTGGTATCTTTGGGTTTAGTTTCTTCTTTTTCTAGTTCCTTATGGAAATTAGTTATTGATTTGAGGTATTTCTTGGATTTTAATGCTTTTATAACTATTAATTTCCCCATTAGAGTGCTTTTGCTATGTTCTGTCAGTTTTGGTAAATTGTGTTTCCTTTTTCATTGTAAGTATTTTCTCATTTCCCTTGGGATTTCTTTTTTGATCCATTGGTTGTTTAAAAGTGTGTGTGCTGGTTGTTTAATTTTCACAAATTTGTGAATTTTCCGGTTTTTTTCTGTTGTTGAATTGTAACTTCATCCTGTTATGGTCAGAAGACATACTTTGTATGATAACTATATTAAGGCTAATTTGTGACATAAAAAATTAAAGTGTAGGAAATGTCCCATGTGTACTTGAGAAGAATGTGTATCCTGTTGAGTGAAGTATACTGTATTTGTGTATTAGAGCCAATTGATTTATTGTGTTAAGTACTCTATTCTCTTATTTGACTTCCTTTGTTCTACCCATTATTGAGAATGGGATATTGGAGTCTATAATTATTTTTACAGAAGTATATATTTCTCTCTTTAATTCTGTCAGTTTTTGCTACATATAATTTTTAAATTTTTATTTATTTTTGTTTTTTTAGATATACATGACAGTAGGGTATATTTTTGACATATTATACATACATGAAATATATCTTATTCTAACTAGGATCGCATTCTTTTGGTTGTACATGATGTGAAGTTTCAATGGTGGCATATTCATATATCAACATAGGAAAGTTAGGTCCACTTCATTCTACTGTTTTTCCTATTCCCATACCCCCTCCGTTCCCTTCATTCCCATTTATCTAATCCACTGAACTTCTATTCTTCCCCACATCATTGTTGTGTGTTAGCATCCACATTATCAGAGAGAAAATTTGGCCCTTGGTTTTTTGGGATTGGCTTATTTCACTCAGCATGATAGTCTCCAGTTCCATCCATTTACCAGCAAAAGTCATAAAGTCATTCCTTTTTATGGCTGAGTAATATTCCATTGTGTGTATATGTACCACATTTTCTTTATCCATTCATCTATTGAAGGGCATCTAGGTTGTCTATAGCTTAGCTATTGTGAATCGAGTTGCTATAAACATTGATGTGGCTGCATCACTGCAGTATGCTGATTGTAAGTTCTTTTGTATATACTAAGGAGTGTACATTCTGGGTCAAATGGTGGTTCCATTCCAAGTTTTCTGAGGAATCTCCATACTGCTTTCCAGAGTGGTTGCACCAATTTTCAGTCCCACCAGCAATGTATGAGTGTGCCTTTTCCCCACACATCTTCACCAACATTTATTGTTACTTGTATTCTTGATAATTGCTATTCTGACACTGGGGTAGGATGAAATCTCAGTGTAGTTTTTCATTTCTCTAATTGCTAGAGATGTTGAACATTTTTTCATATATTTTTTTGACCATTGGTATTTCTTCTTTTGTGAAGTGCCTGTTTAGTTTCTTCATGCATTTATTGGTTGTTTTTTTTTTTTCCACCCTTTGGTGTTAAGTGTTTTGAGTTCTTTGTATGTAATGCTCTGAGGTGAAGGTAGCAAAGATTTTATCTTATTCTGTAGGTTCTTTCTTCACATTCTTGTTTCCTTTGCTGTGAAGAAACCTTTTAGTATGATACTATCCCATTTATTGATTCTTGATTTTCTTCTTTGCTTTAGGAGTCTTGTTGAAGAAGTCGTTTCCTAAAGCCACATGATGGAAAGTTGGGTGGGCCCAAATTTCCATTAGACCAGAGACCCTGCTAGTAGGTACAGGGTCTCTGATCTAATGCCTGGGTTGTCGATCCACTTTCAGTTGAGTTTTGTACAGGGTGAGAGATAGGGGTTCAATTTCATTCTGCTATATATGGATTTCTAGTTTTCCCAGCACCATTGCTTGAACAGGCTATTTTCCTCAAATGTATGTTCACATCACCTTTATCTAGTGTGAGATAACTGTGTTTATGTGGGTTTGTCTCTATGACTTCTATTCTCTTCCATTGGTCTTCCTGTCTGTCTTGGTGCCAATACCATGCCATTTTTGTTACTACAGCTCTGTAGTATAATTTAAGATCTGGTGTTGTGATGCCTCCTGATTCACTTTTCTCTCTGTGGATTGCTTTGGCTATTCTGGGCCTCTTATTTTTCAAATGAATTTCCTGACTACTTTTTCTGATTCTGCTACATACATTTTGATGCTTTATTTTTAGGTCCATAAATGTTTATAAATGATTATCGACTAACTTGTTTATTTCCTTGTTAGAAGGAAAATTAAATTAAGAAGGAAACTGGGGGTTAAGGTTTTTTAAATTTACAAATAATAATTATACTAATTAAGAATAAAATAATATTATTAGAATGAGATTTGTTTCTATAGTAATTTTGGTTGTAGATTTCTGGGTCATTTCCATTGTCAGTTATGAAACATAGCTTTGTGTTTTTCATGCCTAAGTAATTTATTTCCTGGGGGTCTTTTGCCTGTAGTGACTCTAATCTGTACTGGATCTCGACTTTGTGTAGCCAAAGTTGAGAACTATTGGAATAGAGCACCAAAAGAACAAAGAACTCAAGGTAAAGCAGCCAGTCCAGGCTTAAATTATTATTGGAAGATGTGAAAAGACATCATGTCACATGGTTGCCCTAATTAAGCTACTTTTTCTTGGTGGTTAAGGAGAAAGTGGGGCTTTTCAGGAAATGGTGCTCCAAAGCACAGAGCTTCTGAGAATCAGAAAATAGGTCTGGTGGGTTAGCCAAGGCTGGGGCAATGAGAAGCTCAGCAGTGTGTCATGGCTTATTAATCCATTCCACATGGTCAGGAACACACCTGATTCTCTTCATTACTCTGTGGAGGAATTTCATGTTAGAATGATTTAAAACACTCTCGCTCTTATAGACACAGGCACACATAACCCTTGTTCTGTTATTTGTGCAAATAAAGGATGTTCTTGTGAAATACCAATAATATTTCTCACTGGCAGTAAATGAACAGAACAGAATGAAACAATTCTGTTGTTGAGATTCTGTTGCAGAGATAGTGCCTACAGTGTGTGTGTGTGTGTGTGTGTGTGTGTGTGTGTGTGTTGGTGGGGAGAGCCAGTGAGGAATCATTGACATCTGGAAAGGTCTTGTGAGCATACTGTGGGCAATGAGAGGAATAGAACAGTCCTTTCTATTACAGGGTGGTTCCTGTCTCAGCCTAGGACTTTTGTCTTAGCTGTTGGAAAGCCTTTCCCTCCGCAGGCCTCTTTCCTCTCTAGTTCTCCTGCCTGTTTGCATATTTGAACACTCCTGGATCCACCAGTACCACAGCTGCCAATTGAGGAATGAGCTGAACAGCCCAGTGTGGAGCTATTGTGCTGTGGGTACAAGAGAGCACTCAGTTCTGCCAGGATAAACAGCTATAGTCCAGTGTCTCCATGGCAGTGGAAGATTGGGAAGAGATTTGGTCTGAGTTTGGCAGGGAGCCACAGTAGAGGGAGGTTCCTTTCAGGATGCAGATGGGAAAGGAACACAGTGGGGCTCCTGCCACCTTGCTTGTGATAGAGAATGGGGCCAAGTTTTGACTCCCAAGATGAGACCAAAGAAACAAATGAAAAAGGGCCGGCTCAGGCAAAAGTGTCACTTTTGGCAACCTTTTAAGTTCCTGATTGTGCTGAGCAATGTCAGGTGAATTGCTGAGTGCAGTAACTGGTTTACAAAGTTGAAGAACGTAATGGGTTAACACAGAGCTGGAAAAGTGAGAGGAACTTAAAATTTAATCGAGTCACAATAGTCGATGTGTTCTCATCCAGGCTTATCCAAGATCAGGTCCATGGTCCTCAACAAGCCCTCTTTTTACATTTGAGGCAGTCAGGTGTGGAAGGATGCAAGGTGGGGCCAAACTCTTTTTAACTGAACATACAGAACTGAATATATATATGTGTGTATTACCTCATGGTGTCAGCACAGTAATTTTCTTTTTAAAATTTTTTTCTTTTTAAAATTTTTTTCTTTTTAGATATACAAGATAGTAGAATGTATTTTGACATTATACATACATGGAGTATAACTTCCCATTTTTGTGGTTGTCCATGATGTGGAGTTACACTGGTTGGATATTCATAATGAACATAGGAAAGTTATGTCTGATTCACTCTACTGTCTTTCCCATTCCCATCCTCCCTCCCTTCCCTCCCTTCCCCTTTATCTAATCCAGTGAACTTCTATTCTCCCCTCCCCCAGCACAGCAATTTTCTAGTTCTTGGGAAGTTCTAAAAATGGGGGATTCCACATTTTTGCAGAACTCCGCTAATTCTATGATTATATCTACTAAAGCCTAGTGACTGAATATTCTGTAAAATGAAAACAAACATGCTATGCCATAGTTTTCTCTGTAGCAGTCAAAAGGAAAAAGCATAAGGTATGTATGCCATTTTTTATTAAGTTTCCATTATTAAAAGTAGAGAGGAAGACTGTTTCGTTTCAACCAGTTTTGTTCCATTCTCCACCCTCTGTGTGATAATATTGTCTAAGGTCTTCCTGAAGCCCTATTTCCAGTGACACCCTAACCAGAACCCTCCCGACTGCTCTCCCTGAACCCTCCACTCAACACCCACCCCGCCACCACCACTTAGGCATCACAGTTCCTGATGCCCCTGTCCTGATCCACAGAGTCAGAACGAAGGCTGTGCATGCCACTTGGTATACCTGGACCATGTACTTTGCTTTAATGAAATGAACAAACCCACATTACAGATTGTCTTGGTCTGTTTGTGCTACTATAACAGTGTACTACAGACTGGGAAATTCATAAGCAAAAAAATTATTTCTCGTGGTCTGGAGGCTAGGAAGTCCAAAGTCAAGGTGCCAGCAGGTTTGGTGCTGGTGAAGCCTGCTCTCTGCTTGTAAGATGACAACTTGCTGCTGCCTCTCCAGAGAGGATGAACATTGTGTCCTCACGTGATGGAAGGGACAGAAGGAGCCATCAAAAGGGTGAACTCCTGTCAAACACTTTTATAAGGCTAATAAACACTTTTTAAAAAAATATTTATTGAGTTATAGATGAACACATAGTATCTTTATTTTTGTATGTGGTGCTAAGGATTGAACCCAGTGTCTCATACATGCGAGGCAAGCGCTTTACCACTGAGCTACAGCCCCAGCCCTAATAAGCACTTTTATACACTTAACCCTATTCATGATGGCAGAGTCCTCCTGACTAAATCACTTTTAAAGGTCACATCTTTGAATACTGTTGCATTGAGCCTTAAGTTTCAACATGAATTTTGGAAAGGCAAAACCATTCAAATCATAGCATGAATACCCAGAAAAATAGAAAAAGGGGAAATGAGTCCTGATGATGTAGCTCAGTGCTAGAGCAGTTGCCTAGCATCCCTGAGGTCTTGGGTTTCATCTCTAGCACCACCTGGGGTTGTGGACATGGGGTAGAGAAAGAGGAGAAGAAAAGATGGAAAAATCACCAACATGTTCTCTGTGATCCATACTAGCTTATATCCGATGTCACTTTCCTGTGTTGTAAATTAATTGCAGAGAAATTTTCAGATTTTGTCTGCCACTCAAAAAATTATATCTTAAAAAAACGAGGCAACACTAAACCTATTTCCATTGTCCATTTTATCTAAATTGATACATCTGCTAAAAGTGTGAATGCTCCAATTTGAACAATTTCTACAGTAACACCTTCCGATCATGCCTTTACTTTTTGTTGCCTAGTCTTAATGTATGGTTGAATCTCTATCCCTTTTCCCATTTCTTATAAATACTTAATTCTTCTCAGTCAGTGTCTTTTTTTTATTGAGTTAAAATTTATAGCAGTTTCCAGTCTGACATGTAAGAAACTTAGAAATCACATTAGCCTTAATAAGAGAAAAGTTTAACAAACTGGCAAAGCACTGCTCTTTCTTAGATCTGTAAGAGAAGTGAGATCACAGGGCAAACCGCTGTCCCCAGAATATGAGAGACAGATGGGTAGAGAGAGAATCACAACTTAATGGAGCAGAATCTCATGAACAGAAACCTCAGTGGGACTGAGTGCTGGAGTAGGAAAACCTGGACTGGGATTGATAAATTGCTACAAGCCCATGTAAACAAGTTTAAAAATTAAGAACTTCAGGGGGAGCCACTCAAAAGAGCACCCCCCCCCAATTTTGACTTTTATCTCCTGAAACTCTACCAGGTTCTCATAATGAATATTGAGGAAAAACTCACTTGTGCTTCTGGAAGATGAAGGGAGAAAGCAACCATTTGAAATACTCCAGAAAACTGTTCATACAAAAAGGTTGGCCCTCAGGAAATATAACTTGCCGGGGGTTTTTCATGGCCTAGCCTCCCTGTGGGAAGGGAAATATCCATCTTTAGTCTACTCTAGTTCCAAGTAGAGGGGGCAATATGGGTGGGACTGAGAGGCACTGAAGGTCACAGATTGAGACAATCATGGGACTCTGGAACTCTTCCTCTACCACCACGTTACTAATAGCTAATCGACCACAGTTCCTTTTAGCCTGTATATCATGTTTTCCTTTCAACAAAAAAAATTATAAGACATACTAAAAGACAAAAAACATAGTTTGAAGAGATTGAACAACTAGTAGAACCAAAATCAGCTATGGCAGGAATGTTGGAATTATTCAACCAATAATTTTTTTTTAAACTATAATTAATAGGCTAAGAACATTGATGGAAAAAGTAGAAAACATGCAGGAACAAATGGATAACAGAAGTAGAGAGATAGAAATTAATGAGACTCAAAAAGAAAAGCTATATATAAAACACCACTGTAACAAGAGATGGAGAATAGAGTGCATGGATCATTGGTAGACTAGAAACAATCTCTAGGCATATCTATTCAAACTTCAAAAAAATTAAAGATAAAGAAAAAATCTTGGGCCTGGAGTTGTAACTCAGTGGTACAGTGCTTGCCTAGCACATGTGAATCACTGGGTTCAATTCTCAGTGCCGCATATAAATAAGTAAATAAAATAAAGTTCCATAAATAACTAAGAAATATTTTTAAAAAAGAAAAGAATAAATCTTGAAACTAAATGGCATGGAAAAAACCCCTTGCTTATGGAGAAATAAAGATAAAACTTACATACAACTTCTCAGAAACCATGTAAGCAAGAAGAGAATGGAGTGGAATATTTAAAGTGTTGACAGAAAAAAAAACCCCAGCAACCTAGATTCTTCACTCTGTGAAATTAGTTTTTACAAGGGAAAAAGAAATAGACTTTTTCAGGCAAACAAACAAACAAACAAACAAACAAAAAACCCAAAAAAACAATTGCATGATTTTTTGCAGGTAGACCTGCCTTGCAACAAATGTTTTAAAAAGTTCTCCAGAGAGAAGGAAAATTAGTCAAAAACTCAGATCTACATGAAAAAAAGAGAGACATCAGAGAATGAAAAAGTGAAGGTAAAAATAAAACATTTTATTCTTGGGTGGAGGATATGGCTCTGTGGTAGAGTGTTTGCCTATCATGCTCAAGGCCTGGGGTTCAAATCCACAGTGCTGCAAAAACAAAACAAAAAACCAGAACCATCTTTCATTCTTCTTATTATTAACTGACTAATAGATAATAATTTGTTTAAAATAGTAGTACCAAAATGTACTCAATTATGTATGCTGATATGTGTGTGTGCATGCATATTGTGTGTATCTGAAATGAATGCCAGCAATAATATCAGGGATGGGAGGAAGGTATCCAGGAATATTTTGTTATAAATATACAAATGCTTGAACTACCCAGTAAGTGATATAGTGTTATTTAAAGGTAGACTTGAATAGTTATTAACATATAAAGCAAACTCTAGGATATATATAAACATATATAGAAAACTCTATCCATGGGCTGGGGTTTTGGCGCAGCGGTAGAGCCCTCGCCTTGCAAGTGGGAGACCCTGGGTTCGATCCTCAGCACCACATACAAAAATAAACAAGTGAAATAAAGGTGTTGTGTCCAACTACAACTAAAAAAATTTAAAAAAAAACTCTATCCACAAGGGGTCATGGAACCAATTTCCAGTGGATATTGAGGGTTGACTATAATTGTAGTGAGGGTAAAATGATAGGTATCTCAATGTGATTTTACTTTGCATTTTCCTGATGACTGGTTTTGTTGAACATCTTTCTTGGCTAATTATGCATCTTCTCTTGTAAAAATGTCTATACTTTAAAAAATGTTATGACTTTTTAAACTTTTTTAACCATATATTTTTAATTGAATTGTCTGTTACTGCTTTCAGAAGTTATTTATATTCTTGATAGAGTCATTGTCTGATATATGTATTGAGAATAGGTTTTTGTAGTCTGTGGCTTGCCATTTCATTTCTTTAATAGTATTTTTGATGAGTTGGAGTTTTTTATGTATCAATTTTACATTCAATTTTTGTGTCTTAGAAAAAAATCTTTGGTTATTTCAGGATCACAAACATATTCTCATGCGTTTTCTTTTAGGAACTCTTGTTTCAGTTTTTATTTTTAGGTCTAAGAGCTATTTCAAATTGTATTTATTTATAGGATGGAGGTTTAAGGTTAATTTTTTATTCTAGTTTATCTATTTTTTTTTTTTGAGGGAGGGTACTGGGGATTTAACCCAGGGAAAATTTACCACTGAGCTACATCCCCAGCTCTTTTTTTTTTTTTTTTTTTGAGACAGGGTCTCACTGAGTTGCTTAGGGCCTTGCTAAGTTGCTGAGGCTTTGAACTCAGAATCCTCCTGCCTCAGGCTCCCAAGTTGCTGGGATTACAGGTGTGTGCTGCTGCATCTGTCCAGTTTATCCAGTTTTTCTAGCATCAGTCATTAAAAAAAGATTTCCTTTTCTCAATGAATTGCCATATGCTCATAGACATTGTATGTGGGGTGGAAAAGAGCAGGGAGAGGAAAAGAAAGAGAGATCATGTCATCTGTCTATATGGATATTTTAAGGAATTGGATTACATGATTTTGAGAGCTGCCAAGTCCAAAATCTGTAGGGCAGGCTAACGAGGTGGAAATTTAGGCAAGATTTCAATGTTACAATCTTAAGTCAGGGCTCCTTCTCCTGTTTTTGCTCCCAAGGCCTTCTCAACTGATTGGATGAGTCCCATTCCTACTCTTCTTAGGAGGGTGTCCTGCTTTAAGTCAACTGATTTAAATGTTAATCATGTTTACAGATATCTTTATAGCAACATCTAGAAGTCTTTGGCCAAATAACTGATACATAGCTTAGTCAAACCAACTGTGTGCAGATCTAGTTGTGGACTGTTTTTTTTTTTGTTCCATTGACGAGTTTTTCTGTCTTTCTGTTAAACCATACTATCTGTATTACTATAGCGTTATAGTGAATATTTCAATGAGGTGAATATTTCAACTTTATTCTTTGTCAAGTTTTCTTTAAAAAATTATTTTAGATCCTTTAATTTTCCACAGAAAATTTATATTCACACTTCAGATTCTACAGAAAGTCTTCTGGGATTTGTATTTGAATGGCAGTGAATTGATAGATATATTTAAGGAGAATTGGCATTTTAATAATATTGAGTCTTCCAATCCATGGAAGAACATGGAATAGTTCTCTATTAACTTAAGTCATTAATTTCCTTCAGTAGTAACTTCCTTCAGTAGGCTGTGTTCCCCTTTAGGGCCTGGCATGAAAAGCCTTTCTGATTGCCTGTGCTCAGTTTTGAAAGTCCATGTACAGGGATTTAGCTAGAAGCTAGGCTTCTCCCCCTCCTCTTAATCTATGGTTAATTTATTCTGACTAGTGCATCACCACTATTCAATGATGAAAGAAGAGTCTTAAAACAAACGGTGATGGGACAACTGAAGAGCTATACACAAAAGAAGGAATTGGACCCTTAACTCCCACCATATACAAAAATTAACTTGAAATGGAGTAACAAACTAAGTGTAAAGAGCCCAAAGAATAAGACTTTTAAAAGAAAACATAGAAATCAATGCCACAGTCTGGCTGGGCACAATCAGGAGCCACTTGTCAAAAGAAACGAACTTTATTTTTAGAACCACACACGCCAAACAAAACAGCCTCTCAGGAAAAACCCTCAGAGCCTCAACTGCCACCACCGGCTTTCCACAAGCCTCTCTCTCCCACACAAGCTTCTCTCCACCTCCCACAATCCTCCTGCTCTTGAGGCCGATTGGCTGGGTCACGTGGGTGGAGCCAAAAAAGTCCCCCAATGAGCAGCTCCGTGGTCTGAAAGGGCAGGGAAACAGCCCAATGAGCATCACCGCAGAGGAGCCAATCAGCTAGATGTTGCTGGGGCCGCTGTGAGCCAATCATCAGCCGGCAGCTGGAAGTTTGCTGGGGCCCCTTCGGCTGTGGCTCTCAACAAATCAGGACCTTGGATTTAGCAATAGATTTTTAGCTAGGACACCAAAAGCACAAGCAATTAAAGAAAAAACAGATACTCATGAGGCTGAGGCGGGAGGATTGAGAGTTCAAAGCTAGCCTCAGCTATTTAGAAAGGCCCTACCAACTCAGCAAGAAGTGAGAGAGAATAGGTCTACTTTAAATGGTGAGGCATAAACAATTTCATGATTTGGGGACAGAAGCCGGGTTGTAGTAGGTTGAAAGAGTGTGAGATGAGAAGTGAAAAGACATTTTTATGGAATTTGGCTATTGAAGAGGAGGTAAGAGATCAGACATTCATAGGTGGTGGGGAAACAGGGCTGGAGACAGGAATTTTGTTTTGTTTTGTTTTTCAGAAGATTTATTTAGACACAGTTACACACTCAAGGGAGAATACAGGCTATCTCAAGGGATAGAATAAGAATGCTGGCCAT
This sequence comes from Marmota marmota marmota, assembly GCF_001458135.2. Taxonomy (NCBI): domain Eukaryota; kingdom Metazoa; phylum Chordata; class Mammalia; order Rodentia; family Sciuridae; genus Marmota; species Marmota marmota. The sequence goes on along the minus strand of NW_026000016.1, from coordinate 5,761,187 downwards.
CTTGAAGAGTATAAAGGAGAATGCTGGCCACCTTGAGAGTGAGAAGCAAGGAGTACCCATTCAAGGGAGAATGAGGGCTATTTCCAAAGGAATAGACACAACTAGACAAGGGTTTTTAATTAAGGTAGAGTCATGGTGTTGTTTAATTAATGATGGGTGGTAGCCAGGAAAGGGATGGACTGAATACCCTGGATATTCTGAATTAGTGACCAACTAGTGAATGGTGGTTGAGGCAAAAGGAGGAAGGAGCACAGAAATGTCTTGGGAGCTGGGCCACTCGAGTAAGCCTCTTACCTGAACCAGCTGAATTGCTATGAAAGAATTATATAGAGAGCAATCATTTTGAACAAAACCCCTATTCTAAGAAGAGAATATATGTATTTGGAATGATTTATTTGGAATGATTTCTCTCCGTTTTACCATCCCTACTCCTGCACATTTTCTTCTTTACTCCTGCTGCTATTCCTTTGGTCTTGAAGAGGGTGAAAGTGAAGTGAATTCACATTGTTTTGAGCTGCTACTACATACTAGGCACTGTGCTAGTGTGTGGCATGTTTTTTTTTTTTTTTTTTTTAAAGAGAGAGAGAGAAAGAGAGAGAGAGAATTTTTTTTTTAATATTTATTTTTTAGTTTTCGGCGGACACAACTTTGTTTGTATGTGGTGCTGAGAACTGAACCCGGGCCGCAGGCATGCCGGGCGAGCGCTTGAGCCACATCCCCAGCCGGCCATGTGTTTTTTGTTTAGCTTTGTTTTAAAACTCTGCACAACAGACTTGCAAGGTAGGCATTCATATCTTCATTTTTTTAAAAATATTGTTTTTGGTTGTAGTTGGACACAATACCTTTATTTTATTTATTTATTTTTATGCGGTGCTGAGGATCGAACCCAGCACCTCACATGTGCTAGGCGAGTGCTCTACCACTGAGCCACAACCCCAGCTCCTTATCTTCATTTTTAAGAGGAAGAAAGAGATGGGAGAGCATGATGGAAACCACTCTGTGATAGGATAAGGTAGGAGGGGAAGGTAATGAGTAAAGGATAAACCAGGAGTGGGAGGGGAGGAGCAGAAGGAAGTTACAGAGTGAATCAAAGCTTCTACCAAAAAGGGGACTCTCTATTTTACATGCATTCTATTTGCTGAACATTGAAATTGGCTCTGGTACTGTTAGTTTATGTTGCTCTGTTCTCTCAATGAAGAAGAGGCTATTTCTGGGCTGTTAGGACACATAAATTGTATATTGCCTCTTAACAACTGACAGCAAAGAGATAAATCTTATGCTGCTCAAGCTTAGCACACCCGGGAGAGTTCTATCTTGTAATTACATGCTATCATGCATTCTGGGGTTGTATTTCTTTGGTTGTTGAGATGTGCTGTATGTTGAGTGAACTTCACCTGGGTTTCACCATCCCACTGGGACCATTTGGGAGTAGTTCTCCAGTCTTGAACATTAAGGAAGACAGTGCTTTCTCCTGGAGGCCCAAACCAGCTTTTGATTCATGTGTTTTTAGGAACTTTGCTAGTGAACATACTTCTGAATAATTTCAGTGTACTATAATTGATGACACTAGATGATAAAATTAGATGATAAATTGATCAGCAGTAGACACTAAAATCTTGGTTTTATGATCCTATGTATAGATGCTAAGTTAGAAGTGAATAATATTTCATTGTACATACTAGAAATATTAGGGACAGTTACAGTGATTCGAGAAAATCAATGCTGGAGGAACAATAAATGTGACATATGTGCAGGGGTGGGACAGCTGTGATACTGGGTAATGGCTGCAATGAAGGCTCCAACCATCTCCAAGAAATAATGGACTATTCCATGAAGTTTTTAAAAATAGTTTTATTGGGGTATGCTTTATATGGAATAAATTACATATTTAAAGTGCACGATTTTATTAATTTTGATGGATGTATGCATTTGTGAAACCATCACCATAATTATGAAAATGAACATATCCATCGTTCCCAGTTTCCTCACACACCATTGTAATCCTTTCCTCTTGCTTTTTCCAAATTTATGCACATAGAGTTAGTTGTTCATAGTATTCCTTTATTACTCTTTTAATGTCTGTTACTCTTTTAATGTCTTTCTTCATTCCTGGCATTGGTAATTTGAGTCTTCTCCCCCCACCTTTGTCAGTCTTTCCTAGAGGCTTATCAATTCTATTGATTTTTCCAAGAATCATTTTTTTTTTTTTCTGTTTTCAGTTTTGGTGATTTCTTCTCTGATCTTGGTTTTCTTCCTTCTGCTTTTGTCAGGTTTATTTCTTTTCTTTTTTTTTTTTAGTTGACTGAAGTAAAAACGAAGATTATTGATTTGAGATTGCTTTCCTTTCAAATATTAAGCAGTTGATGGTAAAAAATTTCCCTTTCATCAAATTTTGATATGTTGTGTTTTCATTTTTATTCAATTCAAAATCAATTGTGGGTTTGGTGATGAAGCACTTGCCTGGCATGCAGGAAGCCCTGGTTCAATCTCTAATACCACAAACAAAACAAAACTAATAAAATTCCAGACAACAGTAAACAAACTCAAAATAACTGTAATTTCTCTGGAGACTTCCTCTTTGAGCTATGAATAACTTAGTGTGTGATTGTTTAATTTCCAAGCATTTGGGCATTTTCCTAACTTTCTCTTAAAGTTCTACTTTAATTTCTTATGTATGGAGACCAGACCTTATATGATTTCAATTATTTCAAGTTTATTGCTGTTTGTTTTATGACTCAGATGGTTTTCTTAGTGAATATTACATGTTATTTGAAAAGAATAATATTCTGTTATTGTTGCTTCAAGTGCTCTATTAATATCAATTAGGGTGGTTGATAATAATGCTCAGTGTGTTAGCTTTGTACACTGTAACAAAAAATAAATAAATAAAAGCATTGTGCACATCTACAACTAAAAATATTAAAAGGGGTGGGCTGGGGATGTAGCTCAGTGGTAGTATGTCTCTGGGTTTAATCCCCAGTAATGTTAAAAAAAAGGAAAAAAATAAATAATTTGTACATTATTTCTTTTTAAAAATTGTCAATAAGAAGGCAGCATAATGAGCTTAATTTTTCATGTGTAGCTGCTGAAGAATGTTGGGAGTTGCCCCGGCTCCAAAGACTAACTTCCCCATCCCCCAAGAAGAGCTGTCCAATGGTGAGCCCTGCTGGCTCACATGATCCTTACCCACCAATCAGACTAGATCTGCTGGCTCACATGATCCTTACCCACCAATCAGACTAGCCCTGCTGGTTCACCTGATCCTTATCCACCAATAAAAAAGCATCCCATGCCAACTGTCAAACCACCCCCCGGCTCTATAAATATGCAGAGCTGTTCCTCAATAAATGGGCATTTTTCTCAGACGGCAACCCTTGATCGCTCTTTCATTGGTGCCAAAACCCAGGAGGAGGAATGCCTCGCTGCTTGAGGGTTCCCTCTCTCAAGGCTTGCTGTCCTCGTCCACTCTTTTGAGCTCTGCTGCTACTACACGCACAACACCGGCTCTTCAGTAGGTGAGTTGCCCTATGGGGTATCCAGCTTCAGACGGCTATGCAGGGGCTTTGACCTTGATCATCCAGCAAACCTCTGACGCCCAATCTGGAGGAGAGAACGCACCCCACCATGACCTTCATGGTCACGGTGGACTCTCTGGAACCCGGTTCATGAGCGGGAGGTCCTGAGGTAGAAGATAAGGCACTCCTCCCTCTCTCTCTCTCTCTCTCTCAACCACCCTTGTCCCTCTCCTGACCTATGGGGGCCTCTTCTTCCCTCCCTGCAGACTCCCCCTTATTAAATTCTTCACACAAGATTGGCCTTACTATCAATTAAAATCAATCAAAGTCAATGGCCCCCAGGAGGATCCCTAGATCCCGCAATTCTCAGAGATCTGTTTAACTTCTGCGAGCGCTTGAAAAAGTGGAAGGAGATGTTGAGGCTTTTCCTCTTCTTGATTCTCACCCCTACCTATCCGGCAGATGAACCCACTCTGTTAGAGTCTGTAAACAAGTCTGGATGGCGCCTGGCATTTTGCCAGAGAAATGTTAGGGTCTGTAAACAAGTCTGGATGGCGCCTGGCAAAATGCCAGAGGGAGTGGTTTGTGAAGTAACACCAGCGAACCATTAAGTGTGGAGATTTCTTATTGGTTGACTGATGTATCTAGTTTATGCTAATTAAGATAAGCTGTGTAAAATGTATAAATACCTCTGTTGTCCTACAATAAACGGCTTCCACTCCTGCTGTATCAACGTACACAAGTTGTTCGTCACCCCCTGGTTATTTTGCTGCAGCCGGACTGTGGCACCACTCCCTACCAACCTCCCCTGTCGGCTCTGTCTAGCCCCTCAGGTGCTCCCTCTGACTCTGCCAACACCTTTAGTTCCCCCCAAACTAGGTCCCGCTCCCTAGTCCCACAAACCATGGCCCCTTTAAGAGAGGTTGCTGGACCTGAGGGCATTATCCTGGTACATGTCCCATTCTCTATGAATGACCCCATGCAACTTGAGTGAAGGTTGGGCTCATTCACCACAGATCCCACCACTTACATAAGAGAGTTTCAGTGGCTCTTCCAGGCTTATAGCCTCACTTATATGTTATTGGCTAATACTCTCCTTCTTGAGGAACGTTCCAGAGTCTGGGAACTTGCCAGAGCCCATGCAGATGAAACTCACCGAGTTAATCCCAATCACCCTCTGGGGCCACTTGCTGCCCCAGATCAAACTCCCAACTGGGATTATAATACACAAGCTGGCATACAGAGTAGGGACCGATTCTCTGCATGTATTATTGCTGGGCTCAAAAAGTGGCACATAAGGCCATCAATTTCCAAAAATTACAAAAGACCCCATCAGAATTTCTGGATCGGCTTACAAAAGCCCTTTAGCAGTAACCTAGATCCCAAAACCCCAGATGGCCGTCATGTCCTTATGACATATTTCCTCTCGCAGAGCTACCCCGACATCTGGGCCAAACTAAAAAAGCTCAAATAAGGCCCTGCCACCCCCCAGACTGAGAAATTTCAGATGCTTGCCCAGGCCCTGCAGGGTGCTTCCTCGGGTCGCTGCCCATCACCGAAAACCCCCCGGGTGCCTGCTTCAAATGTGGCAAGGAGGGACATTGGGCCAGGGCATTCCCGGCACCATGCACTCCGCGTACCCATGCCCTAAATGTCAACAACAAGGTCATTGGGGCTCTGACTGTCCTAGATCCTGTAGGAGGCCTATGGCCAGAGAACCCTCCGACCTTCTGGGCATGGCAATCGATTGATAGTGCCTTGGGTCCTTGTCCCTGGCCATAATGATCAATAGACAGGAACTCAGGGTGCGGATTCAGGTGGATGGGCACAAGGTTGACTTTCTCCTTTACACCAGGGCTACCTTCTCAGTCCCGACAGAATTCTGGGGGCAAACAGTGCCATCCACCTCTCCTATTGTCAGGGTAGGAGGAAAGACCATCTATCCAAAAAAGACTCCCCTATTACTCTGTTCCATAGACAGCTTCCCATTCTCTCAGACGTTCCTAGTTATGCCCCAATGTCCAGTTCCTTTGCTCCGCCGAGATATCCTCTCTAAATTCAATACAACAATCAACATACGGGCTCCTGGCATCAGTCAGGCCCCAGAATTGGCCTATTCATCTTTTCTGGCCCTTTTGGCAGAAGGCTGGCCATTCTGCTCCACTTGTGAGGCTGACATGAAATACCATACTAACCTGGTTGACCCGATTTTATGGGATACCCACACCCCCTCCACTGTTTCCTGCCCACCAGTTAACATCAAAGATCCTAACACCTTCCCCAATCAGGCTCAATACCCCATCCACAAAAGCTCTTCTGGGCCTACAACCTATTATTCAGGACCTTCTTAGCAAGGGGTACCTCCGTCCTGCTCATTCCCCTTACAATACTCCCATACTAGTGGTAAAAAAGCCCAATGGGTCCTACCTACGACTCATCAACACCTCCATTAGGCCCATACATCTTTTGGTTCCCAACCCATACACTCTGCTGTCTCAGATCCCCCACACGCCACCCACTTCTCGGTCATAGATTTAAAGGATATCTTTTTGCCTTTAACCTGGACTATCCTTCCTCAGGGATTTCGAGATAGTCCACACCTCTTTGGACAAACCTTGGCCTCCGACCTCCAATCTTTTCACCCCCAGTGCCATGAATCCCTCCTCTTGCAATATGTTGATTATCGTCCAGCAAATCTCTTTGCCCACCTGTGGGGAGGAAAGCACCCCACCACAGCCTTTAAGGCTATGGTGGCCCTCAAGGACTCCTTCCTTGGGCAGATTCGAAAGTCCTAGTCCTCTCACCTTAAGACTCGGCCACTAGAGAGACACTTACCCTCCCCTTCCTCTCCCCTCTTTCCGGCCCTGGGAGTATCCGGCCTCTCCAGGAGGGGTCCCGAAAAGCCTTGGCCAAGGTCTCCCACGGCTCTGGCTCTGTCCAGGATGAGAGCATCTACTGTCAGGATTCGGTGATGACCAATCTCTGCAGCTTGAACCTGCCACTTAGGCACTCCTGATTTTTTGGCTCTAGCGGGGATGCCCCTTTTGCCAATAAATCAGTTTCCTCCTTCTCTGTGTCCTCTTCCCTTCTCCTTACATGGGTAGTGTGTCCTCTCTGCCGGTCGACTCTCCCCTACAATGCCTCTTGGATCAAAGAGAGCACCCAGGCCTGGCTCACTTATCCCTTAGACAACCAAAGCAGATGGCCTCTTTTTGGGTCCCTGGATCCCTCCATTCTAAGGGATCTCTTCCAGGATTTCTTCTTGCTCCGATCCAATCCTGCTCTCTGCACCTCTTGCAAACAAATTCTTCTAGCCCGTCCAAAGGGCGCTCAACAGATGACAGAGTTCTCCTACTTAATTTCTTGGCCTTAAAGGGGTATCGGGCCTCTCCACAAAAGGCCCAAATAGCATGTATCTAGGGTTCTCTATCTCTCAAGGGAAAAAGGCCATTACAGTAGACAGAAAACAGCTTATTGTGTCTATACCTATACAAAGATCAAAGATGACTCTCCTTCTTGGGTTTGGCTGGGTACTTCAGGGCCTGGATTACTTTTGAATTTCTCCCTCCTTGCCAGGCCACTATATAATCTGGCCAGGGGCCCCCAAGATGAACCCCTACTCTCAGAATTAGGGAAGCCCTTTAAAAAGGCCCTCCCTCTGGGCACCCGCCCTGCATCTCTCCGACCTCTCCCGACCCTTCACCCTCTATGTAAAAACAGGGACAAAGTCTGGGCATTCTGGGTCAGGAATATGGCCCCACATTTGCACCAGTGGCCTACCTATCCAAACAGTTCGACCCTCACCATCAGGGGCTGGCCCCCATGCATCAGAGCCCTAGCAGCGGTCCATGACCTCCAGAAAGAAGCACACAAGCTTACCTTTGGCTCCCTGATAACCATCTCATCTCCTCACCATCTAAAGGATTTCCTCACTTACAAGGGGCTACAGTCACTTCCTCCTTCCAGGGTTCTATCCCTCCTTGTCTCTCCTTGAAAATCCCTCCATCTCTTTTCAGCCCTGCTCTCCATTAAACCCTGCCTCCCTCCTCCCATCTTCTCCCTCACAAGATCCCGTCCACAAATGCCTGGAGGTATTAGAGACGATTTTACCCTGCCCTACCACCATTTCTGAGGGACCCTTGCCCTCTTCAGACCTCATCTGGTTCTCAGATGGTAGCTCCTTTATATACAAAGGAGTTAAAGTGGCGGGGTGTGCTGTCGTTTCCCTCTCATCCATCATAGAGGCAAAACCTCTCCCACCCAATTCCACCAACCAACAAGCTGAACTCATAGCTGCCACAAGGGCATGCGAGCTAGCAGAGGGAAAACCCTCTCCCTATATACAGATCTCCCACGCAGCCATTTGGAAGAAAGGGGGCTATTGACCACCAGAGGGAGGCAGTCATTAATTCCACACTTATTTTTGGCCTACTATGGGCCTCCAGTCTGCCTTCCCAACTGGGAATAATCCATTGCAAAGCCCCAAACTGACTCCTCCCTTACTACTATGGGGAACTCCAAGGCCGATCAGGCAGCTTGATCAGCCGATCAGCCGCCCTACAGAGCTACTCTTCATTACTACTGGGGATCGGCCCAAAGATCCCCAGCAACTCTTCCAGTTTCTTCATTCTCTATTCCATTCTAGTCCACAGAGTCTCACTACTTTCCTTCACTCCTTTTTCACCCTTTCCCCACACGATAAGACCCTCCTACAATAGATCACTTCTGTTTGTCAGATCTGCCAGAGAACCAATACCAATACTCCATTAAAACCTAAACCTTTCCCTTCTCATCAGGCCCTCATCATACCCCAGCTGCAGTCTGATTTCACCAACATGCCCTGAGTTAAAAACAAGCCTTTCCCACTTCTAACAAGCAGGCCTCCACGGTAGTTGACTCACATAATTCCCCCATTTCGGGATGCCCACTTCTATCCAATCAGACAATGGCCCAGAATTCACCTGGCAGATAACTCAGGGGCTGGCACACGCGCTATCACTCCCTTGGCATTTCCATTGCCCTTACCACCCCCAGGCTTCTGGAAAGGTTGAAAGGACCAATCAGTCCCTTAAAGAGACCCTCACCAAGCTCACCATGGAATTAAGCCTGGACTGGGTAAAGGTGCTCCCCTTGGCTTTATTGCGCGTTAGAGCCTTGCCAAAGAAGCCTTCTAACCTCTCACCTTTTGAAGTCATGTATGGCCATCCCCTCGTTCCTCCCGGACTGCCTACAGAATCCCTACCCATCTCCAAAACCTATGCCCTGCCCCTCCTCTTCCATCTACTCTCTGAACTCTGGCACTATCAAGAGACCCCAGTCTCTCTCAAAACCCTACCTCCTTAACACCTGGTCTACTTGTTTACTATTGCCCACTGGGGGAAAAGCCCCCTCTAAAACCAAAATGGAAGGGCCCTGCTCAGGTGATTATGTGCACACCCTCAGCGGCCAAACTCAAACTACCTAATAACCAACTTACCCCGTGGATTCATATTTCCAGGCTTAAGCCCGGCACTCCTACACCTTCATCAGAAGAGCCAACGATCGTCACCTGTCATTAAGTACTCTTGTCAATGTTCCCCCTCATTTCTGGCCCCTCTTGGGTCCTCTCTTTGTCCTATGTCTGAAGATTCAAGGCAAGTGACCCTAAGAGCCCCATCCAACCAGACCCCCCCACTTGCTTGAATCTGGACGGTAGTGGGACCATTGTGTGTTGTCCTTCTGACAAACCACTTAGGTGTCCAGAGCATGGTGACCCGTGAATAAGTGTGATCATAAGAGAGCACTTTACCAGTTGCCTTCAGGGTCTAAGGAGGAACATGTGTGTTTTGTTTACCCTCCCAGTTTCGTAAGAATTTCAAGTATCAGTATTTAAAGTTGAGGTGTTTTACATAAAACCTGGAGAGAGCTGACTGCTCTCAAAGGGAAATATTGTAACAATGGGCCACCATCCTCCCTTGGCCGCCTTCAAGAAAGGCAAAGAGAGAAGCAAGCTGGTACACCCAGTTAGGAGAAAGTTTGAAGAGCAGCCTTAATAGACAGGGGAGAGAGCTAGATTGGACTAGGAATGAAGAGTGGAATTGAGGGTGTTAGGTGCAGGACAGGCTGGTCATGCCAAACAAAGTTAGCTGCAGTATGACCTGGCTTCTCAAACCCTCTGTCTGGTTCTTTATCACCTGTTTGCTTCAAGCCCAAATGCCCAAGCCCAAGTTGAAGGTGTCTTCAACCTTTCTGTCTGTCAGAACTTTATGAGACAAAGGGGGTCCTTACTTCCATCTTTTCCTCTGTGTCTTTTCCAGACCACATGGAAAGCAGAGAGAGATTTAAGGCTGTCCTTTTCCTCTCCATCAAACAGGGTGATTGCTCAACCACAATTTCTTTGGCAGTAAAAAATTTTGGAAGCAAGCAGAGTAATTTACTTTTATTCAGAATTCAAGAAGGTGTTTTCTATTTAAATCTTAAAAAGATTTACTCTTTTATCCATTCATCTACGGAAGGGCATCTAGGTTGGCTCCATAGTTTAGCTCTTGTGAATTGTGCTGCTATAAACATTGATGTGGCTGTGTCCCTGTAGTATGCTGTTTTTAAGTCCTTTGGGTATAGACCGAGGAGAGGGGTAACTGGGTCAAATGGTGGTTCCATTCCCATTTTCCAAGAAATCTCCATACTTTCCGTATTGGCTGCACCAATTTGCAGTCCCACCAGCAATGTATGAGTGTACCTTTTCCCCCACATCCTCACCAACACTTATTGTTGTTTGTATGCATAACAGCTGCCATTCTGACTGGAGTGAGATAAATCTTAGAGTAGTTTTGATTTGCATTTCTCTAATTGCTAGCAATGATGAACATTTTTTTATATATTTGTTGATTGCTTGTATATCATCTTGTGAGAAGTGTCTGTTCAGGTCCTTGGCTCATTTATTGATTAGGTTATTTGTTTTTTGGTGTTCAGCTTTTTGAGTTCTTTATATACCCTAGAGATTAGTGCTCTATCTGATGTGTGAGGGGTAAAAATTTGCTCCCAAGATGTAGGCTCTGAATTCACCTCACAGGTATATACACAATGGAATATTACTCAGCAATAAAATGATAGTATTTGCAGGTAAATGGATGGAGTTGAAGTAGATAATGCTAAGTGAAGTTAGCCAATTCCAAAAAAACAAATTCCAAATGTTTTCTCTGATATAAGGAAGCTTATTCATAGTGGGTTGGGAGGGGGACTATGGGAGGAATAAACGAACTCTAGATAGGGCAGAGGGGTGGGCGGGCATGAGATTAGAAATGATGGTGGAATGTGATGGTCATCATTAACCAAAGTACATGTATGAAGACATGAATTGGTATGAATATACTTTGTATACAACCAGATATATGAAAAATTGTGCTCTGTATGTGTAATATGAATCATAATGCATTCCGCTGTATATATAAATTTTAAAAAATTAATAAAAATAATTTATACACTCTAATGTAAAATAGACACTGGGTTTAAAAACAGTACAAAATAAAATATTAATAATTTTACATTTATTATATGCTGAATTGGTAATAAGAAGGAGGTATTGAGTTAATAAATGTTATTAAAATAACATGTTACTAAAATTAAAGAACATATACTGTACAAAAAAAAAAAAAAGATTTACTCTTAACAAACTCAAAAGTTAAAAGCCCCAAAGAATCAAAGCACTCATGATTATAAAAATGTGTTCTACCATATTTTGCTCAAATAGGAGTACTGGGTGCTTCTTCAAAAAAAAAAAAAGGAAAGAAAAAAAGGGCTGGGGTTGTGTGTGGCTCAGTGGTAGAGTGCTTGCCTAGTATACATGAGGCACTGGGTTCGATTCTCAGCACCATATATAAACAAATAAATAAGTAAAGGTCCATCTATAACTAATAGAAATTAAAAAAGAAAAGAAAAAGAAAGAAAGAAAAGAAAAGCTTAAAATAATTTTGAAGATTTCTTGTTGCTCTATTTCAATAATTAAAATTATTTTAGTGATCTTTATTACACACAGACATGTTTAATTTTTAGAATAAACATTTTGAATTAATTGACATACAATAAGTTGACATACACTAAGATGCACCTATATAAAGCATATAGTTTGATAAATTGTGATAAATAAATATATCTGAGAAATGACCACCAAAATCAATGTATAGAACACGTCCATTCTCCCAAAAGTTCAGGCATCATTTCTGTCACTCTTCATTCCCTTTCATCCCTGGACCCCAAAACATGGTTTAACAAATAAGTTAAATGTAGTAATTTGAATATTTCTTTTTTCCTTTTTTGTTTGATTAGTCTAGCAATTTTGTTGACCAGTTTAAAAAAAAAAAAAAAAAAACTTCTAATCTCATTTATTTTCTCTATTTTTTTAAATTCTCTACTAATTTCTGCTCTAATCTTTATTATTATAAAAATAAGTAATCTTTATTATTTTCTTCCTTTTGCTGTTTTGGGGTTAGCTTGCGTTTTTTCTACAGTGTCTTTGGGTGCAATATTAGGTTTTTGATTTGATTTACGTAAATGCAAATCTTTTTTAATTTGGTGTTTACATTTATAACTTTTCCTTTAAGCACTGTTTTAGATACTTCTCATGAATTTTGGTAAGCTATGTCTTCATTTTCATTAATATCAAAGTATTTTTAAATTTTTTCTTGTTATAATTTTTTTGACTCATTAGTTATTTGAGAATGTGATATTTTGTATTTATTTGTGAAAGTCCCTAATTTTTTTGTCATTGATTTCTAATTTCACTCCTTTTTGGCTGAATAATATACATATAGGTGCATCTTATTGTATGTTAACTTATTGTATGTCAATTAATTCAAAACGTTTATTCTAAAAATTAAATGTGTCTGTGTATAATAAAGGTCATTAAAATAATTTTAATTATTGGAATAGAGCAACAAGAAACCTTCAAAATTATTTTAGGCTTTTCTTTAAAAATTTTTTTATTAGTTATAGATGGACCTTTACTTATTTATTTGTTTATATATGGTGCTGAGAATCGAACCCAGTGCCTCATGCATACTAGGCAAGCACTCTACCACTGGGCCACAACTCCAGCCCTTCTTTTCTTTTTTTGAAGAAGCACCCAGGACTCCTATTTGAGCAAAATATAGTAGAACTCATTTTTATAATCATCAGTGCTTTGATTCTTTAAAGGGATTCTAACTTTTGAGTTTGTTAAGAGTAACTCTTTTTAAGATTTAAATAGAAAACATCTTCTTTTGATTATTTTAAAATATTAATGTTTGTTTTATAACTTAGCCAAGGTCTGTCCTGGTCAATGTCTTCTGTGTACTGGATAAGAATTTCTATCTGTTGAGCAGGTGTTCTATATCAGTCTGTTGACTATACTTTATTCATAATGTCATTGACATATCTGTTTCCTTGTCAATATCTGTCTAGTTAATTCTATTATTGAAAATGCAGTAGTGGGGTTTCCAACTATCATTGTTGAATTGTCAGGTTCTCCTTTCAACTCTGTAAGTTTTTAATTCATGTATTTTGGGGGCTTTGTTTTTTAGATGCATACATAATTGTTGTATCTTCTTACTAGACTGACCTTCTTATCATTATAAAATGTTTGTGATTTTATTGGTAAACATGTTACATTTCTAAATGCTATAAGCCCAACTGCATTTTATATACACATTGTTTATGTAGTTGCTTTTAAACTAAGTGAAGGGAAGAAAGTGTAGAAATATGTACATATATAGCCTTTTAAAATTACACAAATGCATGGGCTTGGGGGTATACAGCTCAATGGTAGAGTATTTGCCTACTATGTACAAGGTCCTGGGTTTGTTTTCCAGCACTGCAAAAAGGAAAAAAAGGAAAAAATAAAATAATTATATAAATACCTTTTCTGTTGTTCATTGTTTGTTTTTTATATGGATTTGAATTACTGTCTTACCTCCTGGGCTCAGCCTAGAAGAAGGTTCCTTAGTATTTTTTTTTAATTTTTTTTTTTTTAGTTGTTGCTAGATCTTTACATATCTATATGTGGTGCTGGGAATCGAACCCAGTGCCTCACACATGCCAGGCAAGTGCGCTACCACTGAGCCACAGCCCCAGCCCTCTCAGAATGTCTTTATTTGACCTTCATTTTGAAAGACAGTTTTGCTGGACAGAAGGTTCATGGTTGTAATTGGTTTTCTTTCAACACTTTATAAGTAGCCTATCCTACTGTCCTCTGGTCCCATTATTTCCTATGAAATTCAGTTATTCATCTTATTGGGGTTCCTTTTAAGTGGCATGTCATTTTTCTCTTGCTGTTTCCAAAGTTGTCTTCTTGTCTTGGCTATCAGCATTTTTTCTACAGTGTTTTCAAATGTGAATCTCTTTGAATCCTTTGAGTTTCTTGGATTGTAGATTAATGCTTTTATTTTTATTTTTATTTTTTTATTGGTTGTTCAAAACATTACAAAGCTCTTGACATATCATATTTCATACATTAGATTCAAGTGGGTTATGAACTCCCATTTTTACCCCAAATACAGATTGCAGAATCACATCGGTTACACATCCACATTTTTACATAATGCCATATTAGTAAAAGTTGTATTCTGCTACCTTTCCTATCCTCTACTATCCCCCTCCCCTCCCCTCCCATCTTCTCTCTCTACCCCATCTACTGTAATTCATTTCTCTCCTTGTTTTTTTTTCCCCTTTCCCCTCACAACTCTTATATGTAATTTTGTGTAACAATGAGGGTCTCCTTCCATTTCCATGCAATTTCCCTTTTCTCTCCCTTTCCCTCCCACCTCATGTCTCTGTTTAATGTTAATCTTTTCCTCCTGCTCTTCCTCCCTGCTCTGTTCTTAGTTGCTCTCATTATATCAAAGAAGACATTTGGCATTTGTTTTTTAGGGATTGGCTAGCTTCACTTAGCATAATCTGCTCTAATGCCATCCATTTCCCTGCAAATTCCATGATTTTGTCATTTTTTAGTGCTGCATAATACTCCATTGTGTATAAATGCCACATTTTTTTTTTATCCATTCATCTATTGAAGGGCATCTGTGTTGGTTCCACAGTCTAGCTATTGTGAATTGTGCTGCTATGAACATCGATGTGGCAGTATCCCTGTAGTACGCTCTTTTAAGGTCTTCAGGGAATAGTCCGAGAAGGGCAATAGCTGGGTCAAATGATGGTTCCATTCCCAGCTTTCCCAGGAATCTCCATACTGCTTTCCAAATTGGCCGCACCAATTTGCAGTCCCACCAGCAATGTACAAGTGTACCCTTTTCCCCACATCCTCACCAGCACTTGTTGTTGTTTAGATTAATGCTTTTAAAAACATCAAACATGGTATGTTTTCAAGCTACCATATCATCCAATATTTCTTCTTTCTTGTATCTTTTCCTCTCTGGTGCTTCCCTCACATGTATATTGGTACACTTAATGTTATCCCCCATCCCTCTAAGGCCTATCCACTATTCTTTGTTCTATTTCCTCTCTCCTCCTTAAATTTCATAATTTAACTTTAAAGTTCACTGATTCATTCTTTCTGCAGCTATCTCAAACACACTATTGAGTCCCCTAGTAATTTTTCTTTATTTTGGTTATTAGACCTTTCCACATTGAATTTCCTTTTGTTCTTTTTTTTTAAAAAAAAATTTATTTTAAAAATATATTTATTTATATTATTTATTGATATCTCTATTTGATTCAGCATTGTCATCGTAGTTTTCTTCTTTTTTTCTTTCATTGTGATAAAATATATGTAAGAATTATCATTTTTAAATGTATGATTCAGTGGCATTAAGTACATTACATGTTGAATGACCATCACTGCTATTCACTTCCCAAACTTTTCACCATCACAAAAGAAACTCTACCTATTAATCAATAATTCTCCGTTTTACCCTATTGCCCCAGCCCCTGGTAACCTCTAATTTACTTCATGTCTTTATGCATTTGCCTATTCTAGATACCTCATATAAGTAGAATTATACAGTATTTGTCCCTCTGTGTTTGACATATCTCATTTAGGTTCATCCATGTTGTAGCATGTATCAGAATTTCATTCCTTTTCAGGATAAATAATATTCCATTGTAGGAATACACCATATTTCTTCTTTTTTTCATTTGTACTAATTAGTTATGCATGACAGCAAAATGCATTTCGACTTGGTGTACACAAATGGAGCACAACTTTTCATTTCTCTGGTTGTACACGATGCAGAGTCATACCATTTGTGCAATCATACACATACACAGGGTAATAATGTCTAATTCATTCCACCATCTTCCCTCATACCCCAATATCCAGTCTCCTCCTTTCACTCCCCTCTCCCAATCCAAAGTTGCTCCATTCTTCCCTTGCCTTCCACCATTATGGATCAGCATCTACTTATCAGAGAAAACACTGGGCCTTTGGTTTTTGGGATTGGCTTACTTTGGCATGATATCCTCCAATTCCATCCATTTACCGGTAAATGCCATAATTTCATTCTTCTTTAAGGCTGAGTAATATTCCATTTACATCACATTTTTTATCCATCCACCTGTTGACAAATATTTGGGTCTTCCCCACCATTTGGCTATTGTGAGCAATGCTGCTATTACATTATCCTTTACTTCTATGACTGTGGCTTCCTTTTGCTGCTGCTTCTTCCTTTTTTTTTTTTTTTTTTCGGTACTGGGAATTAAACCCAGGGGTGTTTTATCACAGAACTACATCCCTAGCCCCATTTATTTTTTTATTTTGAAATAGGGCCTCACTAAGTTGCTGAGGCTGGCCTTGAACTTGTGATCCTCCTGCCTCAGCCTCCTGAACTGCTGGGATTACAGGCATGTACCACTGTGCCTGGCTTCCTTTAGCTTCTTAAACATATTTATAATTGCTACTTTGAATATTTGTCTGTTAAATCTGATATTAAGATCACTCACCAGTATTTTACATTGCCTGCTTTTATTTCCCTTGTGTTTTGGTCACACTTTCCTGTTTATCTGCATGCCAAATTTGTTATTATTGAAAACTGGACATTTTTGGTCAATATTATAGCAACTCTAGATATTGACTGCCCTGCTCTCCATTGGGCTCACTTTTGTTGTTTTTTGCATGTTTGAAACTAAAGTGTTTCAGTCTAGTCTGTTCCTCCCATTTGGTATCATTCTGTTTCATTTGCTATCATACACATTTCTGAGGCTGTCTCTAATTACTGGCTCACTGTCCTATTTTTTTGTGTGTGTGAGTGTGTGTGTAAGGCTCTGGGGTATAAGTTGCCCTATAGTTTGATCTAATTAAATTTGGGCAGAGGTAGTTTTTGAGGCCAGTCTACGAAGTTTGTTGTGGCATAGAGGGGCTCTTCTCATCAGTTAACTGGCTGGCCTTTAGCTTGTTGCTCGCATAGTCAGCAACCTCCTCTTAACTGCTTACCACCAAAGTCTCCATTGTTTTTGAGCATGTCCTTGAGTTTGAATCTCTCCATTGCTCTGTTTCAAATAAGGTAAATTCCAGTAAAGCTGTTCTGGGCACAGCCTCGGAGCTCTTTGTTTTTATAAACTGCCTGTCAGTCTGGACGGTGTCTTGGGAGTCACTGCACCAGGCACTGTGGAGGTAAACTAGCCACTGGTTTTCTGGGTTTATCTCCTTCTACTCAGATCCTTTCCCCTAGAGGCAAGCTGGGGTGCAGGGGACTGAGGCCCTAGTATACTTGGATTGTGTGTCACTGGTAGACATCTACCCTTAGAGTGGGGGCGCTAGGTAGACAAAGAGATCTGCCACCCTCTTGGCTGCACTCACTAGGCATTTAGCCTCTATAACTCAGACTTGGCGGGGTTGAGAAAGGCTCCTGCAGAAATGCTGCATCTCTTGACTGGAGAGAGGGAATAGGAAGCCCCATGTTCTCGCCCCATATACCTGGATGGTCCTTCCAATTATGCTGAGTTGAGGGGGGGGAGCGGGGAAGAAGGGCAATGGCTCAAATACCACAGAGTCTCATTGTTCTTATGGAGGTGTAGTAGATTTTATTGGACAAATGTTTCTTCATTCACCATTTTTCTTTAGACAATGAATGTCTAGAGTTTATGGTTTGTTTCACTGGGAACATGTCCATAGAGGTCATTATGCCACCATTCCACAAGTACTATTTATTTTATTCTACTGAGGGGATGCCTTTAATTATACAACCTAAAAACACATACATTTAAATAGATTTAGACATAAATATATAAAATAGTAATGGTGATGACCACTGGGTAGAGAATTTTGGATGATTTATTATTATTTTTTTTTCACTTTTGCTATGCTGGGTATTGAATTCAGGGTTTTGCATATGCTACGCAATAACTGTAACCACTGAGCTACTTTCCCAGCCCTTGAGTGGTTTTTATTTATTTATTGTTGAGAATGGGGTCTCACTATGTTGACCAGGATGGTATTGAACTCAAAGGCTCAAGTGACCCTCTTGCCTCAGCTTCCCAAGTGCTAGAGTTACAGGAGCATGCCACCATGGTAAGTTATGAGTGATCTATTTTGGTAAGAATTTATTTAGGTATAATTAATAAACATAAAATAACCACACCCATTTTAGGTGCACCTTTTAATAATGTTTGACAAATATAAATCACACCACAATCAAGATAGAGAACATTTTCCCTTATGCCCCTCTGCAACAATCCCAGTTCTTAGAATCAAGAATGATTGATTTACTTTGTGTCACTATTGATTATATGTGCAATTTCCTAGAATTTTTAGAAATAGAATGATACCGATATACTCTTTTTTTGAGAGAGAGAGAGAGAGAGAGAGAGAGAGAGAATTTTTTTTAATATTTATTTTTTAGTTTTCGGCGGACACAACAGCTTTGTTTGTATGTGGTGCTGAGGATCAAACCCAGTGCCCCACGCATGCCAGGCGAGTGCATTACCACTTGAGCCACATCCCCAGCCCCCCAATATACTCTTTTATGTCTCACTTCTTTTAGCATGTCTTGGAGATTTATTAATGTTGTATGTATTGGTAATTTTCCCTTTTTTATTGCTGAATGCTCTTCCATTTTTTTTTTTATTGTGCCATCATCTGTTTATCCAGCTATCTGTTGATGGACGTTTGTGTGGGCTGTTTCCAGTTTTTGAAAATTAAGAAGAAAATAAGAACATTTATATATAAAATTTGTATGGATATGTTTTCATTTTCCTTAAAAAAAAACAGCATACTATAGGGAAATAGCTACAGCAATGTTTGTTGCAGCTCAATTCACAACAGTTAAACTGTGGAACCAATCTAGATGCCCTTCAGTAGATGAATGGATAAAGAAAATGAGTTATATATACACAATGGAATATTACTTCACTATAAAAGAGAATAAAATCATGACATTTGCAGGTTAATGGATGAAGTTGTAGAATATAATTCTAAGTGAAGTTAGCCCCCCCAAACCAAATGCTGAATGTTTTCTCTGATATAAGGAGGCTAATTAATAATGGGGTTGGGATAGGGAGCACAGGAAGATTAAATGAACTCTCTAGATAGGGGAAAGGGGAAGGAGAGGAGAAGGGAGGGGTCAAGGGGTGTAAAAAAAGTGGTGGAATGAGATGGACATCATTGCCCTAAGTTTATGTATGAAGACACAAATGGTGTGAATATACTTTGTATACAACCAGAGATGAAAAATTGTGCTCTATATGTGTAATATGAATTTTAATGCATTATGCTGTCATATATAACAAGTTAGAATAAAAAAAACGCTGTTTTCAAAATTATCATAATATTTCACATTCCTACCGTCAATATTTCAGTTATTGATTTCCAATTAAGTTGCACTTTGTCAGATAAATCCTTGATGTGATTTCAATCCTGTCAAATTTATTGACACTAGTTTCAAGGCTCAGTGTAGGATGAATGTTGCATTTGCACTGAAAGCCTTCTATAGTCTGCCACTACTGAGTGGAGTGTTCTGTAAAATTCCACAGAACAACTAACTGTAGATCCAGTTAATTGAGAGTGTAGTTTAAGTCTTTCATATATTTAACAGTTTCTATCTACTATTTCTAGCAATTATGGAGAGAGGCAGGATGAGATATTCAACTCTAATATGGATTTTTTTCTCCATTATATTCTGTCAGGTTGCTTAATTTTATTATGGTTTTTGTAGTGCTGAAGATTGAACACGGGGCGTTACACATGCTCGGCAAGCATTCTGCCATTCTGCATCTCCCAACACTATTCTATCAGTTTTTGCTTAAGTATTCTGAAGCTCTGTGATAATGTAGATTCACATTTAGTATTGTTATTTCTTCTTAGTTACTTGATATTTTATCATTATGAAACGTCCCTCTTATTTCTGACAGTAACCCTTCATATGTACTTTAATGAACAGTCTAACCAGCTTTCTTCTGTTGTGTCTACATGTTCTATCTTTTTTCATCCTTTTGTCTTTGTTCTTCCTTTGCGTGCATATTTCAGATTTCTTTTTATAAAATATTTTTTAAATTGTAGATGGACATATACCTTTATTTTATTTATTTTTATGTAGAGCTGAGGATCGAACCCATTGTCTCACACATCTATGCAAGTGCTCTACCACTGAGCTACAACCCTAGACCCTAAGTTAGATTTCTTGTAGACATTATATAGTTAGGCCAATTGGACAATTTGAGTTTTAATTACATTTTTTTTGTCCATATTGTTTAATATAATATTAAACAAGTTAAATTTAAAACTATTTGTTATTTACTTTCTCTTTGCCCCAAATGCTATTCTTTTTTCTTCTATCCCTGCCCTTTTGTTTAATTAAATATTTTTCAATACTTTTTTTTAATT
Organism: Marmota marmota marmota; assembly: GCF_001458135.2. Classification (NCBI taxonomy): domain Eukaryota; kingdom Metazoa; phylum Chordata; class Mammalia; order Rodentia; family Sciuridae; genus Marmota; species Marmota marmota. The sequence goes on along the minus strand of NW_026000016.1, from coordinate 5,740,889 downwards.
TCCTCTATTATCAACTAGTAAAATTGTTTCTTTTTTAGATGGTCATTGTAAGATTTATGGTATGCATCTTCCATTTATTAGTGTGCCTCCAAATTATATCATGCCACTTCTCCAATAATTAATACTTTCACAATAGTATAGTTCCAAGGTCTTTCTGCTCTGTCTGGTCACAACTTGAACATCTCAGAGATCTCTGTACCGAATGGTGATTGTTCACTTTACAGCTCCCGGGTAAATATTCTTTGCCTGGCCTCAGAGAGTTTTCACCCTTTAGATGTTCCCACAATGCATGAAAGCTCTCATGCAGGTTTTCTGACTCTTGCTCTGTCTAGCTTACTCACCTCTGGTGCCTGCCTTGCGAATTCCAACTGCCTCGGCTTCCTCCATAACTCTGCCCTCTGTCTCTTCATCTCAGCAAGATTGTTGAGTTCTACTTGAGTTCCCCCTTCCCTACATCACAATCTATATAGCAGCTTCAGGAAGAAAAAGAGGACCATCAAGGGCCCCTCATTGTTTGTATCACTTCTCTCAGGGTTCCAGTTCTGCTTTGTTGTTCAATGTTAGAAAACAACTAATTCATATATCTTCTCTAGAATCCTGTTCTTCATTACAGTAGGGCAAGTCTAGTACCAGGTACTGATTCACAGCCAGAATTAGAGTCCTCTTTGGTTTTATTTATAGTTCTTATAACTTTATCTTTGCATTGCTCATATAACCTACTTTTCATTTATCATTACCACGCGCTTCACTGAAATCTATTTATTTTTTCTACTTAATGATTATTCCTCTCAGTGAGTCAAATGTGCTTGCAGACATGCTGCTTATAGCATTTTAAAAGTGAACATGAAGTTTTCTTAGACTTTTATAGTAATGTCTATCATTGATTCAAGCTAATATTTTAGTATTCACTGGTATTATTAATTAGCAGTGCATATGTAATTGTCAGTCATAAATAAATAAGAATATGACTAATAGAATAGAAAAAGTGGGCTGAGGTTATAGCTCAGTGTAGAGCACTTGCCTAGCATATGTGAGGCACTAAGTTCCATCCTCAGCACCATATAAAAATAAATAAAAGAAACAAAGGTATTGTGTTCATCTATAACTAAAAACAAACAAAGAATAGAAAAAGCATACTCTCAGAGTGACTTAGGTATTGCAGAGAAGTTTTCCAGTCTAGATTCCTATCATGAGAAGTAGACTCATGCTGTCTTTATAGTGAGCTAAGTCTTTCTTAAGAATTTATAATAATAATAATAATAATAATAATAAAGATAATCAGTGCAGTGGTGCATGCCTGTAATCCCAGTTACTCAGAAGTCTGAGGCAGGAGGATCCTGAGTTCAAGGCCAGCTTTAGCAACTTAGCGAGATCTTGACTCAAAATAAAAAATAAAAAAAAAGAGCTTAGATTCTAGTTCAGTGGTAGAGTACTTGTTGAACATGTGTGAGGCCCTATATTCAGTTCAAAATGTACACCTCTCCAAGGGAAAAAATTAAAAAAAAAATAGAGCATGCTTCATTGTTCTCTTCATAACTAAGAAATTCCAATATACATATCTAGTCTAAACTTGTTCCCTTACAATTCAAGTTTACCTTCTCTTTTCCTATAGTTACTAGAAATCAAGACTAAAGGGACTTGTACCTGCCAAGGTTTCAAAACATTAGTAAAGCAATGAACGGTATTTATCATATACACCAAAAAACAACAAATACCCATTTGAGGGCTTAATATTGTTTTTGTTTGGTTTTGTTTGTTTGTTTTTAGTACTGGGAATTGAATCCAAGGGCACTCTACTACTGAGCTTTATCCCCAGCCATTTTTATTTTTATTTTGAGACAGGGTTTCACTAAGTTGCCTAGGTTGGCCTTGAACTTGCCATCTTCCTGCCTCAGCTTCCTGAGTTGCTGGGATTATAGGAGTGCAAGACTAGGCCTGGTAGGCTTAATATTTTAAAAATCTTTCTCAGGTACTGCTGGCAGGAATAAGACCCTATTCTTGTTGCTAAAGACCAGTTATAATTCTGTCTGGGTAGCTGACTCTTAATGGCTCCCCTTTCATTTTGTTGCATTTGTAACCTTAGTGAATGCCCTTACCTATGAAATTAGAAATAATTACCATTTTGCTAAGAAGTGCTAAGAGACTGATAGATACATTAATGGAAAACAATAAGGCTAGAAATAGGCTCTTTTATATATGGGAATTTAGCATATGCTAAAATTAGCATTTCAAATCAGGAATTATTTAATAATCGGTATTAAGACAATTAGAGCATCATTTAGGGGGAGAATTACAATCTTTTTTAAACGCTTACTTTTAAAAGATGGTATCTTACTGTTACCTAGACTGGACCCAAACTCCTTGGCTCAATTTATACTTCTGCCTCAGCCTCCTGAGCAGGTAGGACTACAGGTGTGCACCACTGTGCCTGGCTGAGAATTACATTCTTATTTCATTATACATACCAAAATAAAGCCCAACTAGATTAGACAATTAAGCATATAACCAAATTCTTAAAGATAAATATGTGTTCAAAATTTTGGAGAGGAAACCAAGGCCTTAAACCTCAAAGAAAAAGATTAGCTTGTGTATATATGTGTGTGTAAATGAGCATGAGCATGGAAAGATCTGCACCAAGCTCTGAATAGTGGTTATTTTTAAGGGTTAGGGTCAGAGGGCACTTTTTCCTTTCTTCTTTATTCATGTCTGTTTATTATGTTGTTGTTTGTAGTTACTATGTGAAGCAAATATAGTTAGGAAGATTTTTCATTCTGAAAGAAAGTAGATGATAGGTTCAAGCCCCAGCACCACCACCACCATCACACACACACACACACACACACACACACACAGTGGATACAGTTCATGTATAACATTATAAAATAACAATAACATTTGCTGAATGTTGATTATGTACCAGTTCAGTCTAAGAATTTTACATGGATTAATATAGAGCTCAGCATAACCCTATGACAGGTCTCATTATTATCTCTATTTAAGTGGGAGGAAAGATAGTTTAGAGAAGTCACACAGCTAGTAATGGCAGGAATAGGATTCAGACTCAGACAAGCTGGCATCAGAGCTGAGATCTTAACCATGACAATTGTTTCAGGAATACAGGTTTAGTGTTCTTGTTTAACAGATATGTGGCCATTGTGCTGAGACATGTGTTTCACAGCAAATTGCCATATTTTGCAAATATTCTTGGCTGCACAGAGCTTTTATCCATAGAACTTCTCATTCCTTGATCACATGGGATATTTCACCAGAAAAAAGTCTTCATTGCTATCTTTCTATTGAAACATCAGGTCAATACTTTGATGTGTTAATATTTAAAAACCAAGAGCAAAACTGCCAACCTAAGAGAAACAATTTACAGGAACCCAAGGGTATCTGGGGATGAATAACTTATGGCTGACAAATTCAATCTATATCATAGCCATTGATAACAATATTAATTTCTCAATTATCAGCAAGAGCAGATTTCATGTACGTGAAAAGACCATCAAGGCTGGGTAGAAATTGCATTTTGATAAATGCCAGATTAAAGACTTCTTGTAAATACTGCATACCCAGTATACAGCATAAATTAATATTATTTATTGGGAATTATAATGACAAAGGGAACATGAAGAGGAAAACCATGTAGTTTATATTGTACTCTCCATATAACAAATGCACATTGAATTTACGCATTATTTTCTTTCTTCCTGGGGATTCTGAATCTAATTGATGTTAGTGACATAGGTTTGAATAAATTGATTTAAATTCCTAAGGTGTTGGTTGATTTGCATTGTTCCTTCTTTAGCTCTTGCTGGCAATCCTACAACTCCATGAGCTCAGCACACAGTCATCCTTCTCCTGAGAAATGTGTTCAGTGACTGATGAGTAGTTTTTCTTTGCAAATGACAAGAGCATGATTTATATGGGAGACAAAGTTCCATTGCTCTCTTCACCACACTCATTAGAGTCAGCTTGGAATTAGAGCTACATTAGGAAGGGAAAGACCATCCCTGACACCTACTGGGAGCTAGCCAGTTTCATTTTCTCTGTATTATGCATCAGTAGGTGAACTTCTGGAGGACACTGACCTCTTGTACTCTGTGTATGTGGTGCTGGGGATTTGCACCAAGGACCTCATGCATGCAAGGCAAGCACTCTACCACTGAGCTACAGCCCAGGCTGTATTTTTTTTTTTTTTAAGACAGGGTATCACTAAATTGCCCAGGCTGGCTTTGTACTTATGATCCTTCTGCCTCAACCTCTGAGTCCCTGGGATTACAGGTGTGTGCCACTGCACCTGGCTCTCTCACTCTTTTAGTATCTTTGCAGCTCTAGCACATGACAAAAATTCATCATATGTTTATTCAGTTAATGTAGAATGGAGCTTAGAAATAGATTGGGGAGGGTGTTGAAAGTAAAGCTCAGCAGATTGCTATTTGTAATCCAGTAAATAAGGAGCCAGTGAAGATATTTAAGAAGGCATTTTTTTCCTCCTCCTTCTTTTAATTAAAAGTAATTTGGCTAAGTTGTTTTAGCATTTCTCAACTGGCATTTGGTATTTGATAATTTTTCATTGAGTGGGATGGGGGGCAGGGGTAGGAAGGCTGTCCTGTGCATTGTGAGTTGTTTAGCAAAATCCCTGACCTCACACACATTAGAGTCCAGTAGCACCTGGTTTGCTGAGAGCCACAGCCGAGTCTGTATGGCCCCTGGCATTTTGCCAACAGTATTGATTGACAGGCGAGGCATTACTATCCGCCTCTGTCGCAACTTTTGAGTTCTCGCACTATTTTGGAGTTCTCGTGGGGATTTCTGGGGATTCCCCGAGAGTTCCCATTGGTTGGGGAAGTGCAGGAGGAGGGATTTCCGGGAGAGATATTTCCGGCTGGGGATTCCTGGACAAGCTTGGTGGCGTTGGGGAGGATTCCCCAGGAGCTGTGTGAAGTGTTTTCCTGCAGTTTAAAAATAAAGTTTGTTCCTGCTTCAGTGGCTCGTGATTTGTGCCCAGCCAGACTGCGGCACTGGTTAAAGGCTGAGTAGATTATTCTTCAGATCAGATAAAAAGAAACCAAAAAAAAAAAAAAAAAAAAGGGTAGATGGAGGAGACGTTAATTCAAACACAATTTGCTCTTAGGATAGTGACTCTTATTATTGTTGAACTAAAATTGCTTGCAGTATTTTAGAGCCAAACATAGAAGTGCTGTGTGGTATTGAGGTAAAAATCAAAGGAACAATTCATGTGGTATTACTGTTTGTCTCCTCTGGAAAAATACAAAACTTGACATCACTTGGAGAAAACTATAGTCAGGGTTGTTAGGAAAAGGTTATGGCCAGTTGCCTGAATATAAATTTATCATTTATGTAACTGGAAAGACCAAAAGTAAACATGCACCTTTTAATGAAAACTGTCATCTTATATTTATAAAGGTTTTGGTTTATGGTATATTCATTTTCCTAAATTGATGCTCTAATTCTCCCCTGCTGTATCGTGTATCGAGTGTGTATTGTAAAAATCCACCCTTTGAAATGTGTAGCATTTCATTGCATCAGATCAGTTTTCAGACAGGCTTGAGGGAAGAGGACTATGAAATATGTAACAGATGCAAACAATTTGGTTTTAGAAAAATATGCACATTTGTTTTTTATTCCAATGGCATGAGTTAATAGTGTGTTCACTGTAACCCACTGATGTTGCAGCAGCATCTGGTGGCACATAAGTGCTTTTTTGCCCAGTTAAATAAGGCAAAGATTAAGCAAGGTTTGGACTGCCTATGGTTTGTTGTCATGGCTTCATTTTTCTAATCCTCATTTTTTTTTTATTCCCTGCAAGAAATAAAGAATAGTCATACTGTCTGCCTATCTTTGAATATTGATGATTAGAATTTGTGGACACTTCTAGAGGTCTATTTGTAGATGTTTATTTGGTACCCTTCATGCTGATGACAGTGTGAAAACTTCCCTGACGGGGATCTGGTTCTTGATACACAATCCTTGCAAGTAAGTTCTCTTGGAACCACAGTGCCGGTCTGGCACTTCTATCACCTTTTACAAATATGCCTGATATCACTTAGTTTGTTTCATTTCTCATTAAAGTGGTTGATACAAAGTGAAGGGTATCCACTCATATTTTTCAAAGTTAGTTTCTAGTGTTATAAAACATCCTGTGTAGTTTTGCACTTTAACATTTTATATGCCACCTTGAATTTGTCATCTGGCACAGTGCAAAAGTCAGCAGAAAGTATCTTGCTTCCTCTTGCAATGTTTCAATCTTGCAGGATTGTTTCAGTTTAGGAGCAGCCGCCCTGATGAATGTTAGTTCCACTGGCCTCTGTCTTGGGTTTCCACTAGTGTCTTCCCTAGCTTTCAATACATTCCAGTTTCTCAAATCAAAACTGCACCTCTGCTTAGGGCATCAAAAGGAGTAAGTGCAAACTAATACGTAAATAAAGGCTCTTGTCATTTGGAAAAAGGTGCCCATCATAGTGGAGGCCTCCCTGGTGTTCCTTTTTTTTCTGTACATCGTTCTCATTATTTCTCTCATATGCCCCTTCTCTCTCCCTTTTCCCTTTTCTTCTTTCATTCACTTTTTATATGATAAAATAACCTTCAGTACCAAAAGCATTTGCTTAGTAGTAATCCTGGCTTTTGTGTGTACTTCTGGTTCTTTTTTTTTTTTTTAAATGCTTTTTAAAGGAAGTTTAATTTTCAGGGTTCCAGGAGGGCAACAGTAATGCTCTCTCAAATAGCCTTAAAACACCACACCTGGGAGTGCAAGTTTCTGCTACAAGAGAACTTTTAGCTTTGAGAAGTTTGTACCAGCTAGTGAATCAATGAATGAGTGCACTCATACTTACCTGAGTGTGTGTGACCCCATGCCCTGGGAAGTTGTCAACTGTTGTACAAAAGCTGTTGCGCCAGCCTGCTGGGTCTCAGATCTACTGCTCACTAACATTGTGCCCTTGGGTAACCTGCTAGCATCCTGGTTCTCAATGCACAAGGATAACAATGGTAAGCACATTTCATCAAGTTATTGTGAAGTTACTGTGAAGGTTACATGAGTTTATACATGTAAAGTGATGCTCCATAGTCCACAATCACCAAATGTTGGTTACAGGAATATCACTATTCTTATCCTCAAAGTCTTTGCAAAGTAGAGATGGAACAACACATGTGAAAGAATTACAAAAAAGAGTGTTGTGCAATTTAAGAAGTATGAAGTTTTTCAGTATGTGAGTAGTCAGGCAATGTAAATAGAGGAGGGAAATAATGTTAGGGCTTATAGGTTGTTAAATCAACATATATTAAGCATTTATTACTCCTATTACTCACCCAATTTTGTGTTTACTGTATGACATTCATTCTCCTGATCATGTTTTGCTAATCCTAAGGGGAGTTACAATTGTGGGTAGGTACTTAGGGCATGGCAGGGGAGAGGGGTAGGCTAAATCAGCTTTCCATATACTGTACCATTTAATTCTTTCAATGATCCTAGAAGTAGGTGTTAAACTTTCCATTTTACATAGGAAGAAACTGAGGTTCCAGAGCGGGTAGTTTGTCTAAGGTCAAAGCACTAACAAATGGAAGCTGAGAAGGGAGCACAGGTTTGAATGGCAGAGCAGGCAAAAGAGCATGTAGGGTATTAAAGTCTGAGCAGAGATGGAGACTGAGAGGAGTGGAGGGCAGGGAATAAACAAGCTGATATGCTAATGGGAACAGAGCCTGCTATTGGGAGTCAGAGATAAACTGGGATTGCTATGAGGGTAGGGGGTTCTGCTTAGTAAGGATGCCACAAGCCAAGTTAAGTTGTTGGGACCTGATCTGGTGACAACAGGAAGCTGGTACTAACCCCTGAACTTGGGAGTGCATAATGTGAGGAAATATCCTCTTACCAAATTTAGTCTGGCTGGAGGATACTGGGGGAGTGGCAGATTGGAAGGGCAAATTTCAGCTTGAAGGAAGACAGCCAGGTAAAAGGAAGTAGGAGAGGTGCAGATGTAGGTTGATAAAGGCCCCAAGTGGGGTGACAAAGAGAACAAAGAGAGGAAACCATGAAATATGTAGGACTCCTTAAAGAAAATATTGACAGGTCTCTGTGACAGCTTGAATGAGGATAGTAAATGAGAGGGGAGGTTGAACATGATCTGAGAGTTCTTTTCCCTACCAGTCCTGAAAATAGTAATGTCTCTGATGGAGCAGGGAAAATTTGGGAGACAAGTGGAGAAAGATGCATTTTGTTTTACATACACTGAGCTTGGGGCAAAAAGTAGAAATTCTGTAAATATTTGGACAAACAGACATTGGAGTATTTGTGAGAGATCAAGGCTGCAGAAAAAGTTTTGAGAATCAACCACGCAGAGAGAAAAGATACATCTCCAAAGTGATGGTAATGCTCATTCTCCGGGCCCAAAATAACAGAAAGTGGGCACAAACACAATAGGGATGATTGGTTTGAATGATTACAAGAAAATTAGAAACATAAGTATTTCAAGAAACAGTGGCCTTCTGACCCAGGCATGGTGACACATGTCTGTAATCCCAGTGACTAAAATGGGTGAGGTAAGAGGATTACAAATTTGAGGTCAGTTTTAGTAATTTAGCAAAACCCTGTCTCAAAAAATAAAAAGGTTTGGGGATGTGGCTCAGTAGTAGAGTGCCCCTGGTTTCAATCCCTAGTGTGACAACAGAAAAAAAATTGAGAGAGAGGTAGAAGAAATGAGGGTCCTCTTAGATTAGGTCAGGAGGCTATCACTTGGGCGCTTTGAGGAAGTGACTTAAAGATCAGTAGACCATGAGGGTAGAGGTCAGTATGAAGTAGGTGGGGGAGGGATGAAGGTGATGGAGATTCTCTGTGAGGCTTGGGGGTGACAGGAAAGGAACAGGATATGGAAAGGGGCTGCAGAGTCAAGTCAAAGGAGGGTCATCTTTGTTTCTTTTTAGAATTAAATGAAGTGGGCATGTTTGAAGGGGTGAATTATCTGTGGAGGGGCAGAATTTCACAAATCTAAGGTTATAAAGCAAATAGGCCTGATATTGAACTAATTGGTATAACAGATATCTTGTCCAAAAAATTTTACTATTCTGGGCTTCTTTTGGATGGCTGTGAAATTGTATTAGTTTTTTGTTTGTTTTAAAGGCAATAGTGAATGTAATGAGGCATGAAGCAGAAAAGTAGCAAGACAGATTACTACAATCACAACTGAATACTAGGATGTGTTAATAAAGCATTCTTATAGGCAAGAATTCAATGACTAAGGTATTGGGAGAAGATATTTTAGATTATAATGTGCAAGAATCAACGAGATATGGCAGCGCTGCCTATAGTTCCAGATACTCCAGAGAATGAAGCAGAAGGATTGCTTGAACCCAGAAGTCGAAGACCATCCTGGGTAACATAATGAGACCATCTCAACAAAACAAAACACCTGGGCCAGGATCAACATTTAGAAGTAAGAATTTATTAAATATTAATAAAGAAAACTTGTGCTTTCAAACCTAGGCTCATTTCTGAAAACAGGGCCAATCACCTAATCCTTCTGTAACTGATTATGAGGTGAATCCTAGGTTTTAGGGAAATGGCATCTTGATGTTTCAGTAGGATTTGATCTCTATTTCTTCTCTCCCTCCAACTATGATACTGGCTGCTAATAAAATTTGATTAACATCACAAGTCTAGCTTGCCAAGGTAATCTAGTGTTTTAAAACTTGGTAACATTAGCAAAAACATATTTTACATACTGTACTATAATCTTTTCTCTATTCCCATATAATGGGATGAATTGTACCCCATTCATATGTTGAGTGTATCAGAAAATGATCATATTAGGAGACAGGATCTTTAAAGAGGCAATTAAAGTAAAATAAGGTTATATTTTTAGGCCCTAATCCAGTATGACTGGTGTCCTCATAAGAACAGATTAGGGCACTGACAGACATAAAGGGAAGATCGTGTGAAGATACAAGAAGATAATGACAATTCTCAAGCAGGGAGAAAGGCCCTCAGAAGAAACCAACCTTGATGAGAGCTTCACCTTGGACGTCTAGGCTCCAGAACTGTGAGGAAATCAATTTCTGTGGCTCAGGCTCCCCAGTCTTCGTTATGGCAGCCCCGGCAAACTAATGCACCACATTTTGTTAATAATCTGATTCTATCCCAGAAAGCATCCCATTAATATAGCTTTCACACCCGTAATGAAAGTACTTTCTAAATAAGTACTTTCTTCCCACATATATTTAACATATTATGATTCCTTATTTCACGAATACTTCAAATGTAATTGCTAGCTGGTGTAACTATCTAACATGATTTGAGAGATTAATATCAACAAAGTTGTGAAAGTTTCTAAAGTCCTCAAATAATGTTTTATACTTGCTTATGTAATATGCAGGAAGAATATAAGATGGAATGCAGCATAAATAAAACAAAGGCTGTTAGGTTATAAGAATTCAGAGAGATACTTGCTTGGCAGCACATATACTAAAATTGGAATGATACAGAGAAGATTAGCATGACCCCTGTGTAAGGATGACACACAAATTTGTGAAGCATTCCATATTTTAATGTGTGTGGAGAAGTTCTGTATGTGAGGAGGAAAAGAGAAAATAAAAGTGGATCTAAAAGTGAAAAAAAAGAATTTAAAGAGTAGGAGATATCAGTCTATTCAGTCAACAAACATTTTCTGTTCACATGCTATGTCCTAGGTCTTATTTCAGGAGTTGGGGACATGGCAGCAAGCTCTGCCTGCAGAGGTCTTAGCTTTCAGGATAAAGAAGACAACCTCTCCAGAAATTAGGGAAATGCAAATTAAAACTACACTGAGATTTCATCTCATTCCAGTCATAATGGCAATTATGAAGAATATAAGTAACAAATGCTGGTGAGGATGTGGAGAAAAGGTACACTCATACATTGCTGGAGGAACTGAAAATTGGTGCAACCACTCTGGAAAGTAGTATAAAGATTCTGCAAAAAACGGAGGAATGAAAGCACCATTTGACCCAGCTATCCCACTCCTTGGTATATATCCAAAGGATTTAAAGTCAGCATACTATAGTGAAGCAGTCACATCAGTGTTTATAGTAAGTCAATTCAAAGTAGCTAAGTTATGGAGCCAATCTAGGTGCCTTTCAACAGATGAACATGGCATATATACACAATGGATATTACTTAGGTATTAAGAATGACTTTATGACATTTGCCAGTTAATGCATGGATCTGGAGAATACCATGCTAGTAGAAATAAGGCAAATCCCCAAAAAACAAAGGTCGAATGTTTTCTTGATATGTGGAAGTTTACCCACAATAAAGGAGGGGGGAGAGCAAGAACAGAAGTTCAATAGTTTAGACAAAGGGGAATGAGGGGAAGGGAAGGGTGATAGGAAAAACTATGTACATATATAAATATAGCACAGTGAATCCCCCCATCATGTACTTCCATAAGAATGGGATCCTAATTAAAATAAGATATATTATATGCTTGTATAATTATGTCCAAATGGATTCTACTGTCATGTATAACTAAAAATGACCAATTAAGAAAAGGAAAAAGGGAAAGAAGAGGCATTACCAATATAATAAAGTATAAATTTTTAGTTCAAATTAAAATTTGGTTCTGCTTCTCTGAGACTGTGATGGTTATTCTAACTGAATTGGATTGCCAAAAAATGTCAACGCTGCATTTCCAAATAAAATTTTTGTAAGCAATTTATATTATTTACAAAGTTAGTGAATTCTTTACATTTTATAGGATGTCAACATTTAAAAATTCCAATCTTTTGGGGTTGGGTATGTAGCTCAGTGGCAGACATGTGCCTGGCATGTGCTAGGTCCTGGATTCAATCCCTGCAACTAAAATAATTAAAAAAGAATTGATCTGTTTCAGTGGTTATGTGAGTAGAACTGGGATGATGTGGATATTCTCATTGGAGACTTTGGAATGCTGACTATATACAAGTGTGCACATATAACATTATTCAAATAATTAGAATCATACAAAATATTCTTTATGAAGACCACTGTTAAATATAATCTCTTTTTTTTTTTTATTCTTCAGATTCACCTTACAACCTTATAGAAAAAAGCTTCAGGCACAAAAACAGCATACTATTTAGTATACTATATTATTAAGACAAAATTCCCTACTGATCTTTTGGATTTTTGTTTCTAAGTAAGTATGAATATTCCATTAAGCTTCTTTATATGTAAAGCCCAAAGTGATGCTTCTTTTTCTTGGCCCTTGGAGAAATTATCAGGTGTGCTGTTTATTTGGCAATGTAACTCTTCCATGCTTACAAACTATTCAATGGGGTCTTCAGTTCCTTCAGACCATAGTAGATACCTAAGTAATTGTTGGTGTAATTCTGTCGTATTGATTTATTGAATTCAAGGGATTTGCTCAAATAGTTTGTTTATATGTCTTTCACTACCAATTAAAATAAGCTCTTATTTTTGGTAATTCTGTGGAAATATTGTAGGTATTCAGATTTTTATATGTATTGTTTAATCATGCCATTTAATTTATAGAGCTCAGCTTTTTTGTCAAGAGTGGATGATGTAGAGGAGCAGGCATTAGCTGAGCAGCTAGACACCTGGATTCCAGAGTGGGCAGTAACAGGACTGAATCTGGTTTTACAAAGCAGGTACTGTAAATCTCTCATCACCTCATTTAGGACAAGGTTCTGAGCTATATGTGCCAGGGTCCTTTAAGTGGAAGTTTCTTAAAGGAATTGTTCCTAGTTTGCTGGGTTTGAAATTCTTCCTTTTCACCCTCCCTTTATACACCAAATATTTAATTTTTGTTGTCTTTCAAGTTTAGATCTTTGGAAAATATTTTTCAATGAAAAACACTATTTTCTTAGAGATGTTATCTTTTAAAATATTTTGTAAGTAAAAGGCATGATACAATTCCTTCACTTTCAACTCAAAGAGGACAGAATCACCCTCCAAAGGACAGAATCGAAGTGATTGGATAGAAGACAGCTTAGCTTAATTTGTAGCATAGCTAATTCAATTTTATGGTTTAAGTTAAAAATGAAAGATAACATGATCAGTGCTCAAGGGCAAGAAAATGTACCAGTTGATGCTTTTTTAGTCTAAGATTTAGGATTCTGTACAGGATGTCAAAATCCAGTTTGCTCTTTTCCTGCATCAGAATTGCTGCTTCCATTTGTCTCCTGGTTTTACAGTCATGGATGTCCTCCAGCTTGAATTTTGTTCTATCATGGGTATGGATTTTACTCTACAATCCTTTTTAGTAAACCACAATTATTTAGATTATCAGAATGGAAGCACTTGAAATAAAAAGGATTTAGCTAGGCTTTTCTTTTTGGAGGGAGGAAATGCATTATTGCTTCTAGAGAAGAAACAGATTTTACAATTACAAAATACAAATTAATTATGTATTTTGAAGATAATCATTGTCAACAGTCTATTTGGGAATATTCCTACAATCATCTGTATGTGTGGTGAGTGTGTATGTGCGTGCATGCATTCATACCTTTGGTATGAGGGACAGAACCCAGGGGCACTCTTCTCTTTTCTATTTTTGAGACAGGGTCTTGCTAAGTTGCCCAGGCTGGTCTTGGACTTGCAAATCTCTTGCTTCAGGCTCCCATATAGCTCAGATTACAGTTGTGTGCTAGCTGTGTCTGGTTGCACATATATTAATATGGAAATAGCTTTTCATAAACAGATCAAATGGTGCCTTCAGTTTTGTAATCTGTTTTGACTCTCAACAATATTTCATGGCTTTCTTTATAACAACAAATATGATGTACAACCTTATTTTTATGATTTGAATACCACTGTATGTGGCAGAATTTACTTGATTACTCATCATCTGTGAGCATTTAGGTTGCTTCAGTTTTTCATTAAAAATTAAGTGACAATTTGAAGATACTTTTCCCAACTAATTTAACATCTATGCATATTAATGTTTTTCAAGTTTATTTTTTTCCTTTAAATTAGTATTACAGATTTGTGAATGGAGAAAACTATTAGTAAAAATGGAAGTATTTTTACTTCCTGAGAAGGCTTTTCTCTTTTCTACTCCATTCATAACATTAGGATGCATATTTTAGGATGACCCAAGTACTATTCCTCTTTTGTTTGGCACTGTATACACAGAAGCCAAGGCAAAGTTATTAACTATATATTAGGCAAAAGTCTGCCCTACGTGGATTTTACTGTTCTCACCTGGTTCCCTGGCTACTTGATCGCCCCTGTGTTGTCCTCAGAGTGCCCCAGACCCTCCACAGTGGCTCGGGGCCTGACTTTCCTCCCAGATAGGTCTTGTGCTCTCAGTACTCCTTTCTCTAGATCCTCAGAGCTTATTAGGTGAGGAAGTCAGGCTTAAAGATGCTTCCCTGTGTTCTTCCATTCCTTCAGTGCCTTGCAATGTGAACCATCTGGCTAATCATTTGCTGGTACTGCACTATACAGAACTGTGACAAGTAAATGTGTGAATACTCCCAATATTACTTAACAAAGAAAAGATGAGAATTTAAAGCCAGCCATAGTGGTGCATGTCTATAATCTTAGCTACTCAGGAGGCTGGGGCAGGAGGATCATAAGTTCAAGGCCAATCTGGGCAATTTAGAAAAACCCCGTCTCAGAATTAAAAGTAAAAAAGGGCTTGAGATGTAGCCCAGTGATATAGCACCTCTGGGTCTAATTCTTAATACAGAAAAAACAAAACAAAACAAAAATGAAATGTTAAGGCCTTAATTCTCCCAAAGTTGGTTAACTGGGAATTTGGGGCACATTGTTAGGGAGTGATGTTGACATCACCAGGCAAAAAAGGGGGTCCTTGCATTCTCCGGTAACACTAAGTGAGCAGGGGGTCTTCCTATTTGGACCAACTTCTTTCTAGTTCCAGTACCATAGCAAGAACAGCTATTCAATGCTAGGAAATGATCTCATTTTCAGAAGGGAAGTAAGCCCCCAAATCCTTGGGGCTTACGCAAAAAGGCATAAAAATGCAGCCCGGATGAAGATAGAAGTTAGGGATCCTCAATTCTTTCTTTGTATCATCCATTGTTTTTCTGGGCATTTATAAATGTCTAGAATGTTGACTAGTCAGCATTTATTAAAACTTGGCATTGTATACTTTGCCAGGTAAAGTCCCTAGGAAAGGTAGAAGTCTGATAAATAAGAAACAGGAAGAAATCTCTATGAGGCAATTCTAATTCCTTTTATGGAAGTAAGATAAAGATCATCTATAAAATATATACCTGATATATTTTTATATAAGTATAAAATGTATTTTTTAAGATACAAAAATACTCATCTCAAATGTTTTTATTTTGATGAAAAATAAACAAGTGAAATCTCATTAATTGGGGAATGGTTAAATCAATTATGGTAGATCAATATGACATTTTTCAGTCTATAGTTTTTAAAAATGTTAATTGGCATGGAAAAATATTTGTGATGGTATAGAAAACATGGAGGCTACCAAATTTTATGCATGATACTATTATTATAAAAGAAAAATATGGAAAATGATCAAATAATCAACAGAAATCTCCCTTGCCTCATTAGAAAGGAAAAATAGGGCTGGGGGTGTAATTCAGTGCTAAAGTGCTTGCCTAGTATGGACAATTCCTTGGGTTCCATCCCCAGTAACACAAGGCGGGGGGAAAAAGGAAGAAAAAATGTTAGCAAAATACTGAATGATGTGAAGGAAATATTATCTCTGACCCTAAACAGAATAAATCTAGTGTTTTCTTTGCTTGCACATTATCTCAACAATGTTCTTAAAATTTCTTTGCCTTCTAAACTCTTAATGGATTCGTTCTCATTGAGTTTAAGGAAAAAATTTCTGTTATAGGCCTGCTTATCTAAACTAGGCAGATTTCCAGGCTCACATCCATATTTCTAGAGTGATTTCAAAACAACTGGAGCCAGAATGACTGTTTAAAAAGCCCTTCTGTAGGAAGTTAATTTTAAGAAGTGTTTTGAAATTTAAAAAAAAATTGTTTTTTTCTTTAGAAAATAAGTATTTTTCCCTTCAAACAGTTTCCTGTGGGAAGCTAAATGAGAGAATGAATTCTTTATAGAATGTAGTTTGTTATTCTCTTTCAGATATTAAAGTATTAGAATGTGTGTTCTGATGGAAAGAATGAATATATTTGAAGCGAATAACTGCCAAATTTGTTTAATCAGGGTAAATAATTCAATTTTTGCATTACCATCATTTTGGGTTGTATAGTTCTTTGTGGTATGGGCTGCTCTGTCCATAGGTTTAGCAGCATCACTGGCTTCTACCCACTAGATGCTAGCAGTATCCCCTCTCCAGTGGTGACATAAAAATTTTCAGATATGGGCAAACTGTCCTAAAATTGAGAACCACTGATTTAGACAAATTGAAAAAATTTGTCAACTGAATGTATGGCTTATTAGTAGGTATGTAGAGTGCATACTTCTGGAGGATTTGTGTGCTTTCCAGTTTAAGAAAACAGCTGAGGCTGTGAAATTCTGATTGCTCCCTTTAAGAAAGACAACTTAGTGAATTATACCACTCTATTTCACCAGGGCTATTTCCCTGGCTAATTAAAAGAGAAATCATAAAAGGCAATGAATGTATTGCTAACAGGTAACTATGAATCTCAAAAGCATCACATTGCAAATGATGAAAAATATTTTCTCAAAAAATTCATCTATAATAAAAGGGGATTAATTATCAGTGAAAAATCTAGCTTTCTACAGTCAACACCTTCCCTGTCCCTAATTCATCCCTTGTCTTTCCTTTGCTGAGAAAAAAATGAAGGAAAGAAAAGTACCAGAAACATAGACTGAGAGGAGATAAAAAAAGGAGCATGTCTAGGTACTTCTCTAACCTCTTATTCACTTTCTAATCCTGGGTACCTCCTAGATGCCAGAGGGATGGAAGAAGTGTTGTGTTCCTTTTGGAAGCTTATGGTAAGATAAAGCAATTCAATGCATACAAACAACAAAAGAAGAGGAAAGTAACTTCTGAGAGTTTCCTGTAAAATCCATGTGAAATGAATCAAACCTAGGCCTTGTATGTTAGGAAAGCACTCTGAGCTATACCCCAAGCTGGTCCATGAGAGTTTATAATCTCCAGTATGAGGGACAGAGAAAGAGCATAGCTAGTGTTAGACCTTGAAGATCAGCAGAATTTAAAACACAGGCAGCTGGGGCAGGGGAGGAAGAATGACTTCAGGGGGGTGAAGTTAGCTGAGTGAAGCCGGTCTAGAATGGCAGAAACAAAAGTTGAGTTGTGAGTAGTTCTGATTGGCTGGAGAGAAAGTGGACTTGATTGCCCAGTGGGCTGAAACTCTAAAAACAATGAGAAGTTATTGACAGGTTCTAAGCAGGGGAGTGATTGTACTGCCAGTCTCTAGGATCTACTTGGCTGCTCATGGAGGCCCCAGAGCTATTTTAATGTCAAATAATGGAGGCAATATATTTTGAGTTCCTTGAAGGTTACTAATGTGAGATAGAGGCAATAAATTAGCACATCATAAACTACTCTTGTTTTACTTTTAAATGCTGTCAGGTTTTATAGTGTTGGAAACCAAGGTCAGTTAATTTAAGATGTGAAATGCCTGTTGCATAGAAGGTTCTTTAAAAGCAAAACAAAACAAAGTAGGTGGGAGCCTCCACTTCTGGGATTATTGAAGGAGTGCTGTATTAAAGTATAGGCTGAATATCCCTTATCTGAAATGCTTGGGCCCAGAAGTGTTTCAGATTTGATTTTTTTTCCCCAAATTTTGAAATATGTATATAGACTTTATCTGTTGAGCACCCCTAATCTGGAAATGCAAAATCCAAAACTTTTTGAGCTCAAACATTTCAGGTTTTGAATTAGGGATGTTCAATTTCTAATAACCCAAACAATTTTTTTTTTTTGTATTTTCTTGGGGATTAATCTGCCTTTTGGACAAACAACTTTCTTTTGTCCCCAAATTCTGCTTTAACTCCACAGGTTGCCTATTGTCTGCTCCAATCCCATGCTGGACTCTGCTAAGGGGAGCCAGGTACATATGACTATCCCAAGTTCTTGTGAAAATTGTCAATGTGAACATATAAAACTTTTTTTTTTTTTTTTTGGTACTGGAGATTGACCTAGGGGCACTTA
The DNA here is from genome assembly GCF_001458135.2 of Marmota marmota marmota. Taxonomy (NCBI): domain Eukaryota; kingdom Metazoa; phylum Chordata; class Mammalia; order Rodentia; family Sciuridae; genus Marmota; species Marmota marmota. Next base: position 5,722,785 of record NW_026000016.1, on the reverse strand, counting down.
ACCACTGAGCCATATACCCAGCCCTTTTTTTGTGTTTTATTTAGAGACAGAGTCTCGCTGAGTTGCTTAGGCTTTACTAAGTTGCTGAGGCTGGCTTTGAAATCATGATCCTCCTCCTTCAGCCTCCTGAGTTGTTGGGATTATTGACATCTGCCACTACACCCAGCTTTCAATATATAAAACTCTTATCAAAGAATAATATGAAATCTTAGCCATATCAGGATAAGGTTTGGTTGCATATAACTTGGGAATTCAAAGTAGCAGTACAACATAGTTTGTTTCTTGTGTAAAAGCTTACAAGAACAGTAAAAGCTGTAAAAGCTTACAAGAACAGTATCTTAGTTAATGGCTTCCATCTTCAAGGTCACCTGGTATTCCAAAGTGGACCAGAATTCCAGCCATTATATCCACATTCCAAAAAACAGAAGAGGAAGCCTTTTCAGAGTTTTCCTGGAAGCTTCCATTCACATCTCATTGGCTAGACCACACTTTGTCACAAGGCTCGCTGTCTTTTTTGAGTGGGGCCAACTGCTATCGCTCACAAAATGGAAGGCCTTGTAACCAAGGGAGAGGGAAGAATGGACACTGGATGGGCATGCAGAGCCTCTTCCACCCTGATCTGTGCCTGACTCTATCTACTTCGCCTTATCAGAAGTATGCTAGCATGCTGGGGCTGGGGCTCAGTGATGGACTGCTTGCCTCACATGTGTGAGGCACTGGGTTCGATTCTCAGTACCACATAAAAATAAATAAAGGTATTATGTTAATCTACAACTAAAAACGTAAAAAAAAAAAAAAGTATACTAGCTCTTAGGGAGCACATATGCACTTACCATTTCCATTCTTGGTGAGCCCAGAAGGATGAAGGTAGATTCTATTCTGACAAGAGAGAAACTGGGCCTCTTAAGGCCATTTAGCCTGGGGATAGATGGTGAATTCTCAATGGTGAGGTAGATTAACCAGTTTCCTTCTCCTAGATATCCAGGGGTGACTTCCTCCTGCTTCATCATGTATTTCATGGATAGAAACTGCGTGGCTTAAGTGCTGTCTTCCCCCAACTTCATTCATGGGATTATTCTTCTCTGCTGAGCTGAAACAACCTCAGACTCAACACAATGTTCCTGTTTCCGGCAGTTACTCTGGTTCAAAAGACTTGGAACTAGTACTTAAATCTATCACCCATCCTTATTTTCTTGTGGGAATTTTCATTCTGATAGGGAATCTCTGGATATTTTGTTACTTTATGGGAATAAACCACCTCATAGTGAAATTTTAGATACACAAGTGATAAATGTAGGTATTTATAAGTAGCAGGCTGGCATTTTTAGATTTTATCATTAACTGGCTATAAGCACCTTCATTGCAGGACACTTTCTAACCTTGTTCTTGTGATTGTTTACCTTACTGGACTGTGAGTTTCTCAAGGACAGGGACTATATCTTATCCACTTCTATCTCCAAGGTGCCTGGCTCAGTATATGAATTGCCTTGCATTGGTCAAGGTCAAGTAGCTATCAAAGTAAATACTTCCTCTATAGCTGTTTCCCATCAAATATCAAAAAGATTCCTCATTAGAAGAGGTCAATGTAAAGTAAGAGTTATAGGAGAGTATCAGTTGTACAATACACAAAAGGGGTCTTAGTTATTCTATAATTGCTTTAGAAATGTTTTAGTAATTGATACAGGAAACTGGCTACCAGGTGATAAGAATAGGGCAGCTATACCCTTAGCAGTTTTTTTCCCCCCTTTCCTGACTCTGCATTTCCCTTCTTTTGTTTTCTGTGTTCTAGGGATGGCTGGAATGTCACAGAGGAAGAAGGGGATCAGTGGGATAAAAAAAAATTCCTGAATACCAATAGACCATCCTTTGGTAAGGGCATGTGGCTCCCCTGACCCCCAGTCACTCTTCCCCACTTCCAGATGCCCCTCTCAGTTAACACTGCCCAATAGAGAAGCATGTAGACAGCTATGCTGGCTCTTGAGCCCCTTCTTTCTCTCCTCAAAGTCTTTAAACCTTAACATTATTATAAATATAAACTTCCTGATCAAATACACATGCCTGAATAGATACACACTTTACACATAGAGGTCAATGCTGGGCTACTTACTCTCACACAATGTCCTAGATTACAAACCAGCAATGTAAACAGACAATATGGAAAACCCCTCTCCCAATTTTCAACCACCTTACCCACCACACATTATGTCCTGAAAATGGGAATATACACATTCTCTGGGCCGCAAGGGCCGGGCAGGTAAAAACAAACATGTTATTTTGTCTTGTTGCCATCTGCGCCTCCTTTGGAGGGCTGCAATTCTTTAGAACATCCCTTTTACATTTGCTCTCTCATCACTACTTTGCAGTCATTTATTTCCCAAGGGCATCTGCCACTTATCCCAACAAATGCCAATACCACAGCTCTGAGCATGTGCTTTAAAAAAAAAAAAAAGGACGAATAAATTTATAAAATTACTGTTTGATGGAGGTGCAGACAGATAAAAAAAAAAGACTAGATGTGGAGAATTAAAAAAAAATCTGTAAAAACCTGAAAAGCTGTCTACAGCATTGCTGATGCTATGTAAACACCAACTCCCTTACTTCTCTTTTATTATTATAGTATTATTAACTACATCTATGGGGGGTATTACACATCCCCTACACCAATGCCCTCTCATGATTCCTTCGCTATTTGGAAAAAGGGTGAGGTTGAAGGCAAGAAGCAATAGTCTCTACATCCTTGGCACTGGGGACCGACTTTTACTGATATCCCTCCCAGGCGCCAGGAGCTTTCACAGACTTTCAGCTTAGTCAACTGGCCTCAGTTCAGACCATTTCCAAAAACCGACGGCATTTAAAAAGTAAAACAAGGGTCGACGAGTTGTATTAACTTGTCTACCTCTCATCAACCTCTAGGAACTCAACTTTGCGCCTAATTCTTCATTAAAATAGCTCTTGGGTCCCCAAAATTTATTTTGGGATTTTAAACAAGATCACTTTATCGTGTCCTCAGAAAAAGGTCTAAACAGAAGAGCCTAATTTCCATTAAGGCCTAACTTCTTTAAACGCTTTTAATAATATTGGTAATAATAAAAGCTTCTGCCGTTCCCGAGAGGCCGGAGCAGCCTCAGCGCTCCCGGAGCAGTGTTACTGTCCCCCACGCCGAACAGTGTCCCTCTGCGGCGCTCTCGCGGATTCTGACCTCTCCGCATATTACCCAGGGTCCGGGAACCGGCCAGCCTTGGGGCCGCCAGACACACCTCTTAAGCCGGCGACCCGGGGGACGTGGAGGGAGCGAGACCGGGGGAATTGGAGGGAGTGAGGCCAGAAGAGGAGGACGCATTTCCAGAGGCCGAGTTCCTGCCGCCCTAGCCTGCGACTCCCGGTAGTCGCTTAAGGCCCAGGCCGCGGGGCGACTCCGCACCTCCCTAAGCTGCGGATCTGCTTCCAGGGCAGAGGGAAGAGGCGGCGACGGGGCGGGGCTGGGGCGGCGGG
>NW_026000016.1:5676565-5719281 GCF_001458135.2 Marmota marmota marmota | reverse complement strand
GCCCTGCTGCACAGCCCGCGTCCGCGCGTCCGGGCTGCTTCGGCTCTCAGCCCGTCTCCGTCACCGGTGCTGTCTGGCTCTTGGTCGGCGCCCGGGCGCTCGGTTCCCGCAGCCTCCGAGCTGCCCTCAAGCTTTCCCAAGTGAGCGGCCGGGGAAACTTCGCCAGCCGTGGCTCGGAGTCCTGGCGGGGCCGAGCTTGCGGAGGCTTGTGTGCAGGTCGCGAGGTGACGGGAACTACGTCCTTGTCCAGACCTGAGCTGCCAGGGCGGCGGCTGAGAGCCGGGGTTCCAGGCGCTGACAGAATGTAGCCTGAGGCCAAGTTAGGCGCCGGGGGTGGAAGAGGGAAGGAGTAGACGAGCCTTGGCGTAACTGAGAAGCGAATTTCTATTTTAAAATTATGGACCTCAGTTATCCGAGTCGGTATCCCAGACACTTTCCAGTCGACTCCACTGGGCTGCCCCCTATCCCTAATGCCGTTAAGAATGAAAATTATATCTATTTTAGGGGGAAAAAAAGTATGGTTGCAGTCAAATAACGTTACCCGAAATGCTTTTAAGAAGATTGTCCTGCGGCTTTGGGTTAAGTCTCCTAGTTTTTGCGTAGACTTGAGTTACAGTCCTATGAATTTGATTCATCTGGGTAACGTTTGGTTTGGCCTAGAATTTGTGTCAGAGGAAAAAAAAAGTTAAAGGACTCATTACTGAATCTGATAATATTTATCTTATGGTTGTGCAGTATCCTTGTTAGTACTGTTTTATCAGGTCTATGAATAGCTACATAAAATACAGTTTACATAGTTTTCAACTTTAAAATATTTGAAGTTAGAAATATATTTTTATGAAAACTTGATTTTTCTTTTTTTTTTTTTAACCCTTAAATCCTCTTACAGTTAAAATCTAGTTGGACTAACCTGAAAAAGTTTCTTGTGAATGAATTGACAAAACTCTCTTAATTCATTCTTGTTGATTAGATGGGGCATTCCCTGAAATGTGGAAAGCCATATTTAAATTACTGAAAGAATTAATTTTCTCACTGTTTGGCTTCTGTTAATTTCTTCTAAATGGTAATTTCATTTTAGGATGGCAAGTTTATTAAATAAATACCATACATAGACTAATAATACAACATTTGGTTTATAATAGGTTCTTAGTAAATTCCAGTTCCATGTCTTTTTTATTGTTGTTACTTTAGCTGTCCATTATCTTAGCTTATTCTTTAGATGTCTTTGAACGACAGCATTCTTTATTTTGGTATTTATATGCGGTAAAGCATCTAGAAGGATATTAAGGCCAGAACTGCTATAGCCCCAAGCATTTAATAAACGTCTAACATTTAATAAAGTTTCAGTATTATATTTTAAAGGAAACAGGGAATGAATGAGTTTATTATAGGAAGTTGTTAACACTAGTCCTGCACAATGTGGACAGGCAACAACATTTGAAAATATTCTTTTCTTTATGTTGTGCACTAATATTTGATGGATGCCTTGTTTTAAACAGTAGATTAAAAAAAAAAAAAAGAAAAATGAAAACAAAAGTTTTCACATTTCTAAGAGCCAAGCTGCATATTATTAATATGGACTATAGCAATGAAGGGGTGTGTGTGAGTGTAGCATGTAACTGTAACCAGCTATTTGGCACTAAGGCTAGAAGGATTTTGCCAGTGGACAATGCAGTACTATGGTGTGTTTTTTCATTTGAAAGAAATCTAAGTTTCAGGCATCCAGCATATTTTTAGAGAAATTTTGGAAGATTTCAACTTTTTGGGGGGTGGTGGTGGTAGTGGGGATAGAAACCAGGGTGCTTTTACCACTGAGATACATCCCTAGTCCTTTTTATTTTTTATTTTGAGGGTCTCTCTAAGTTGGTTAGTTGCTGAGGCTGGCCTTGTATTTGGGTTCCTCCTCCCTCAGCCTCCTGGGATTATAGGTGTGTGGTTCCATACCTGGCTACCAACTGTTGTTTTACAGATTTGGGATTGTTTGAGAGTGCAGAGGGCAGGTTAAGATAGTTTCTAATTTATGTTTGTAGTATCATTTCATCTTGTGAGCTAATACTGGCTCATTTGATGATGCTAGTTTAAACTCAAATTTTAAGTTACCATTTAAATAATGTTCTGTCTCTCAGATTCAGATACTACTCCAAGACTTATCTGACTGGCAGTTCTTAACATTGATTTTATTACCTTTTAGTTTTTTCAGCATTGGTTTTCATTCGACAGGAAATCTAGGGCTGGACTTTAGTATTAATATGTTTATTTAAAGCTGTCCAAGAAATTCTAAGATGCATCTGGGTTTGAGAATCATTGATTGGAAGTGTTATCTGCTGTTCAGAGGTATTTTAGTAGATGTTCTTGTGATGTCAGAGACTGGGAGAAGAGGACAGATTTGTTTAGGTTAAGTAATTCATTTATGTATGTGTACCTGTGTACGTACACTATGTGTCAACATATACCTATATTTGTCAATTTGTATTGGAGTTTCTGAGTTCCAGTTGGCCCTCTGTATCATGAGGTTTCATAATTGTGGGTTCATCCAACTGCAGATGAAATAGTCCAAAAAATTTTGTGTCTGTATTGAATACATATAAACTTTTTCATTATTACCTGAACATACTGAATTAAGACTATTTGCTATAGTACTTATATTTTATTCAGTATTATAGGGATGATTTAAAGTAAATGGGAAGATGTGTGTAGGTTATATGCAAATATTAGGCCTTTTATATAAGGGGCTTAAGCATTCATAAATTTTGTTTCCTGCTGGGGTCCTGGAACCAGTGTTCTGCAATTATTGAGGGATGACTGTATATTGACTATTAGATTATTAGTTAACATTGTAATACTACATCTCAAAAATTCTCAGTTCCAGTATAATAAAAAACTGAAGTGGGACTAGGGATATAGCTCAGAGGTGGAGCACTTGCCACCCATGCGTAAGGACCTGTGTTCAATCTCCAGTACCAAACAACCCCCACCCCAGACAAACAAAAACAAAACAAAACAAAAACAAACAAAAAACGCTGAAGTGCTCAAGTATCTTATATTCTGGAAAACATCTCAGGCACCTACCAGTATTGAAAGGTTCAGGGTTCATGGGTCTTCTATGATAGTTTAGTTTCTTTAAATCACAGAGATACAATACGTATCTGTTTTCCCCACCTCACCCTAGACACAAAAAGGGGTGATATGTGTCCCATAGAATTTCAGTGACTGTCTGGGTAGATAGATTTCTGTGATAATACAGCAACTTGCTGAGTCTTTGTACTCAGTATATGTTAGTGTTAGATTATTTGTTTCTGAAATTTTATTAGACTCATCTGTTTCCCAGCTGTTATTTTTTATAAAGTCATGCAGAGTTTTAGAAACAAGATGATCACTTAACAGTGACATTAATAACTGGGACATGCATGCATTTCATAGTCTGTTCTGGATGCTACTCTTAAGTGCTTGGCTTCTGTTCAGGAGTTCACAATTACCCTATAGGTAATATTATCATTATTGTAAGACAAAGAAATGAGGCATAGAGAGGAGAAATGAGTTGCCCAAAGTCACATAGCTGAGAAATGGCAAGTGTTACTTGACCAGCTGTTATACACTGTTTAGCCTGGGGTTGTCTTTTGGGATAGAGTGTTTCTTGTCATTGTATTTACCATAGTTTCTTTTTCTTTCTTTCTTTTTTTTTTTTTCTGTTAGTACCAGGGATTGAACCCAGGGGCCTTAACCACTGGGCAACATTCCCAGCCCTTTTTCATATTTTATTTGAGACTAAGTTGGTTAGTTGCTGAGGCTGGCCTTGTATTTGGTTTCCTCCTCCCTCAGCCTCCTGGGATTACAGGTGTGTGATACCACCATCTCACTAAGTTGCTTAGGGCCTCACTAAGGGGTTGAGGCTATCTTTGAATTTGGAATCCTCTTGCCTCAGCCTCATGAGCTGCTGGGATTACAGGCATGTACATGTGTACCAGGTTTACCCATGGTTTTTTAAAGAAAAAAATTTATTTGTCTGCAACAGTTATTCAGTCTAGACTTCCATGATTAGATGGGAGGACACGAGGGGTGAATGAAAGAGACTTTAAAATGTGATGAGGTCAAATAAATCAGGATTACTGGAACATCTGTACCATAGTGTCTTTTTGGAGTTTTGCTTTGAAGTGATTGAAGGCAACTGCATCCTTTTATAACTTGCCTGCCATCCTTGACAACTCAATTTCTGCCTCATTCCCAGATCCAGTCTGCTAGGAAAGCAGCACTCTCTGCCTTCAGAATATATCTAGAATCTGATTGCTTCTTAAAACCTCTCCAGACCTAGGGTAGTGTTCAATTCTGGCAATCTCCCTAAATCCTTGTTTGCACCCTTGCCCTCTGCAGTCTGCTCTCTTCATATCAGCCTTTGAGTTTGAAATTTAATTGAAACTCAGACATATCATTTCTCTGTACAAAAAATTTCAGTGACTTTGTAGCTCAGTGGTGGAGCACTTGCTTCACATGTGTGAGGCACTGGGTTTGATTCTCAGCACCACATAAATATAAAGAAAGATATTATGTCCATCTACAACTTAAACAAAAATTGCAGCAACTTCTTATGATACATCCCTTTGTGATTTTCCTGCCCTCTTACTTGCTGGCTCAATCCAGCCATACTAGCCTTCTTTTGTACATCTCTTTTTTTTTTGGACTAGGGATTGAAACCCAGGGTGCTTAGCCACTGAGCCACATTTCCAGCCTTTTCATGTTTTAGAAATAGTGTCTCACCTCAGAAAGTTGTTGAGGCTGGCTTTGAATTTGCGATCCTCTTGCCTCAGCCTCCCAAGCCACTAGGATTGTAGGCATGTACCACCACGCCTGGCTCAACCTTTTCTGCACTGTTCTTGAACATACTAGACACACCACCACTCCTGGGCCTTTGCACTATTGTTCTGATGGGACTGTTCTCTGTGTATACTCTTAGCTAAAGTCCTCACTGCCTTCAGTCTTGGTTTTAAGTCTCACTTTTTAGCAAGGCTATCTGAGTTACTTCACTTAACATCCCTCCTGCCACCCCACAGCAATCCTACTATGCATTTTCCACACTACTGTTTTCTGATTTACTGAATCAGCGTATGATATAATTGTTAAGTATATGCATGTATAATAACAGCTTTTCTCACCGATTAGAATGGAAGTTCCAATAGTATTTTTGTTGTTGTTGTTCACTGGTATAATCCAAATGACTACAAAATGCCTGATTACTTGAAAATGCTCTTAAGTGTTGAATGAACTAGTGATATCTGAGTCAGCACAACATGATGTGCATTTATTAGGTGAGGGAGAAATGGGGGGGTGGGGAAGTGGTAGTGAACAGGACTTTAATAATGAAACTAAGGGTAGATATCAAACTTTTTGGTTTTGTTTCCATTTTAACCTGAGAGGTAGCAGAGAGAGGGTAAAGCTCTGAAAATGAAACTTAAGAAAGGTTTTAATGACTTCTCCTTACCCTCCAAACCCAAGCCATAACTGAAAGGAAAGCATGGCTAATGGGAATATGTTTAACAATCTGAAATGTTGGGTCTTTTTTCCTTGTCTCTTCCAGTGAATAACTTTAGCTATAGTATTCTTTTAGGACAAAGTGAGGCTCAAATTCTTAACCAGAAAACACTAGATGAACATATGCAGTTATGAACATAGCCTCATCCTCATGTTGCTTTTCTAATATTTAATGTGAAGTATTGCAGGATATATAGCAAAATGGTACTTTATCTTTTATAGGGAAGCTGGAAGCCTAAGGGACTCATTCTAAGAATTGGAAAGACAGCTGGAAAAAGTACATTTGCTTTTATAAGGGTAGGACATATATATACACACATATATACACACACATATATATTATTTATTTATTTTAATTGTAGTTGGACACAATACCTTTATTTTATTTAATTTTGTGTGGTGCTAAGGATGGAACCCAGTGCCTTTCGTATGCTAGGCGAGCGCTCTACTGCTGAGCCCCAGCCCCAGGCTCAGCCCATAGGGGTAGGACATTGAAGGAACATTTTTAAGTGTCTCTTATAGTATTAGCTTGAACATTGCTCTTGGTTTTTTTTGAGTATCTGTATTAACCTCATGTTTTCAGTGTTCTTTTTGTTGAGTCTTGTCTTAAAACTAGTCCTGATGGGTAAAACCATACCTGCAGACTTTCACTGAAGGGCATTAGCCTCAGTGCATACAAGATGTGAGATGAAACTTAGGACTCATTACATACTAGCAGTGTATAGACACATGTTTTAAAAATTTGCCCAGGGAGTTGTTCTTCATAACATTGGTGATGATTCCATGACCACTCTGTTTCCATTTACTTATTTTTCTCTTTAATTTAGAAACTGGGAGTCATTTGCTCCTATACCCTCATTCAGATAGTAAAACTGAGTCTCAGAGAGATGCAGTCTCTTGCTTAGGTCACATAGATCATGGGTTGAATTTGCAGTGTGTTAATTCTGGTTCAGGAACTAATTACTTTACCTATATTATCTTTTTTACTCTTAACATTTTTCTCCCCATTCTAGAGCAGAAATTGAGCCTTAAGAGATTAAGATTAAGAAATTTGTTCAGGGTTCCACAACTTGTTAGTAGCAGTTAATCTGCCATCTTGTGTGAAAGCTCCATGCCTCAGTTGACTTGTGACAGCAAACTAGGAATGGATCCATGTCTAGAATACAAACCTCCTGGTGTGTGGCCTGCTTATAGCTTTAAGAGGATCCCAATCAGGCCTATTTGCTTTTGGCTAGCTCTACTTTGTGGTTAGGATTTTTACTTTTCTCCCTGCTTTTTGAGAGGAGTGATGATTCTATAATTTTATGGATTGTTAGATTTTGTTAGCCTCTTCTACAAAACTGTCCCTATCATTTTAAATAGATGGATGCTTTTACATTTCTGGCATAATCTTTGTGCTGTGAAACTAGCATAAAGATTAAATTCATTCATACCCAGGAAGGGGCAAAACCAAAAGGAAAAAATAATGAGGTACATACAGGTCATGTGAGTGACTTTGGTATTCTGTTTTAGTTTCTCAGGGTCAGAGATTTTAGCTTCAAGTGTGTCATGTTGGAGTACTTTTAAGACAGTGATGTCTTTCACAAGAGGGCTGTTGACAATATCATACTTGTCATAGTTCAAAGTATGGATTCTTTAATTTTTCAACATTTAGGTAAGAAGGATAAGTCTACCGCATTAAAAGTTGATGTAAGCCCCCCTAGTACTTTCAGTATCATTTCCAGCTAGTAGCTGGAAGAAAGGCTAGAGTTCACTCTCCCTGAAGCATTTCTCATCTTGACATGTTGAGGATTTTTGTTGCTAAGGGTCTTGGTGAGGAGACCATTTCTTCTCCGTGTTCTGAGATCCAACATTATTCTATTCTGTCGTTCCTGAAGAGCAAAGAAGAGGCCCGAGGAGGGTAAATTCAGAGAGGAGTCTCTTCAGGGGGTTTATAGTGCATGCGCACAGCTCCATAAAGTATGGCTGTAGGCAAAGGGCAAGAGCCTAATAATTGGAAGACTGGCATTCCAGATGTGGCTCCTCCTTTAACTGTACCTCCATCCTGATGTGCCTCACTCTCTTCTTCTGCTTAAAAAATGTGCTTAACTGCCTTGCCTTACATCCTGAAGTGGTATGCAAGAATCAAAATGAGGCCAAAATGCTTAATAAACCCAAAACACTAGATGAATGTATGTCATTATGAACATGGCACCTATACTGACTTTCTTGTATTATTATTTTTGTATTTTGTGAAGTATGTACCAAGATCTACAACCAATTGTTTTGAATTATCCATACCCAGAGAAGCTAGGAGCCCAAGGGACCTATCTTAACAAAGACATCAGCGTGACATTGAAGGCAGTACTGAAGCATAGAGCTTGTTAGAGCTGGGAAGGGTGAGGTTATATAGAGCTGTATGACCTTTGAATGAGAATCTTACTGGCTGTAGAATTTGGAATAGAAATACCTTTCTTTCTAGCACTTATTCCTCTTCTGAGTTGTATCTTTCCAAAGTCAAAATGTGATACACACAGTGACGAGTATGTGAGAAAGCTTCTTCCTGGCTCTTGGGGATGAGGAAGCATACCTAGGCAGTTTATTGACTGTGTCATAAGAGCCACGCACCCTTAGATGGAAGGTGAAGTTGGAGCTTGCTTTTTTCCTTTATTTCCCAGTGCTGGGAGTTGAACCCAGGGTTTCCTGTGTGCTACTCAAGCACTCTACCATTGAGCCACATCCCCAGTCCCGAGACGACTACTTCTTCTTCTTCTTTTTTTTTTTTTAAAGAAAATTCTTCTAAGAATGGGATTTGGAGCTGTGCATAAATCTACCTTATGTGTGTAATATTTGATTATTATGTGTATGTAATAATAAATAACAATATTAATAGCAATAATAAAATATCACAATATTATACATAATATTGCACATAATATTAAATGTAAATTTTGTTAAATTAAAATATTACTTTCAATAAAGGGGAGATGATGGACTGAAAAAAATAAGCGCAGTCTTGAGCAGGGGCCGTCTGTGTTAATTTCTTTTATGAAACAGTCTATTTGTCTTAGATCTACAGTTGAAGAGGCCACACAGAAGACATCAAACTCAACTTTTCTTTCCCTTGTTTTTTAATCTACTTAAGCCATTTATAGCTGTTGCTGTGGTTCTCTTACTTCTTCTAGGGACTTCTTTTGCTCTCTGCTATCTTGAGAAAGGGGGTCTGCTGAAGCTAAAATTGAATATTGCCACTCTGACAATGCTCATATTGGTATATCCCTGCATTCAGCAAGATTTTGCCTGAAAAGTCTCTTATGAGGTTGCTTTTTAAATACAGAAATGGAAAAATCTTAAAATCTTTTTTTTCACCTTTCACAGAATATTGACATGCCATACATTTGTTTTGACTTTGTAAAGAATTACATTTTTTTAAAAAAAATTGTGGTTAAAAATTGGCCTGAAGAAATTCTGTAAAGGGAGTTCTGAAATGTTTGGTCAATGCTAATGTGTCTAGGCTAAGTGTCTAGTCTTCCATGAATGTACTACTATGGTTAAAAATGATTTCTGCTGATGACTGGGTGCAGTGGCACATTCCTGTAATCCCAGTGGTTTTGGAGGCTGAAGGTGGAGGATTGTGAGTTTGGGGCCAGCCTCAGCAATTTAGTGAGGAGGCCCTGAGCAACTCAGTGAGATCCTATCTCTAAATAAATTCAAAAAAGGGCTGGGGATGTGGCTCAGTGGTTATGTGCCCTGGGTTCAAGGCCCAGTTACCCTCCCCCCCGGAAAAAAAAAAAGATTTTTGCTCTGATGATATAGTTCAGTGGTAAAAGTACTTGACTAACATGTGAGGTTCTGGATTTGATTTTCATTCCTGAGAAAAAGAGATTTCGAACCTGGTTTTATTGCTTTTAGACATGTTACTTAGGATATATAATTTTAATTCCTGGGTAATTATTTTGCGATCTTTGTCCCTTTGTCAAGATGTGTAGTGGGGCTTCATTGGATGTGTGATAGACTTGAGTGTCATGTTCAGCAATGATATAACAGCGTCTGTAAGACATGACAGCTGGCTCCTGGTACTGAGAGAAATACAGCTGGGGTACACTAAAGATAATTGTTATACAGTTACATCTGTGCCAGTTTGCTTTGTGAGCCTTGTAGCAGTCTTAATTGGGTGGTGAAATGCAAGTCACTTCTATTTTAGATATCTCTGATTATAGACCTCTGACTCTGAAGGATGAATAGGAAATACTCTGCATGGGAGTTCATGTATATTATAGACATATGTGGCACAACCCTGAGTTTCGAGCTTAAAACATTTTAAAAGCAAGGGTTTTACTTTGGATGAATTCTTCTGTTCTTGGTGGGCAAAAAGGGAAAAGAAAAATTATTAAAAATTCTTGTTTATATTTGGAAAACTCCTTTCAGAATTTACTGTTAATCTAGAATCAGTGCATGGATGAGTAGGGTAAGAGATCCTGTTTTTTGCCTTTCAAGAAAAAATTGCACTCCAAATTTAGAATTTTGCCCATTAATTATTATTAGGAGTTCAGGATTTTAATTGACTTTCAGGATTATGCTATTTCAGTAAGCGTAATTACAGTTATCCTTTAAATTATCTGTGGTGGTAGTTGTTATTTTTTTTTCTTTCTTTCTGCCCCCCCCCCCCCAACCAATGTTACTGGGGATTGAACCTAGGAGTATTCTGCCTCTGAGCTACATCTGCAGTCGTTGTAAAATTTTATTTTGAGATAGGGTCTCACTAAGTTGCCCAGGCTGGCTTGGAACTTGCCATCCTCCTGCTTCAGCATCACAAGTAGCTGGGATTACAGGAGTGTGCCACCATGCCTGACTCTTTGGTTCTTGTAATAGGTTTTTTTAAAAAAAGTTTTTTTTTTTTAAGTTGGACGCAATACATTTATTTGTTTGTTTGTTTGTTTGTTTGTTTATTTATTTATTTATATTGATGCTAAGGCTCAAACCCAGCACCTTGCACATGCTGGGTGAGTGCTCTACCACTGAGCCACAACCCCAGCCCATTATAATAGGTTTTTATATGTGAATGTAGACTATGTGTGATTCTTAAAGGTGCAGGTCTTCTTGTTCCCAGTCTGTGTCCCTTGCCAAAGTTCAGGATGAGAAAGAAGTCATGATGATGTCTGTGTTTTAATACAGTTTCAAAAATTTCTAATTCACAAATTCACCAAGAATTATTTTCACTTACAACATTACTTTTGTCAATTTATTTTTCCACGGCATTTTTTTTCTCAAGGCATGTGTAAATGATGACCGTTTTTTGAATATGTAGTGCTTGTTGCTCTTTTGTTTGGAAAGTGTTAATAAATGGTTTATGTAATATCAAGAGTTTGCTTTGAGTGTTCTGAAAGCCAGTTTTGTTATTAAAGAGATACGAGTTGCTTATTCACTTTAATTTTAGCATATGTTTGATTGTTTCATTTTTCTATGAGATTAGTTTGATGTCTAATTTTCCCTTTCTTTTTTTGTGGTAGGAAGTCTGGAGGAAGCCTAGAAAAGTTGATACAGTTAACCCTCCATATCTGTGGTTTAAAAATTGTGTCTGTACTGAACATGTACAGACTTGTTTTGTGTCATTATTCCCCAAGTAATACAGTGAAACAACTATTTAGATTGTAGTAGGTATTATAAGTAACCTAGAAGTGATTTTAGAGTGTACAGGAGGATGTGTGTAGGTTATATGCAAATACTGTGCCATTTTATATAAAGGACTTGAACATCTTGGATTTTAGTATCCCTGGGGATCCTGCAACCAAACCTTCTTAGATACCAAAGGATGACTGTATTCAGAAGAGGGTGCCTTGGGCATGGCTGGTATCACTTTAGGTCTGTAATCCCAGCTATTTGGGATTCTGAGGCTGGAGGATCACAAATTCAAGGCCAGCCTTGGCAATTTAGCAAGACCCTATCTCAAAACAAAGGTCTGTTGATGTAGCTTGATGGTAAAGCTCCCCTTGATTTAGTCCTCAGTACCTGGGAGGTATTGGGGAGAGGTGACCTTGGGCATTAACCATATGGGCATAAATCCAAGGGACAGGAACATGTTCTTTCTTCATATATTCTGTGGAAGATTGTGTCTGACAGGCTACATACCTTAAGCACCCTGTGTACTCTGCAAGTACAGTTGGCTCTTTATAGAGTTCTCTTCTGAAGCAGGAAAATACTACTGGGTAACTCACTTCATGAAACCAGGCAGGCTCTGGATGTTGGAAATAGAAGATGTGGACAAAGAGTATGAGGAGATGTGATGGCATTCCTGGGATGAGATGAGTCAGGGAGGACCCAAATGTAAGACTTAACACAACTGGGAAAACCCACAAAGCCCCCAGAGGGTGGAAGTAGGTGGTCAGCAGTGGGGTGGTGCTTTTATTCTTGGTGAGGTTTGTTTGCCAAGAATGACTTCAGCTGGAAAGCAAGCATGGTGACAGTTTTCAGAGTCAGTTAGATGGTCTTGCAGGTTCCTGAGAACCTCGGACGTAAAACCAGGAAATGGGCTATTGGAACAGAAATTTTCTTTTCTTTCCTAAATTTTCTGAGAGGAATATTTGTTGGAGTGTGAACTGAGTGTTTTGAGAATGAAACTTATTCTTGTGTCCAGAATATTATAGGACGGCATAATGACAGGAATAAAAGGAAAGAATGGAGGGGTTTGCAAAAAGAAGAAGGTTGACCAAAGTGAGAATCAGAGAAAAGAGTATGTGTAGTTGAATGAGCTTGGTAAAGCAGCTTGTAGAAAACAGTCTTTGGTCTGTTCATTGGTGCAGGATGGTTTAATGCAACCTTATTCTTCCAACCAGTCTCCTGTGTCCTCATACAGTAATTTGCACCTTCACTTTGGACATGGAAGGTTGATATTAAAGGCACTGAATATGTGCTTTTCCACATGCCATTTATTTCTGGCTTTAATTTTAATTTTAGTGTGATTTGGAATGTGTTAAACTACAATATGGATGTCCGCTGGAGGAGGATTCTCTGTAAATTGACTGTACACATTTTAGTGTTCTATTCCTGAAAGTAATTTTCTTTTTTTTTTAAGAGAGAGAGAATTTTTTAATATTTATTTTTCAGTTTTTGGTGGACACAACAACATCCTTATTTTATTTTTATCTGGTGCTGAGGATCAAACTCAGCGCCCCATGCATGCCAGGCGAGCGCGTTACCGCTTGAGCCACATCCCCAGCCCCTGAAAGTAATTTTTGTAAGTGGATTTCTGTCTTGATTAGTCATTAGTCATGTGAAAGTCTGTTTGCTGAGTCTAGTTTCTTCATGTGAAATTCAGGGTCGCTTTCAGTAGAGCAGGAATAAGATGAAGCTATAGCAGAGTTTCTCAATCTCAGCTCTGTTGACATTTTTTTTTGGTGAGTTCTTTTTTTTTTTTTTGGGTTGTTTGGGGCTGTCTTGTCCACTGTAGGATGTTTAGCAACTTCCCACTTATAGCCCCAACCTCAGTCGTCGTGACAATAAAAAATTTCCCTGGTGGGGACAAATTCCTCTAATCCCTTTGAGAATGAGTGAGTGACAGGCTCTAGGATTCAAGGTAGAGAAACTACTTCAGTAGAGTGACTTCCTAAAGGTTCTTCTTTGCATTTGTCACTCTTACATATTCAAGGTCTCAGGGAGTACTTCACAGACTCTGGGTTGCACTTTTTCAGGGCACTAATAACTTCTGATTTTGATGGGAATGATGCCCTACTTCAGTTCTATATAGGATTGCATTGTTTATTTCAACTCATTAGAACCAACATCAGTATTCAAAGAAAATACATTGCCTTGCAGTTCTCACAGTGAATGATGGGGTAGTATTCTTTGTGCATGTGAATTATGATTTCTTTACTGAGATTCATAAGTCACTTAAGTTCTCTTATACCTTCTCTTCTCCCACTTTTGGTGCAGTATATCATAGTGAAAGAGTGGTATATTTTTCTTCTTTAAGTCTGCAGTTTTATTTTTCATTTCAGTTTTAAAATTAGCTAGTTGTCTGTTTTTGTTTTGTTTTGTTTTATAGTACTCAGCAATGGATTTTCCTTTTGAGAATCTGTTCTGATGAGGAACATAGAGAAGGAATGACTAAGAAGTCTGTGAAGCTCTGATCTGACTACATTTTCTGGTAGTAACTTTGACTTGATTCAAGGGCTCAGTGCAATTTTATATTTTTGTGGACCTTTCAAAGTCACTTCAACTGCAGTGTGGTGAACTGGCCTCCTGAGACTGGTGGTGAATAGAACCAATGTTTGACTCAGAGATCTAGTGTTTATTTAAGGACATCTTTAGTAGAAAACTTTGTGGGAGGGGCTGGATAGCCCTTGTGTTATTCTCTGTTGCATCATTGCATTCTTAAGGAAAAAAAATAGAGATGAGTCTATTTAAACAATTTTAAGAGTTAGTTTCTTTAAGCACATTGCTGCTGGGTTGAGGAAATGCTAATATGGGTTTCTGGAGACTGAGACCTAGAAATTCAAATCTGGATTTGCAGCTTGCCGAGGTCAAGGGAGCTCTGAAGAAGGTGGTAGTATAGTATTCTTGACAATTACGTATTGCCTCCAAGAATATTCAAACCAAAAATGTCAGTTCCTTAAAAGTGACCGTTTTATAAATTATACAATTGGAAACGATTTTTGAAGTTGGAGATGTTTTCCAAGGGCCTGAGGTTTGAAAGTGTGTTGTCAATTCATGCTTTGTCTATGTAGCACATAACATTTGTTAGGAAAGTTATCATTATGGAAGTGCAGCGAGTCATTAAAAAGGTGGTTTTCAACATGCCTGTTAACAGAACACGGAGGAAACTGGGTGGCTTGGCCTTAGGCACTTGGATTAAAAATACACCTGGAAGAAAGAGTGGGTAACCAAGTGATTGGCATTGTGACTGCTAAGGCAATTTTCCATGTGTGTACAATCAGTTAGTAGCTTATTTGGAATCATGACAATGATCCTCTTCTTGTTCATATGGCACAACTGTAAGTGACAAGGAAGATGAACTCTTCAGAGGGAGTTACTCCTGCAGAAGCAGCCTCACCTTGGTTATTTTCTGTCCTCTTTTTATTCCAAAGTGACCTGGAATATTGTTTTTAGAGTGGATCTGACATTTAAATAAACCCAGTACAAGCCTGATTCTATGAAATATGAGGTCTCTCAGGGTAGGTCTGGCCTTACCCAAGTTTAAATATGTTTTTTAGTTCTTTCATCTGTTTTTTCAAATGCATATAATCTGGAAAGTGCACAAAATGAAAATGCAGCAAAACATTATATAGTACTTACACAGTGGTGGTTAGTAGTTTGTGAAGGGACCAGAGCTATACTCTGGAAACAGGGAAAATTATGATTATGGAACATTCAAAAATTTCAAGTGTATAAAACCATTGGAACAATGTTAGCAGAAGTTGAACAGGTAACTAGTTAATCATTAGGTTATTATATGTAAGGGAGTATGAGATCACATTTTCTTAATAAACATCAGTGTTCTCTTGATGAATGTCTTCAAGCTAAACATCTAAGGAGCCATTCTTGTATACAGTGTTGTGGTTCTGTTTAGCTGTTTAGCTGAGAGTAATCACTGAGATAGATCTAAGTTAGCTATGTTGTTTTGTTTGCTTCTTTTAAGATTATTGATTTACGATGTTTTGGCCTTTGGTTTACTTGTTTTATTCCATTTAAGTCTTTATCCAGAGTATGTGTCTCGTTACTTTTTTTTTTTTTTTTTAAATGAGATTAATGCTGATGTTGAGGTCATTGTGTGGGCTGGCTGTGACTGAAAAACTGATTGCAAAGCTGTATTTAAATTTTTTGTCAGAGTTCAAAAAGGTGATAGTTCTTTTGTTTGGATATCTTCCTATAAAGAAGTTACATAAGCAAAATGCTAATACTGTAAGGAAATAGACAAGCTAGGAAGTTAGTAGAATTCCTTTCCTTTTAAACTATCATTTCTGTTGAGTGGTTACATTTCATATGTGGAAGTGTTTCTAGATTATATTTTCCTCAACCACAGAGAAGCTGTTAGAAAATAGAGTTCAGTAGGTATGTGTTGCTGAGAGAGGATACCATTGCCTGTGATGACTAGGCTTAGAGCCAAGGCCAATGTAGGTGGTCCACAGATATGTGAACCCTGAGGAAGGGGACACTATTTAGAAATATGAGAATTTGATGCCCCCAGGTTCAGTTCTTCAGTAGGTCAACAAATTGTTTAGTACAAGTACTAAATTTCAGGCTCCCTGCTGGGTGCTGGGAACATAAAAATCAATATCATTTGGGCCTTGTCCTTAA
This sequence comes from Marmota marmota marmota, assembly GCF_001458135.2. Classification (NCBI taxonomy): domain Eukaryota; kingdom Metazoa; phylum Chordata; class Mammalia; order Rodentia; family Sciuridae; genus Marmota; species Marmota marmota. The sequence goes on along the minus strand of NW_026000016.1, from coordinate 5,703,486 downwards.
GGACCTAATTGTTTACCAGGGGAGACACATATGCAAATAAATGATTACAGTACTGTGTACAGAGGTGAAGGAGGCCAGAGTGACTACCTATCTGTGCCCCGGGTGATGAAGGAATGTGTTCAATGAAAATTTGTGAGACAGTATGATGCATGAGGCCATGAAAAGTGGGTGAGAAAGAGGCAGGTAAGTACCACCAGGGGGGATATTTGCTTCCGAAAGATTTTTTCCTTCTTTTCTGAGATGAGGGTCTCAGTATGTTGCCCAGCCTGGTCTCCAACTCCTAGGGTCAAATGATCATCCTTTTTCAGACTCCTGACGAGCAGGAACTACAGGTTGGCACACCCATGCATGGCTTTATTAAATTTGTTTAGTGGCTTAGTTCCCAAACATGTTTTGCAGTGAATTAGACTTATTTAATGATATAACCATTATGATTATTTGTTGGAGAGTCGATTTCATGATGATAGGTACATGTTGGATTTTCTTTTAATTTCCCATATATTCTGGATTCTGGAAACTGATCAAAGTCATAGGGTGGAACATAGAATTGATGTCTTTAGAATTGTAAAAAGTGTTATTTTTGTGAGTATAAGAAAAGTGTTCATAGAATCATAGAATGTTCATACCTCAAGGAACATAGAAACCCTCATTTTACAGTTAAGAGAACTGAGCTGCTAAGAAGAGTTGTTCCTCAGCATCACCCATCTAATTCATTGGCAGCTCTAGTCTGAGAGCAAGTCTCCTGACATTGGAATCAGAGCTCTTACTGTAATAGGCTCCACCTCTTTTTAAACTGGTTTCCACAGCATGGTTAAATATCTTCAAGAAGAAATTGGCCCATATTAATGTTACATGTGATGTTAATCCTAGGAAGAACTAAGTTTTAGAGAAGTTATGGGCTGTGTAACAAATCACCCCAACACTTAGTAGCCTAAAACAATATTAATTATCTCTTAGTTTCTGTGGGTCTGGACTCCAGGTAAAGCTTACTTGGGAGCCTCTGGCTGAGGGTGTCTTTTGAGAATGTCTTTTGAGCTGTCAGCTGGGGCTGTAATCATCTTAAGACTCAAGCAGGGGTGATTCTGCTTGCTTTCAAGCTTACTTACATGGCTGTTGCAGGTACCATGTGCACAGGGACTCTTGACTTGGAGACATCATTTTTTTTTCCCCTCCCCTCATCGGCCTTTCATAGACCAGCAAACAACAAGGCTTCAACCAGGCCACGTGATTCAAGGGAGAACAAGGCACCTACCTCCCATTGAGGGAAGTCTTATAAGCCCCAAATTGACATTCCACCATGCTCTTTGTTAGAGTCAAGTCACTAAAGTCCAGGCCACACTTCAAGGGGATGGTATTATATCTATAGAGTGTGAATACCAGGAGATGTATTGGAGGTCATCTTGGAGGCTGCTCATGAAAAGCACTAATTAAGATTCTGTTGGTCATATGTAACAGAAGCCCACTAAAACTAACTTGAGCACACAGGTGGGGAGCGGAGAGAGGAGTTGTTATGTATGATAAATTTCTATGGAGACCAAGGGCAGGAAGCCTGAATCTCATAAGGAATTGGAGAAGGGAGTTGGACAGCCTGTAGAAACTGAGGCAGCTATCTCCTTTAGTATCTTAATTTTAAATTCTATCAGTTTTAGTTGATTTTATCTTTTTCTGTGTCTTGAGCTTACCTTTTTGTAATTCTTTATCAGATAGTTTTCTTTGCCTGTACGTGGTGGAAATAGCTCCCAACATTGTTAGTTCTAGGACCTCAAAAATTGACTGGAATCCCTGTGACCCAGTAGAGAGGATTGAGTTGACGGCCCAGTTAACGGGATGGCTCCTCTGTGAAAGGTGTCCAGTTGGATGTGGACAGGGTGGAGGATGAGGTCAAGGGTATGCCTGGGAGTACAGGAACTTTACTTTTGTTTGCTGTGGAGAATGGATAAGGGGGAGGAGGTTGATGAATGATCTGTAGAAGTAGATTTTAGAGAAGAGCATTTGCAATGATTTTCTCATGTATGTGTTTTTTAAAACCATATTTTACTTTCCCTAAGGAATTGCAAAGTATACTAGAGATAAGATGAAAAGCAAGGTTATCTGTATTAAGAAATTAAAAAAAAAAAATGTCTGTGAGGGCTGGGGATATGGCTTAGTGCTAGAGTGCTTGCCTAGCATGCATGAGACCCTGGATTCAATCCCAGTGCTCGGGGGTCAAGTCTCTGAGACTTTTGTAATCTTGAAAGCTGGAAACCATATTGGTTATTAAAGTTACTATTTTTCTTTCTCAAGTTGTCCTGTATAAATTTCATCTTTATTCACATTTAAAAAAATGTTTTTATGTTGTGAACATCTGTCAGCTTTCCCATCTTAGATTTTTTTTTAAGCAGTAACTTTAAATAAAATAAGCATTTCTGTTCTAAAACTGCCCATTTTGTGTCTTCATAGAGTTTTTCTTTTGGTTTTAATTGTCTTCAATAAATTATAGAGATGTAGAAAGGATTTTCATTGTCTTTTTGCATGTTGGTTTATTTTTATTTAAAAATGATGCATACTCTGATTTAGCTGCAAGAAATTTTTTATTATAAAGATAGAAACCAAGACCCTTTCCTTAGAGGTATATAGGTATATTTCTTTTTGCTTTGTAGATAAATCAGATTAATTTGCTTTGTAGATAAATTAGATTAATTTTGTGAAACCTAATTGTAAAGACAATTCACAGATTGCATGGTGTTTTGTTCCTTGGAATTTGATTTGAGCAGTCCACTAATAGCATTGATGAATACAGGTTAGTATGTGGGAAATACGTAAGTTTGTACATTTTTTTTTTCTTCAGTGCTGGGGATAGAACCTACATACATACTAGGCAAATGCCCTACCACTGAGCTGTATCCCCAGTTCAGACTTGTACATTTTTAATACGTTGTTTTGTTAAAATCCAGTTTTAAAAAGTGAAATTGGCATAGTGGTCTCCGGGAATTACCAAGCAATGGAAAGCCCTGTTGGACAACCTGCAGGCTCCTGTGTTAGGGAAGCTGGTAGTGTATGCTGTTGGAGAAAGCAAGGAAGATAGATGTGGAGACCAGAAGAATGCTTCAGCAAATTTTGTTGGGCAGTATTTTTTGGGAAAAATCCATTCCCACTATTTAACCTAGTAACATATTATTTACCTTGTATTCCACTATTGTGGATTTTGTTTTGGCAGTAATGCTGCTGTTCACTGTTAGAACCAGGTAGAGCGAAAAAGACTGTGTATACTGAAGTCACAGGGATCTTTGCAAAGATGCAACAACTTTCCTTGGCTTCTTGTTAATTGCTTCTTGAGCCGTTCTCTTTTCTTTTTAAATTTTTTATTAGTTGCTGAAAACATTACAATGATCTTGACATATCATACATTTGATTCAAATGGGGTATTTTTCCACGTGTTCAGATTGCAGTATCACATTGGTTATAGGCCACTTTTATATATACAGCCATACTGGTGTCTGTTGTATTCTGCTACTCTTCCTATCCTCCCCTCCCCTCCCCTCCCATCACCTCACTCTAACCAATCCAATCTACTGTGACACATTCCCCCCCCCACACCATCTTATATGTAATTTTGCATAACAATGAGGGCCTCCTTCCATCTTCTGTGCAATTCCCCTTCTCTCTCCCATTCCCACGCACCTCTCTTCCCTATTTAATGGTAATCTTCTTCTCATGCTATTCCTCCTTGCTCTGTTTTGAGTCGCCCCCCTTTATATCAAAGAAGACATTTGGCATTTGGTTTTTAGGGATTGGCTAGCTTCACTTAGCATAATCTGCTCTAATGCCATCCATTTCCCTGCAAATGCCATGATTTTGTTATTTTTTAGTGCTGAGTAATATTCCATTGTGTATAAATGCCACATTTTTTTTATCCATTCATCTATTGAAGGGCATCTGGGTTGGTTCCACAGTCTAGCTATTGTGAATTGTGCTGCTATGAACATTGATGTAGCTGTGTTCCTGTAGTATGCTCTTTTAAGGTCTTTTGGGTATAGTTCGAGAAGGGGAATAGCTGGGTCAAATGGTGGTTCCATTCCCAGCTTTCCAAGGAATCTCCATACTGCTTTCCAAATTGGCTGCACCAATTTGCAGTCCCACCAGCAATGTACAAGTGTACCCTTTTCCCCACATCCTCGCCAGCACTTGTTATTGTTTGACTTCATAATGAGCTGTTCTCTTTAATCTGTTCTTATAATTCTGTCTCTTTCCTTAAGGAATGTGGAGATGATCTTGTCACTGCCCTGCTTATAATCCCCACTTGGCTCCAGTTATGTTTAGAGCACTACACAAACTCCTTCCCAGGGCTCCCAGTCATTGGTGTTTGCCGGCTGCTGCCAGCCAGGTAAACCTTTCTCATATAGTGACTCAGCCACTAGGGCCTTCTTGAGGTCCTTTCTCAAGGTAACACATCTGACCTTTTCTCTGGGTATGTACATGTTATTTCTTCTATTATGTACCCTCTTCTGAGAGATCATTACCTGACTGGCTCCTGGGCATCCTATGCCATCTTCTTAGGGGTCTTTCCCTAAAAATGTGATCCAGAAGCCTTTGCTCCAGTCTCATCAGTCTCTTATTACTTTTTTTTTTTTTTTTATACAGTGTTTACCACAGTCTGGCATTATCTTATTATTATTTTTGCCTATTTCTTGTGTGTTCCTTGATCACCCCACCCTGATTATAAACTTAGTCACAATAGGAACTATGTTTGTCTTACCCATCATGATATTCCCATTACCTAGAATTGTACCTGACTAATAGTAGGTACTCAGTAAAAGTTGAATGAAAAGAGGTACTACATTTACTTAGCATCTAACTTTTCTTCGTGTTTGTGTTTCTTGACCCTTGGCATTTTCAAAGAGCACAGGCCAGTTATTTTGTAAAATATCCCTCAATTTGGATTTGTCTAATGTTTCCTCTTGATTCAATTCTAATTATGCATTTTATCAGGAATATTACAGTAGAGATGCATCATATCAAGAGATGCATGCTCCTTGTTTAATCCTGCACTGCTGATGTTTACTTTGAATTAAGTGGTTAAGATGTAATATCTGCTAACTTCTTCAATGTGGTGTTGCTGTGTTTTCCTTCGTAATTAGAAAATAACTTGTGGGGAATTTGAGACTATGTAACTATTTCTACTTCTTATCAAATGTTCACTTATTAGTTTTATTATCCTTCCATAATAGCCTGTTCCATATTTTTTAGTAGGCATTTGGTAGTAAGGAAGAGCTGTTTCTTATAGTTTAAATATTCTTTAGTATGGATTCGTGGATTCTTATTGCCTTCAACAAGTTGTATTGTGTTCTTTCTATCTTATTGCGGCTCAGATTGTCCCAAATTTGGCTGGTGAAAGCCTCTTCATATTATTTCTTCTTCAGGCTGTTGCTATCTTTTCCTTGAGTACTTCCTTAGTTCTGGGAGGATATTTACTCTTTAGAAATTCTTTCTCTCTTGGTTTAGGGAAAAAAAATGCTACCCCCCATTAAGAAATGGATGCAATATTTTCCTTTTATATGACATCATAGTAACATAAAGTCAATCTTGGTGCCTGAAAATGTGACCTTAAGCAAGGCTTTCTATTTATTTATTTTTGCAATACTGGGGATTGACTCCATAAATGCTTTATCACTGAGCTACATCCCCAGCCCTGTCTTATTTTGAGACAGGGTCTTGTTAAATTGCCTAGAAGGGCCTTGAGATCCTTCTGTCCTAGCTCCCTGAGTTTCTGGGATTATAGATTTGTGCCACCATACCTGGCTCATTTATTTATTTTTTAAAACCTACATGATTTTGCTTACTGTTTTTGTGAAGTCAAAAAGCAGCAGCATATCTATTTGCAGCCCAGGGACAAAATCATGTGAGAAATGGTCAACATTATTTATTGAGTACTTCAAGGGCATGAAGCATTGTTCTGTAGCTAGAAAGAATAACAAAGTAAAGTAGAAGAGAACACATATTTGCTCAAAGGGATGGTGGGATTTAGTGGAGGAAGACAAGATTGTTTTGCAATAAGAGCATTTCAAATGAAATTGAAAGGTTAATTTTAGAAACTTAACAGTCTTCCTTATCCTGGTTACATGTAAAGATCACTATGTAAAGCTGGACATGGTGATACATGTCTGTAATTCCAGCTACTTGGGAGTCTGAGGCAAGAGGATTAGTAGAGTAGTTCAAGGCCAGCCTGGGCAATTTAGCAAGTTGGGTCTTGCTAAAAGAAAAAATGGAGGGAGAGTAGATGGGTGTTGGGAATGTAGTTCAGTGGTAGAAGAATTTCTGAGTATGTGCAAGACCCTGTGTTCAATCTCTAGTATCACACAGAGAGGAAAGATTATCATTTGATTAGTAGCAGTAATCAGTCTTACTAATTTGATGTAATTTTGGACTACTACTTCTCAAGCTCATACCAAAGACAAATCAAGGGAAGGCTTGAAGTAAGACACAACAGACCACTTTCAGATTTGGATGGTTACTTAACACACATAGAAGAACAGGGCAGAGACACCAGCTTCCTGTAATCCCTGTTGAGCACACCAGATAGGGTAGTACTGAAATGAGAGGGTGATGACTGCATGAGTTACGGGATACTCTGCTACTGAGGAGCCACAGCTAGTGTAGCAAGTGGGTTTATCTTCTGGAGCTTGACTTGATGCAATGTGAGGAGGGACCAAAGTCTGTCCTTTTCCAGAGCCTAGGAAACAATGAGGATCTGCCGCCTGACAGCCATTAGGGAGATAGGGAGGTGAATGGGATATGACCTTCTAGAAGTTTCTTGCCTCTTGTGTTTCAGGGGCAACATACAGTGGTCCTCCAAAACAGAAAACTGTGGTTCATGCCTTGCCTGCGTATCTTATTTAGGTAAGTGCATGTTTACAGAGCCCTGTGGCAGAGCTGCTCCCCTGCACTTCTCTGGATTTGCAGCATAACTAATGTCTTCTCACAAAAATATCCTATTGCCTCTGACTGCCACTCACCTACCTGTTATGCTGTCCACTGCCCTGTTGCACCAGGCTATAGGTCTGTTCTGTAATTAACTGTTGTTGCATCTGGGTCTTCAGACTTTTATTTCTGTCTGCTTTCATTTTTTATTTGCTTATTTGTTTGTTTCTCATTGCTGGGGACTGAACCCAGGGTGTTGAGCATGCCAGGCAAATGTTCTACCATTTGAGCTATACCCTCAGATCCCCTCCCATTGTTTAAAAATTTTTGAAAGAGGATATTGCTAATTTGCCCAAGCTGGCCTCAAATTTAGGATCCTCCTTCCTCAGCCTCCCCAACAGCTGGGATTATAAGTACCACCACTCTTGCCCCTGTCCTTTATATCCACCCTAAACTAATGGATTCTCAAGTAAATTTGAGAATCTTAGGTCAGGCTTCCTTGTGTATATCTAGAGCTGTTAGACTTCTGTAAACATTGCCCCAGTGTTTTCAGATGATTGTGTTTTTTTGTCTTTTGTTTGCTTTTGTTTTTAAAAACAAATTTTATGGCAAAATGTATGTAGAATAAAATTTATCATTTTAGTCGTTTTTTTAAGAGTATGGTTCAGTGGTGGTATTAATTACATGCACATTGTTGTGCACCATCACCACCATCTATTTCTAGAATCTTCATTTTCCCAGACTTCCATACTAAATTATGAAACAATAAGTAATTATTCCTCCTTCTCTCCCAGCCCCTGGCAACCACCATTATGTTTTTGTTTCTGAATTTGACTATACTACATCCCTTATATAAATGGAATTTTAAAATATTTGTGTTTTTTGCAGTTGGCTAGTTTCACTCAAAATATTTCATTGTATCTTTATGCTACATTTTGTTTATCCATTCTTCTCTTGATGAACATTTAGGTTGCTTTCACCCTTTAGCTATTGGGAATAATTTTGCTCTGAACAAGGGTGTGGAGTTCCGATATTTAATTCTTTTGGGTCTATACCAAGCAGTGGAATTGCTAGAATGGACTTCTGTGATTTGAAATCTTGATTTTTGGTGAATCTGTTGTTGTAACTTAAATTTAATGTGAATAAAAGTGATAGGGAATCTGGATTATGATATTATGCATATCTTATGAAGCCAAAAATTTTTAAATTAGGATTTACTTTTAAGGCAGTATTAGTTATTTTTCTTTTGGATTATGGAAACAGTATATTAATTGTGGAAACTTTGGAAAGATAAATAGAAAAAAATCAACCTTTACTCCCACAAGCATGCAGAACAATGCTTGTTCTTAACATTTTAAACCAGTATTGTTATAGAATACCCTAATAGAATGTACAATGTATAGCTTCAAAAGTTTGGAAATTTCTACCCATATCTATGGGTCAGAAAGAAAACTTATGTAATTTTTACCATGTGAATTTACTAGAATAAAGGTATTTATTCATTCATTGATTCATCAATTCATTTTCTTTCTGATATTTATTTTATTATTTATTTTTTTGTTACTGGGGATTGAGCCAAGGGGCATGCTACTACTGAGCTATATCCTAGCCATTTTTATTTATTATTTTGAGATAGGATCTCACTAAGTTGCCCAAGCTGGCCTTGAACTTGTGATTTTCTTGACTCAGTCTCCTGAATAGCTGGGATTACAGTTGTATGTGCCAATATGAATTGCTTGATATATGTATTTATGTGTATCTAATTGGGACTGTGTTGTAAATATGGTCCCAGTTATAGTTTTCTTTTTCTCTTATTGTAAAAGGAATAATTTTAAGTAATTTTCTAAAACATGATTATTGACTACTATTTGTGATATTTAAAATCAATTCCATAATTTATTTAATCACAATAGTACTAATTATGCTAGAATTTAAGTCCTTAGATTTTGGTCCTTTAGGTTTTTTTTTTTTTAAACTCTCATAATATTTTGTTTGCATGTCATTGAGGGATTTACTTAGGATACATTTCTGAAAATCATTTTTTTTTTTGCCTTTTGAGGAGGCAAGAATTTGAAATATATGGAATGATAATTTTCAGGTTTGTGTGAATAACTTATACATTTGAGAATTGGCATTCTGCTCTCAGGAATCTTCTTTAATTTTTTAAAAAAATGTATTGATCATCTACCGAAGATGATGGCATTTTATTTAAGTTCATGCAAAGAGGTATACAAGATACGACCTTTGTCTTTAAACTCTAACTGGGAAGATAAAAAAGCATATATGTTATCATTTAAGGCAATGTGTGGAAAGAAATGTATTGGTTGTACAGAAGTAGGTGCTAAAATCAAACCAAAAAGAAAATGTGTGATAAAATGTCAAAAGTGGAAGAGATGACTTTTAGCTTGGGTGGTGTGGAACAGTTTCATGGAGGAGATATAACATAGAGAACATTTCTAGCAGGGGTAAGTCAGTAGGAAAAGTCTGGATGTGAAAAAATACAGGATTTATTTGGGTCATGGTGAGTGTGAGCATTTTGCTGAAGAAGATTGGGGTGACTTATCCAGACAGTTTTTGGATCTGTTACATTCTAGTGGGTCCATGAGGTGTAGGGCTGTGAATGCCAGGCGAGGGAGTACCAGGTTTGGGGTAGTAGGCTTATCTGATCCAAGTGGCCCCAGGAAGATTACATTGTAAATAGGAGAACCATATGGGAATAGGAAAAGACTAGAACTGATGAGGTCACTTGTATTGGTTCAGTGAGAAATTCTGAGTGTAAGAAAGTTAGGTGGGAAAGAAGTTTCATAAGCAACCCTGCTAATTGTCATCTCCCGCCCCACCCCCCCACACCCAGATACTCTGAATGTGCCAGGACTGTGTCAGAGCAGAAACTTTTAAAGATCTTTGCATTCCCTGCCTGCCTGACACTGAGTAGGAATGAAATCATATTGAAAGAATGAGTGAAACAGCAATATAATTTTATGTCTAGAGGTATAGAGAAAGAGGGGATTCTCAGGGTTGACTCTGAATATTTTGGAGCCTGGGTGATTGGATGATGAATGCTGTTTCAGTGGATAGAAAAATTGGAGAAGTGAGGAAGAGGGATTGGCTTTGAGGAGGGAGACGGTAAAATATTGGGTTTGAACAGGTTTATGTAATCTTTCTCAATGTTATAGGATAATTAGTGTTTCCAAAATTCACTTTAACATATTACTGTTAAAAATGTAATTTTCTCTTCTACTTCCAGTAATGCAAAAAGATCGGAATGTTCTGATCTGTGAATTGTTGTCAAATAGATGACGGAAGGACCCAGATTTATAGTCCACTTTGCTTGATGAGAATCTGTGTTTATAACAGCTCTTGTTAGTCTGGAGTCCTTTAATTCTCAAGTGATTCCGTTTTTTTTTTTTTTTTTTTTTNCTGGGGATGTGGCTCAAGCGGTAGCACGCTTGCCTGGCATGCGTGTGGCCTGGGTTCGATCCTCAGCACCACATACAAACAAAGATGTTGTGTCCGCCAATAACTAAAAAATAAATATTAAAAAAAATAAATAAAAAAAATAAAAATAACATTATGTTGGGGCTGGGGATGTGGCTCAAGCGGTAGCGCGCTCCCCTGTTATGAGTGTGACCAGGGTTCGATCCTCAGCACCACACACAAAGAAAGATGTTGTGTCCGCCGAAAACAAAAAATAAATATTAAAAAAAAAATTCTCTCTCTCTCTCTCTCTCCCTCTCCCTCTTTTTTTTTAAAAAAAATAACATTATGTAGTTAAGAATAGAATTGTGATAAGGGTATATATACCATTAGGATGCTTTTTGAGTTCATACAGCAGTGTATTATATTGCCATCTTTGAGTTTGAATTCTTATGTGACAGTCAGCTTTAATAGGACCATTACTTAGATTAGTATGCTTTTTAGGCATTTCATTTCTGTGAATTGTGTTTTTATACTTTTTTTCATGTTACCGTTTTAGTGTTTTCTCAATAATTCAATTTCTTTATAAGTTAGCCTAGTAACTCTTTCTTATCATAATGCAGTTTATCTTTTACAAATTAGATCTTTATCAAAGCAAAGGTGGTATAAATTAAATTTGGGGAGTGGTTCTAAGTGAGAATTGGCCCCTTGCTAAAAATGGAAATTGTCTATCTTGAATTTTCCTAGTGTTTACTTTGCTTACTTAAGACCAAGACTGATATGTATATACTTTTGAAGAAGCCAAATAGGATATGTTTAATTAACAGTAGACTTAAGTGTATTTTGCATCACTGTTGCACTTTGGACACTAGGACTTTGGAAGGTGGAAAATTCCAAATGCAAATGAGAGATTTCTATCACTGGGTTTTATATCTTAACAATAAGTCCTGTCTCAAATGGACCTGGTAATGTTTCTTGAGCTGGTGAAGTTTATGGAGTATAAATAGATAGGTTATCTTTCCTGGAGAACATTAGTTATCTTTACTGCAGGACTTTTGAAATGGAGAGAAAGCAAGAGTAACATAAATTTGGTATTCAGCTAGAAAAGAAAATATATATACATATTTATGTTTTAACTTAGTACTCATGATATAAAACTTGTTTTTAGTCCCTTTACAGTGGTATTTTTTTAATTGAAGCCTTAATATCTTATATAGAACCTAGATTAATTTCTTCTCTGCTTTATTTTTCAAATTAAAATTGAGAAGACATATCTGTGCTTCCTACTTGCCAAATAAAAAGAAGTTGAACATCAGAAATAAAAAAACTGTAGAAGAAAAATAGAACTAAGAGTCTTCCTTATTTGTATGTTGTTATTGTCAGGATTATCCGCTACTGAATTACCTATGGCAAATTTATATATTTTTGGATAACTTCTGGGTTTTGAGATTGCTATTTCTCTTTTACTTCTGCTAATCTTGTTTTCTTAGAAGTTGCCAGTTAAGTATAATATTAGGGGAAGAGAAAGTAATTAGAAGTGTAAATAAAATCTTTATTATATTTTATTATATGACTGTCAGTTTCTTAGTTTTGAAAATTGTATTATGGCTATATAAAGTATAAACCTTAGAGGAGATTGAGTGAAGGGCATATGGGAACTCTGAACTATTTTTATAATTCTCCTGTAATCTGAAAATTATTTAAAAATAAGAATAATAATTGGGGCCTGGTGTTGTGGCTCAGTGGTAGAGTGCTTGCCTAGCACATGTAAGGCACTGGGTTTGATTCTCAGCACCCCAAAGGAAAAAAAAAAAAAAGAATAACAATTTGACTGATTTATCAGCTGCAAAAATATTAGTGTATTATAAAAGCCAACAGGAACGATTTCTGTGTTGTAAGGAGCAGCCAGAGATTCTTTTGTTTGTATGGTTGAATTCCTTGTTCACTTTTATTTACCTGAAAAATTGAGAGTTGATGCTTTGTCTCAAGATGAAGATACTGGTGTTAGAGTGTTTTTAGTAGCTTGGACGTGTTCTTTCTCTTTTTCCATGTTGTGTATCATTATATGCATAAATACATGAGCAGTATTATTTTGCATGCATACATGTACTTCTAAAATGAGGTTACTGACATTCTAAAAATTTTATAGATTTTCATTTTAGCTTGAGTTTTAGCCAGCTTTTTTGCTGCTATAACCAAAAGACCTGACAAGAACAGTTTTAGAGGAGGAAAAATTTATTTGAGGCTCACAGTTTCAGAGATCTCAGTCCTTAGATGGCCATTGCTCTGGACCTAAGGTGAGGCAGCACATCATGGTGGAAGAATGTGGTGGAGAAAAATGGTTCAGGATATGGCCACCATGAAGCAGAGTGAAAGAGACAGACTTCCCCTCACTGTGGACAAAATATAAAATCCAAAGGCATGTCTGTCCCAATTGACCTATCTCCTCTAGTCATACTGTACCTGCCTATAATCACCACCTAGTAAATCCCTACCAGGGAATTAATGCACTGATTAGGTTAAGGTTCTCATAACCCAATCATCTAAACTTTCTTGCATTGTCTCTCACATGAGTTTTTGGGGGATACCTAATATTGAAATCATAACAGCTTGTTACACATTCGTTTTCTTGATGAGATGGTGCTAATCATTTGCCTTTTGAGAATGATTATTTTATTTTGAAAATAGCATAGATTTGGGGCTTAATGTAAAAGTTGAGTAATGAGGTTTTTAAATACTTATTTATATCTAAACTTAAGAAATTATATTAAAAAAATAAGTTGGCTCAATTTATTTTTCTCTTTTTCTTTTTCTTTTTTTGGTATTGGTGATTGATCCCAGGGTGCTTTACCTCTGACTTATGTCCCCAATTCTTTTTAGTCAGTTCTTTATTTTGAGACAAAGGTCCACTAAGTTGCTGAGACTGACTCAAACTTGTGATTCTCCTGCCTCAGCCTCCTGAATCCCTGGGATTACAAGTGTGTGCCTGCCGCAGTCTGGCTGGGCACAATCAGGAGCCACTTGTCAAAAGAAACTAACTTTATTTTTAGAACCACACACCCCAAACAAAACAGCCTCTCAGGAAAAACCCTCAGAGCCTCAACTGCCACCACCGGCTTTCCACAAGCCTCTCTCTCCCACACAAGCTTCTCTCCACCTCCCACAATCCTCCTGCTCTTGAGGCCGATTGGCTGGGTCACGTGGGCGGAGCCAAAAAAGTCCCCCAATGAGCAGCTCCGTGGTCTGAAAGGGCAGGGAAACAGCCCAATGAGCATCACCGCAGAGGAGCCAATCAGCTAGATGTTGCTGGGGCCGCTGTGAGCCAATCATCAGCCGGCAGCTGGAAGTTTGCTGGGGCCCCTTCGGCTGTGGCTCTCAACATCTCCCCCTCTCTGTTTAAACAACAAGCATGTGGCTTAGGGACCGTGCCTGCCTTAGGTTGTCCAATAGTACATATGGTCCTTACCCGTTAGGTTGGTACCATTGCAATTGGATCTTACCCGTCATTGACTACCGGTCCAATATACAGCCACACCTGTGGAGAGGTCTTTGTACCAGCGGGGGGGTGAGGTTCTTTGCCTCACCTCTGTTGGCCCCCAAATTTTAGCTGGACGATCATGACAAGCAGAAGGGAGGAAGATACACCAAGCCAATTGACGGCTCCTTTTGGAAAAATTGTACCACCGATGACATCATCAGCAAAAATACCCCAACACTACCACAAGTCGCTGCACCAACAGATAGTTCACAATGCATACAGGTGAGCTCACAATGTGTCCAGGCAAGTTCTGCAAGCAGTTCAGTGATGGCTATTGTAGAAGCTGTAGATTGGTTTTATCTTTGACTTCACCAGCACTGGGATGAAGATAGGAATTCTGGCAATAATGGCTAAAGAAAAAATTATGTAACATTACAGAAGGCACTAAAAGAAAACAATTTTCTTAACAATTTACATTGTCTTTAAGAGAATTATTAAATATAATGAAAAGGAAAGGTGAAAGTAAACAAACAGATCTGTTAACCTTCTTTTTTGTTTACATATTAAAACAATCCTCAACAGTTGTTTACCCAATTTAAATTAAACCATATAAATCACGTGAAAAAAAAAATTTTGGATCCATTTTATCATGAGCGCTCATCATATATGATATATGGACATACATACATTCAAACATATAACACAAAACACAAGTGTGCACACATAATATAATACATACAACACATAACATTATAGTAAAGGCCTTATAACTTTTTACAGGTGAAATCTCCATTGCAATGTTTAAAAACTCTATAGTCAAAAAATAGAACTGATCAGCAAAACATTAACCTAGGTCTGTATGAGCTCAAAAAACAAAATAGAACTTCATGATATGGCAAAGGGCAATAATAAAATAGATATTGAAAAAAGCATCCTGGTTCTGTTGCAGATGTAAGAATAGCCAAACTGGAGTTTTGGATATCAGTTGTTATGGATTTGAGCCAAATCATCTTCTTTTTGGTCTGTAGAAATCGCTTTAGTTAATCTTTCTGGAATCCAAATCGGCTGCTGTTCTCCCTGTGGAAACACATAAACAGACCCCCGACTCCAGACAATCACTGGGTCAGGACCTTGGTTAATCTCTCTGGAATCCAAATCGGCTGCTGTTCTCCCTGTGGAAACACACAAACAGACCCCCGACTCCAGACAATTACTGGGTCAGGACCTTTCCATTGTCCTGTTAGAATATCCTTCCAAAGTACCTTGGGCTTATGTACATTTTTTGGACACATATGCCTTTCCGCAGCACTAAGTCCTGATGAATCCAAATTTAAAAAGTTTAGAGTAAAAAGGGTTATTTTAAGTTTATCTTTGGGGAATATATACCCCTTCCCAATTCCTTCTTTTTGCTTTAATAAGTACATTTTAATAGTTTGATGAGCTCTTTCAACTATGCCTTGTCCCTGTGGATTGTATGGGATTCCTGTTATATGAGTAATGCCAAATGTTGAGCAAAATTGTTTAAAAGAGGTAGAAGTATAACCAGGGGCATTATCTGTTTTTAACTGTTTTGGAACACCCACAGTGGCAAAATTTTGTAAGCAATGAGCTATAACATCTTTAGTTTTTTCTCCGGCATGAAGGGAGCCCATCAAAAATCCAGAAGAAGTATCAACTGTAACATGCAAATATTTTAATTTTCCAAATTCTGGCAAGTGTGTGACGTCCATCTGCCAAATATGGTTAGGTATCAATCCTCTAGGATTGACTCCAAGATTAACTTGTGGTAAAAAGGTCACACAATTTTGACATTGTTTTATTATTTGTCTAGCTTGTTCCTTAGTTATTTTAAAACGCTTTTGTAAAGTATTAGCATTGACATGGAACTTTTTATGAAAATTTATAGCTTCTTCTAGTGTAGAGAAAATATGTATGTCATGTGTAGTTTTATCTGCTAAATCATTGCCCAAACTAAGGGCTCCAGGCAATCCTGTATGTGCCCTGATATGTCCTATAAAGAATGGATCTTTTCTGTCCCAGATTAGACTTTGTATAGTGGAAAGCAAAGAGAAAACAGTAGAAGAAGGGGAAATCCTACCAGCATCTTCAAGAGATACTATAGCATTAACTACATACTGACTATCAGAAAATAAATTAAATACAGAATCTTTAAACATCACAAAAGCTTGTAAAACTGCATTAAGCTCTACCTTTTGAGCTGATTGTTTGGGTACTAAAAATGTAAAAGTTTGATCAGGGGTAACTACTGCTGCTGTACCATTATTTGACCCATCAGTGAATATATTTGGAGCATTCATGATAGGTGTTTTTCTTGTCATTTTTGGAAAAATTACAGGATGCAATGACCAAAAAGACAATAAAGGATTAGATGGTAAGTGGTTATCAAATGAAACATTAGATTTGCACATGATTATTGCCCAAGTATTTAACTCATTAGCTAACTCATCAATTTGATTCATAGTATATGGAGTAATAATTTTATTGGGAGAAATTCCAAACACTCCCTTTGCTGCTTTTATTCCTTTGAGTATTAATTGTCCTACAGCCTCAGGATACCTAGTAAGAATAGTGTTAGGAGAATAAGATAAATGTATCCATAATAATGGACCTTCTTGCCAAAATACTCCTGTAGGAATATTTTTTGTTGGTAGTACAATAAATAATAAAGGCAAACTTATATCAATTCTATCCAAATGCATATTTTCCATATATGTTTCAATGATTTTTAATGCCTTTCTTGCTTCAGGCGTTAACATTCGGGGTGAATTTGGATCTGATGGACCTTTTAGGATATCAAATAAAGGTCCCAACTCTCCTGTTGGTATACCTAAATAAGGCCTTATCCAATTTATGTCTCCTAATAACTTTTGAAAGTCAGTTCATTTCTAAAGAATAGTACACATCTTTATTCAGTGGCCTCAACATTGGACTAAGTCTAACATTTATGAATTTTAACTTCAAAGGATAGCATATGCATACTTAATCATTTTTTTTTTATGATTGTTATCTCTATTAACAAAGAGTCCAAGGTTTTTCAGCAGTTGCTCTACTCAGACCTGTGTTAAAGCTTAGTGTGGACACTAACCTGGAAACTTGGGCTGTACTTCTATACTTTGTTATCTTCACACTTACTTTTTCCTTTTGTTCTAAGGTAGCACTCTGTACTAGAGCTTTCTTGAAGATGGAAATGTTCTCTGTCTATATTGTCCAGTGTGGTAGTGTCTTGTGTTCAACATGTGGTTGTTAAGTTCTTGAAATGTAGCTGGTGTGATTGAAGATCAGAATTTTATATTAAAATTTTTTTTGGAGGCACTGGGGGTTGAACCCACGGGTGCTCTATCACTGAGTTGTATCCCTAACTTTATTTATTTATTTATTTATTTGGACAGGGTCTCATTAAGTTACCCACACTGGCGTCGAACTTGATCTTCTTGCCTTGGCCTCCTGAGTTATTGGGATGACAGGCATGTGTCACCACACCTGGCAAATTTTATTTAATTATAAGAAATAGATTTATATGGTTATATGTAGTACTGGCTACTGTATTAGATAGCATAGATTGGGGGCGACTATTTATTGCTAGCTCCTTCAGTGGTCTTCCTTGAATGCCATGGTATGTGAGGAGAAGGGATTTGACACAGATTTTTGTAGGGCAACTGAATTGCCTTTTGTTCTAACATAAAATTTCCATTAGGACTAGGAATGTAGCTCAGTGGAGTAAACTTCATGCCTGGTATACTTGAGGCCCTGAGTTTGATCCCCAGCATTACAAAACAAAAACAAGAAACAACAACAACCAAAAATCCATTGAAAGAGTTTTAATAGACTCGTAGAAATATTGTCATGGTTACTTCTTGTATTTGGGATACATTTTGTAAGAGATTCTTTTTGGGTACTATTTTAAAATTTAACTTTTTTACAAACCTTTCCATGGCAGTAAATATATTATTTCCTGTGTTAGGGACCCAGCCCAAGGCCTTTTGCATGCTAGGTGAGCACTCTACCACTCAGCTACACCCAGCCCTGTCTCATCATTTTTAGTGACTATGGGTAGAAGTTTATTTTTGAGTGTCTCATTGTTTATCCGAGTTCTTGTTTTAGAGTTTTTAATATTAGATAAAATTCTGAGAAGATTGATTATGCACATACATACTGGGTTGCATTTCATCTTTGTCTTTTGCTTAGGAAAAATTAGAATTGTCAAGAGCTAGGTATGTGTTTAGGGTTTTTATTGTTTAATGCATGATGCTATTACTAACCGCCCCCCCCCCCATCCACCCCGTTGTACCAGTTTACCCTCTGATATGTAATCTGCAGAACAGGCAGCTATAAGGTAGCATATATATACTTATACAGCTTTTGTTTGGTCTATTTCTGTTCTGCTCAGGGAAAAAACAAGTGCCCCTCAGTGTGGTGTATACATTTGGCTTTTTGGGGTTGACTAGGGTTGAGGCTAATGTGGCAGGACTTTTGGAGTTCTTGCCACCATCTGTCTGCCTGTGGTTTGTGCTGTGCAGCCTGTTGTGTTGCTCAGTAGAGAAACTCAGTTCCTGGGACTACAAGTCCAGAGCCCTGTAGCTGTTCCTTCACCCACTGTGAACAGGGACTCTGCCCTGGTGTCAGAATGACTGCCTCTATAATCTGAAGTTCACCTCTAAGCATAGTGGTGTATTTTTCACAAGGGCTGGATTGATCTGCTGGATTTAGCCAATTGTCAGTGGTCCACGCTTCTAGTTTGGCACTGAAAATAGGTGCTTATTTTAAATTTGGGACAAAAGGAGACCCTTTTCTCTTTCACACTTTTGTTAGAATTATGTCTTATTTTTATCAGAAAGAAATGATCAATGTTTGAGGAACTACACATGTTTAACTTGATTTAAACATTGTAAATGTGTATCTATTGAAATAACAATGTTACCCCATTAGTGTGTTTTTTAACATAACCAGCTAAAATTTAAAAAATAAAAGATTGATGCCTTAATTTTTAAGGAAGGTCTCAAGTTCAAAGGCTTCTTGAAAGAAAGTGGCCTGCAGTTTTTAAACAGTCATTTTAAAATTGTGATGGAATGGGTCTGTACTAAAATATTAATCAGCAGTGCTTTAGAGACAATGGTGGGAGGTTTTCTCTCAACAAGTACTGGACATGTACAAAATGCAGGATAGCATAAGGATAGAAATAACAGTACTCACCAAGGAGTAGAGAGTTTATGTGAGAAATAAGACATACAATGAAAAGTCACAAAACAAGAAATCTTTATTAGATAAGAAGGTGCAAGAAACGAGTGAAATAGTATTTATTGAGCACCGTTGAATGCCTGGCACTCTCGTGGTGTATAGTCCTGCCAGTGCTATAGTGCTACCAGCTATAGGACCTATGTTAGAGGAGGAGGAAAAGCCTGGGTGGAAATGGCATGAGGCACAAGACTTAAGTTGAGCATTGGACCCTAGTGCCTTTTTGATGAAGAGGAGAAGATGAGTGTTGCAGGCATGGAGAGGGTTATCAACAAGGATTATTTCAAGGTTCTGTGAAGGCAGAAGCCAGATCAGTCACATTTACCACATAGTGCTGGTGCTAGCAGATGTTCAATGGATGGTAATGGAGTAGGTACAGTAGGTGATCAGTTATTATTTCTTAAACAAACGAGTGTTTCAGACAATAATTCCGGCTGCTATAAAGGTTTATGTAGAGGTGAAAAGACAAGAATGCAGAAATTGGTTGAAACCACATGGAAGAAGGGAATTTGAGCTGTATTCTCAAAGCAGTGAGGAAGATTTTTCAGCAGGCAGTGATGTGATCATAAGTTGGAGTTTTAAGGTAATTCATTAGGAATTAATGAGTAGGGATAGGAGGGAAAGGGCAAGGACACCAGAACTCCTGTCTGCAGAGAGGGAAGTAAATACTTCCCAGTGCCATTGGCTGTCCTTGCTCTTGAAGTTACAACTGAAAAGCAGGAAGATTTAGGGGCCCTGGAAAAACTGAGGATCTAAATTTCAGTCTGTATGCAGGTTTGAATCCCTGCTTTACTAGATGCCACTCATTTGAACCTGGGCCTGCTAATTAACTCTCTTCTTACAAAATGGGGATAATAAAAATATCTACTTCATAAAATTAGGGATAAAATGAAACAATAAGATAAAGTGATTCTTACAAAGTAAGTGCTCAGTAAATATTAGTTATTAATAATATTGCTAGGTAAAGAACATTTTTTCTTGTGAGATTACGTGAGCGCAGATGTCATGGATTTTATCAAACATTAAAAGTAGGGGCCATTTAGACATTTCTGGAATACAGTTCTGAAAGAAACTGGCTTCCTGGAGGTGGCCTTCTAGATATCATCAGAGCACATGTCTCCGCTCCTACCTTGAGCCAAGGCATCTGGGCGTGACAGGGCTGTCAGGTGTGGTGGGGGTCAGTGTCTTGGAGAGCTTCACAAGTCTGCAGTTGGACAATAGCATTTCTAAACCAGAAAAAGGTATCTGAGTTAACAGAAGTAAAAGATTTCATTTACCCAAGCCTGCTCTCAAGGGACCTGTAATTTTGTATATTCTCCTAAGTAACAAGGTACAAAAAACATTCACACACTTACTGTTCCTCTTCCACACCCTTAAAAAATTTTTGGAGTGATTATGCTGGTTTAAATGCCTGGCTAATAATTGGAAGGATATTAGAAGCAGGTTAAAATGGTCAGGAGAAGATGATGCACATGCCAAGGAAACTTGAGAGCAAGCAAGGCTGGAATCGGGAATTGATTACTGATGATGGTGTGGAGTCCTCTTGCCTGTAGGTTATTACAGTGAAGATGAAAAATGCTTATTTGAGGAGTCACATAACTAGAAATCTGGAGACCTGTTACAACGTTTACTCAGTCTTAGGCTGTGTGGCCTTGGGTGAGTCTTGTACATTTTCTAGGCTTTAAGTTCTATCTTCATCTCTAGCATTTATTTATAAACTCTCTCAATATTTCTCTTTTCAGAAACTGTTCTGCCACTAAAATGGAATAATCAATCTTCTCCTTTAGTTTGAAAAAAAAACTTTTCAATTGAATTGATAAGCTTTTCTGTATTTTCAGTTTTTATTGTATACATTTGTCTTAAACTTTTTTTTGCCTTTTTTTTTTATTTGCTACGAGGTTATGTATATGTGTTCTTGTTACTTTTCAGACATGGTTGTTGGTGGTCATTTTATACTCTGTTCAGATGTCATGGGTACATCTCTGCTAGTGAAACTGATTCTAGTTTGTGGCGGAACTGTCTGCATCCCCCTTTCATGGTATTTTCAGAATGTTCTCCAGAGATCATGAGTAATGGAATAGTAAGACATGAGGGACGCCCTTGGGCTCTGGCTGCTCCACTGCTGGGCCCCGAGGGTCAGGCTGGCCCTTCTGCGCCTGAGCAATATGGCACAGGAATGCCTTATAATTTGGGATTAAAGTAGAAGCTTTAATCTAATTTGGGATTAAAGTAAAGAGTCAGATCGTCCAAGGGGGTCAGGTCATCTTCCTTGTTTGACCCTCCTTCATCAGGATTTGAATTATTTGAGGTCAGGAGTGGGCAAGAGACTCAGCAGGGCAGAGTAAACAGGGCTTTAGGCTCCAGGCTGGTGTATTTCCACTTCTGAATTCTGAGATCTTATCACCACTGGTCTTAAGAAATGGCCCAGCTTTCTTCACTTTTTTGGTGTACAGGAAAGAGCAGCATTGAACTGTTACCTTGAGGAACTTCCTGTTGATGTGACATCATGGAAATCTGCCTACCTTACTTTGTGGAAGTAGTTCAGTGTTAACATATAAAAAAGAGTCTGGATTAACAAATATTTAAGCAGAGATAGCTTTGCAGAGCACTGTGGACAAGATTGGTTAAGAGTATATGAATTTCTGGTGAGTTTCAATACTGATTTTCACACAGGTGTATCAGTGGGACTGAGGGACAGAGCAGGACATATGAGTCTTGAGACATCACCCGTGACCTTAGACTCATTAGCCAGAAGCATCAGCTGAACTGCTAAGGGTTTGAGCATTTTTTGGTTTCACAGGTAGATTTGACGTCATCAAATCAGCTGAAGCTGAGAATAAAAGGTTTAGCATAACTTAGGGAAGTTATAGTCTTGTAAGGGAGTCTTGTGGATAAGATTTAAACAGAATTGTTTGGTCTCTGAAAACTTGTATTTTTGCTTTCAGAAAAGAGAAGATTCTAACAATTGAATAAACTTTATATGAAAGAGTCATGAAAATATAAATTAAGAGAATTAATGCTTGGCTTAGTATACCCTTTTGTGAAAGCTAATACTTTGGGGCTTTCCCCAAGTAAGTTTATCTTGACTGAGATTTTTATAGGCCTTAAGTGCTGAACCAACCACTTAAGTGAGCTGAAGATACATAAAAATCTGCTACTGAAATGTGTTTCTGAGATTAAGCTTACTAATGTGTATCTGTTTTTCTCCTTTGGAGCATTATCTAAGTGTGTGTGTGTGTGTGTGTGTGTGTGTGTGTGTAAAATCTTAATGTATATGAGGCCAATACACTGGACCTCCTAAAAACTAATTTCTAGTCAATATTCTTTTATATTAGAGGTGACCAAATGTCTTAATAAGTATGTTTGAATGCATACCTTTGGAACTCTAAAATTTTCAGACTTTTCAAGAACATTAATAAATGTGACCTGTATACTTATTGCATCAGAATTTCCCAGGTAGGTATGTAGTTAGGATGGAGGCTCTAGGACAGGACCTGAAGTCTCATGATTTGGAGGCAAATAAAGAAATAAACATAGAAAGAGTGGTCAGAGAGGATGGGAACCTAGACAAGCAGTCAAAAAGTGAAAGAAGGAAAGAACTTTAAGACGAAGAAGGATGGTTAGTAATGTTGAGTATTTAGGCAAGTTGATGAAGACTGAGAAAATCCCTTTGTATTTAGAAAACAAGATTTCTAAATCAGAATTGGCAGAGATAGGATTGGAGAACATGCATTTTTAGTAAATTGCCCAGATAATTTACTCAAAAGTTTGAAAATCACTGACTGCTTTATTAGCTCATAGAGACTTCTCAACCACCAGAATTTTGCTAGTGATGGCATGTGCTCAAAGAGGATAAGTAAATTCTGTTATATTGATTCATGTATCCCTTACCCATACTCACAGTGTTCATGTATATTGTGGATGCCTCGAAACAGGCTAGATACAAGGCCTAAATTAAATATTAGCTAATTATAGGCCTGGGATGATAATGATTTTGAATCTTTTCTGTCTTTGTATTTCTGTGCAGTTATTCCAGAGGCTTAGCCAGGTGATGGGAAGTGCCTTATATTTTCCATATTATTACTTTTCTTTGTTGCACCAACTATCTAATCTCAGAAACTCTCAAACCTTGTTTATTGTTGATTGTCTATTAGGTTGCTTGTTTTACTTGCTGTTTTATAAGGTTTTAACAAAAAAGCTGGATTTCTTTGCCTGTTTCCCCCCTGCCCCCCTTAGCCTATGTACTTTCAAAGCAGGGATTGTTCATGGATAATGTTGGTAATACCTCTTTTCAGCCCAGTTCTTGGACATGGGAGGAATGAGATACTTGCACATGATGACTGATGGATGAGATGTGACCTGAATATTTATATTAGCAATACTCCTTGTTTCTCTAACTTGGACTCTGAGAAAACCTCCTTCCTTCCTTTTTCCATGGTTTCCATACTAGTTTTTGTCTTTATTTACTAAATGTGTATGTAGTGGTCTTCTTGCCTTAGTTTCTTTCTTTTAGATTCATCTTTTATAATCTTGCCAGGCTCATTTTATGCAAACACTACTTTGAACAATTCACTGTTCTTCAAAGTGGCCTTCAGTGACACTCCTTGGCATGTGAAGCCCTGCATAATCTTGCCTTTCTCTGCCTTCCTAAATGTCTCATCCTGTCCTTTCTGTGCCCACTGATGACAGGTGTTTGTCATTTTCCTCACAGTTTTAAATGTGGCATTTGAGCTCAGAAGGAGGATGGGGACAGGGCAGGAATACTGTGTTTCTAAGGCACTGACAGTTGAGCCAGGATGGAAGCTCTAGGACAGGACTCACAGTCTCATGATTTGGAGGCAAATAACAAGGTAAAACCTAGAAAGAATGGGCAGAGAGGACAGGAACCTAGACAGGCAGTCAAAGAGTGAAAGAAGGAAAGAACTTCGAGATGAAGAAGGATGGTCAGTAATGTTGAGTATTTAGGCAAGTTGATGAAGACTGAGAAAATCCCTTTGCATTTTAGGAGTTATTGATGGCAATTTGATATATTGCTTAAAATTCCCAATTCTTTCTTCTTATACTCTGAACATTCCCTGGCTCCTGGTGAGCCTTTGCTCACTGTGGCTCAGGCTTTTCCTGGGAATTAACCTTCCCTGCTCCATTTGCCTCTTTTGTGTCCCATTATATTTGTTAATTCTGTGTCTGATTGGGGGTGGGGGGAGCCAGTGATTGAACTCCACATTCCTGCCCTACTTTCTATTTATTTAGAGACAGGGTCTCACTGAGTTGCTCAGTGCCTTGCTTTTGCCAAGGCTGGCTTTGAACTTGCGATCCTCCTGTCTCAGCCTCCCAAGCCACTGGGATAAGAGGTGTGTGCCACCNATAAGAGACAGCCCCCCGCCCGCTAGATTGTGAACAGAAAGGATTTTAGAACCCAGGAATAAATTAAATAGTAATAAGCAAACTTAAGTGTCAGAAGACAGCCTAAGACATACTTGACTTTGAATTTTGTCCCTACTTCATTCTTGTTGTGGTTTTGGATGTTTACATCTGGCCATCTTATTCCCTTAATTTACCACGTGGGAATAATGAAATCTACTTCGTAGGGATGTTGGAAGATTAAATGAGACAAGACAAGAAAAGCAAAGTGCTTCATAGACCCCACTATAGTTGTCACTGTTGGATTCCTTGCTTTCCAGCAGTGTTTGGTTGAACATCTGGATGGATGCTGAATGGTAGCAGAGAGAGGATTAGGGTGTTTCTGTATCCTCCTTGCTGAGGGCGAGAATTTCAGGTCTGTGTATAAAGTAGAGGAACTGAATGCCTTTTTATGACTTTGTTTTCTAAAGTCTTCTATGCAAATAACTTTAAAAAAATGGTTGCATAGACGGAAGTATTCTGGGAAAAGTTTATGTATGGATGGTAGTATCATTTTGTACAGTTTTTTTAAAAAATTTGTAACTAATTGGAAATAGCACATAATTTAATGCTCATATAGCATTTATAGCAAGGGGTACAGCATATAAAATTCTGAGTTAAAGTCTGTTTTTGTCCACAGAACTCTGGGCTTTATTGTATGATTTGTTTTTGGTGCTCTCTTTTTCAGAACAATGGTAGGGCCCAGAGCTTTAGTAGGACATTTATATGAAGAGTACATATTATATGGCTTATGAAACCATAGATGGTATATTACCATGGAGTTAATTTTTTATTAATATTTTTTAAAGGTATTTAACATTGTTCCTGGTTAGCTCATTCTACCATTTCCTCAGAAGGAACACAAGTATCTCCTCAGAGCAATAGGAAGAGTAAAAGTTGGCTGTGGGAGAACTTGAAAAACCAATATAAAAGTTTTTAACAGAGTGTTCTATTGAATTCCATGTTCAGTCACAAGGATTTTTATCTCTTACCTATCTCTGTGATAAATGAGTGCGTTTTAATTTTTATGATGTTAAATAATGACAAATGATATTTTCATCTAACAGATTGTACTGAGATACTTCGTAATTGCAGAGGGTGCTGTTTCCTAATTGAGCCAGTTGAAAGTATTCCACTGAATCGTGATACAGATTTGATTTATATTTTCTTTTTTAAAAAATATTTATTTTTTTAGAAGTAGTTGGACACAGTACCTTTATTTTATTTATTTTCATGTGGTTCTGAGGATCGAATCCAACGCCTTGCAAATGCTAGGTGAGCGCTCTACCGCTGAGCCACAACCCCAGCCCGAAGATCTATATTTCTTGGTCTCTCAGGTATGCATTGTGGATCAATTGATGTTCATAGCATACTGTAAGACCTAAGGCATGTGTCCCTGAAAAATAGGTAATATGCCAAATGTAGTGATGAAAAAGTGGAATCATTGACCATGGGAGAAATTTTGGATTGTTAAAACAAGGATACAGAGGAGACAAGAACATACTGTCCACACTTGTTATAAATGAGTGCTCTGATGTTTGTCATTTGACAGAAAAAAAGAGCTCAAGAATATGGTTCAGAGTCAGAAGCCTGCAGAGGAGGAAGAAAGCCGAACGAGGCAGACACATGAGGACATAGTGACGCCGCCACAGCTGGAACATACTTATTCAAACTCCTCTAGGACCAAATCGGTGGATTTTAAAACTTACATAGGTCAGGCATGTAGAGCTGCTGAGGAATTTGTCAATATTTACTATGAGACAATGGACAAAAGAAGAAGGAACCAGACTGTATTTGGACAAGGCCACTTTAATATGGAATGGAAGTGTTGTTATAGAGCTAGATGCCCTAAGTAATTTTTTTAAGATGTTGCCTTCTAGTGAGTTCCAGGTCAATATGTTAGATTGCCAACCAGACCATGAGCAAGCTACCCAGTCCCAGTCTATAGTTCTTGTTGTAACCAGTGGAACTGTGAAGTTTGATGGAAACAAAGAACATTTCTTCAACCATAACTTCCTGCTGACTGCCCCATACATTCCTGATAGCACCGTGTGGAAGATTGCTGGTTATTGTTTCTATTTCCAAGATTGGGCTAGTAGTTAGAGGGGTAAAAGTCTATTCTTTATTTTGCTAGTTCCTGAAGCAGAGGTCTTTGTGAATCAACTAATTTAATTAGGAAAACACTGTAAACCAGTTTGTGCTAAGTTTCTTCGATTTTTTTTTTTTTAAATTTTTTATTGTGGGTTGTTCAAAACATTACAAATTTCTTGACATATCATATTCGACACTTTGATTCAAGTGGGTTATGAACTCCCACCTTCACCCCATACATAGATTGCAGAATCACATCAGTTACACATCCATTGATTTACAAATTGCCATACTAGTGTCTGTTGTGCTCCGCTGCCTTTCCCATCCTCCCCCCTCCCCCCTCCTTTTTTTTTTCTCCTCTCTTTCTTCCTCTCCTCTCTCTCTC